>NC_133534.1:209056961-209366961 GCF_048544455.1 Silene latifolia | reverse complement strand
CCATTAACCCTAGCTAGGTCACTACTCACTCATTATCATGTTGATCATGCTAGCAAGGTTGTCAATCATACCAACAAAATGAAACATGATGAACAAATGAAAGTAATTAACAATAATTAAAAAGGGATTAAGAGAATTATACCTACTAATGATTCCAATAATAAAGCAAAGAATAAAAGAACTACTTGATGCTTGATTGAGAGGTTGTCAATCTCCCAATAATAACCCAAATAATCTTCAATTACCCAAAATAAAGGATGAACAAAAGAGAGATTAAGGAAATAAAACTTGTATTAAAACTTGATTAATTGTTGATTACAAAACTAAAGAGAGATTTGATTGATATTAACTACTCTAATAATTGATATTAAGAACATGCTCTTCTAATTAGACTAATGGGGTATTTATAGTGGAAATTAGGTGGATGCATTAGGGTTAACTAAGGGCTAAACTAGTAATTACACTTTTGAGATTTGAGCAGGGAGACGCCGGTATTTTTCGAAGGAAGGGCTTCTTTCTCTGAATCTTGAAGAAACAGATTTGTGCTGGACTGGAATCCGTGCGTCTTAGGCACGGGACGGGCGATCAGAGCCTCGCCCCGGCGTCTTCAAGGGAATCCGGGCGTCTTCTGGCTTGCTTTGCCGGGCGTCTTTGAAGGAAGACGCACGGATTGTCTTTGTGGAGGACGGGCGTCTTCCACAATCCGCACGGATTGTTTGGGATGCTTCATTTCTTTCTTCTTTTCTTCCTTTCCTTCATAAAATCCTTGGGGATTTCCTTGGGGATGCAAGGATCTTTCCTCAACATTGCTCATCTACTATAATATGTACAAAGGCCTTGTAATCTTGTCTCTCCTTGATGCTTGGTCATTGAATTCAATCAATTTAGTCTCGTTTTGCCATGAAAATGCAAGGTTTGCACTCCTTTCCTACCAAGGACACAAAACCTCAAAGAATATGCAAAACAAAGAACTAAAGACAATAAATGACCCAAATATGCACTAAAAAGCATGGGAACAAGGCTAATTCGGGGACTAAATATGCGCTAATTATGGTCACATCAGCAAGGCTCAAGCAAAAAGACAAGTTATAGTGCATTATCATCACGGAAATCTACCGTTCCGACTCAGCCTATATGCAAAAATAAACGTGAATATTTTTTTGAATTTTTATAATTTTTTGGATTTTTGATTTTTAATGAAAACAAACAACAATGCAAGCTGAAAAATAAACGTGAATGCAAAACAAATGCAAATGCAGACTCAAAAGGATGCAATACCCTCCCCAAACCAAAACGGACAACGCCCTCGTTGTCCTCCAGCATACACCAGCAGATATATATGGGGGAACGGGAATATACAGCCAATAAGAAAATAAAAACAAGAAATAAAAGGAGACAAAATAAAAGAGTAGAAGATACATACAAAATACGAACTTCCCCAAACCAGCCAGAAAACTGGGGAAGTGAGTAGACCAGTAGCTACTCGTCGTCGTCGTCCACCACCGTGTACTCCGGGTCTCTCTCCTCCTCTGCTCCTCAGCTCGAGCTCTCTCCACTCCCATCTCTGGGTCCTCCTCCTCCTCCTCGTCAGCAGACTCCGGGTAACCCTCAGGCGGGAACCGGAAGAAGGAAGGGTGTGGCCAACCCTCTGGGATCGGTCTGTGTCGCCGCAAGTGGTACTCGTACAGAGGGTGCAAGGCAAGAGCCAAGTCCCTCTCCATACGAGCCTGACGCGCTGCAACCTTAAGCAACAAACCGTAAACTGCGCCCCCTTGGTCCAGGACCGAGGGCGCCACAAAAGGAGGAGGTGGTACGAAAGTAGCCGGTAGGACCGGCTCAGTCTGTGTCTGGTCAGTGGGAGTAGGAGTAGGAGTGGTAGTAGTGGTGGGAGTAGGGGTCGGATCGGGAGTAGCCGTGGAAGGCTGGGTACTCCCTGAAGGTTTGGACCCCTCTCCAGTCTCAAGATGTCGCTTTTTGGCGGCGGGTGCAGCAGGAGGTGATCGACGTGGAAGGTGAAGGTCAGGCAGTGGTGGCGGGCGGGCGCCCCTAGCAACAGTAGGAAGGGGCTCTAGACGGGGGAGAGTCTCACAAGGTAAGTCTACAGACAGGAAGCCGTCTATCTTCCATGTCTCGTAGTCTAGGGTAAGCCAATGCTGAGAAAGCATGGCATCCAGACTCAGTAGCCTCTCTCCCTCGAGGTACTGCAGGTCACGAGGCCAAACGGAGAAAAGGCGACGGGCAAGAATGGTGGCTATGCCACCGCAGGCAATGGTTCCCGTCTCCTTCTTCCCCTGGCTCACAAGGTACCGGGTGGTTAAGTAAGCTATGTTGAGGATAAAGGGACCCTCACAGTCAATGTTCAAGTAACCGCCCAGGATGGAGAGCTCGGTGTTTGTGATGTTGTTCGGCTCCTTTCGGCCGAAAATAGTGCTCCCCATCAGTCTAAGGAAACAACGGACAACATGGAGGTGGACCTGTTGGAGCTTTCGCTCCTGAAAAGTGGTGTGGGCCAGGGCTCTCCAGAGCTGACGGTAGACCATCCTAGGGGCAACAGTCAAGCCCGTAGAGGAAAGGTCAAGTAACCTACCAAACTCCCCTAGTATCATCAAAAAGGTCTGGTTAAACAACCGGAAGGACACTGAGGAACTGTCGGGGTCAGCCTCGTGTGCCCCTGAGGAGAAGGTAAAAGAGCTGAGAAACTCGAGGCTCAGCTCCAGAAAAGTGCGGCCGCTCATAGTGATGAGCCCGGCCATCCCCGTGGCCCGCAGTAGGTCACAAACCGACTCGTAAATGCCGAGTCTCACAAGTGCCGTTTTCTCTAGAAAACGGGAAGGTACATGCACACAGCGTACTAGATGAAAAAATTTCTTGCGATGTAAAGCGTTAACGAAAAGTACCTGTGGGTAGTCTCGGTGAGGGTCGAGGGAAGTGTCCCCTCGGACTGTGACTGTGCCAGAAGTAGAAGCAGAAGCAGAAGCAGCAGCTGTGGAAGTGCTCGGAGCGGAAGTAGAGGTGACTAGAGCTGGCGTAGCTTGGGACTGTCTACGACCCCGGCCTCTGGAACTCAAAGCAGAAGCCCGTGAAGCGACGGTGTGAGGAACCGGGTCGCTCGAAGGCAGCTGCGACTGCTGGCGAGTCCGCCACAGGTGTAAAAGTAGAGGCTGGTGCAGAGGTAGTGGCTACTGTGGTCACCACTGAAGAGGGACTAGAAGCAGTGCTAGCTGTGGTGGTGACCGTAGAGGAAGTGGCAGCCTGAACAAAGCTAGCAGCTGAGCTAGCTGGAGCAAAAACTGTCCCTGTAGCTGAAACTAGAAACACTGGGGCTGCAGTGGCAACAGCAGGGGCCACTGTCTCACTCAAAGACGGACTAGAGGTGGAGCTGGTAGAAGGGAGAGAACTAGACTCCATCCTGTAAACAAGGGGTAGGGAGTATGATAATAAACAGCGGCTAATAGTAGCTGAAATAGCACGAAAAACAAGCAGAAACCACATGTGAAACCCCCTACTAGTCGAAAAAATCGACTTCAACCTCAAGAATTCCCAACATTCCTCAGAAAATTCGAATTAAAAACATGCAAATGGTGATAAGGGTATGATGGCAGTCAACAACAACAGCGATGAAGCACGAAGAAGTTAACTAAGCAATAGACAGCAGCATAGACCAACTGTCAGTCGAGATATTCGACTGTAAGAGCCCCTAATAGCATGTAAATGGCGATAAGGCGGCCATACAGGTAATGTCAACAGCAATTAAGCAACAAAAAAAGCTACTAGGCAGATTACATCAACAAGAACCCTAATGACAGTCGAAAATTTCGACTATCCTGAACCAAATCGCGAAAATCGTGTAAAAGTTCGAATTAAACATGTAACAACAGCGAGGAATGGGGATTGATCATCAAGTAAGACAAAGAAAGAGCAGCAAAGACAATTAGAGTAAAAAAAAATCGACTAAACAAGAATTTCGAACCCTAAATTCAATTTTTACCCCATAAATTCAAAATAATCGAAATTAAAATGCAAAGAGGTTATAGAAATCACTTACTTGATGGCAAAGATCCTACAAAAGCAATTAATCCTCAAAGAAACAAGCAAGAGAGGCGATTTTTCGATCACAAAACCGCAAACCCTAACCCTCCTTTAAAACCGTGTAAGCGAGCACAATCAAGGGGGAAAATAAAGGGCTTTGAAAGATTAAAAGACAAGCAAGAGATTGTAGGAGGCGGATTTGGAGATTCGGCAAGAAAATTTGGGATTTGGGAGAGTTTATTTCGCAATAAGGGTATGTTAGACGAAAAATAGGGGAACAATGAAGGTTGAAACAAAAAAATAGAGTTTAAGGCAAAAAAAAACTCCCTGTATCCTGTTCATTTCACTCGATAGAGTGGTTTTAAACCACTCGATCGAGCACTTTGATGCTTCAGTTGCTCGATCGAGTAGAATTCTACTCGATCGAGAAGTCCCACTTTATGCTTTACTCGATCGACCAGAAAAAGTGCTCGATCGACCAAATTTTCACTCAATCGAGTACAAAAAGTACTCGATCAAGCTTTTTTCTCGTGTAAGTTCTTGAATTTCGTCTTTTCTTCCTTGGAATGCGTAAAGACTTCCCCAAACCTGCATAAAAACACGTGCAAGAGTATCCCAACATACCAAATACGCATATAAACAACCTATAGTCTTAAATCTACGCTAAAAACAGTCTAAAAACTAATTGTCCTAATAAAGGCAATAAAAACAAATTCAACAGAAAATTCAAAAATTATCTCTTACAAAGTGTTCCACGGGGCATTTCCCCGTTCAATTCCCAAAGCAATTCAGTAGCCCCTTGAAGGGCTCCTGACTGGAGGACGTCACCTCAGCAACATTGACTGTCCTCTTCAATTTCCATGAGCATGAATGGTCATTTGCAATGGTAGGAGGGGAGTAGTTCACATCCACATAAGCGCGAACTTTCCTTGTCCTTGCTCCTCTATCACCGTCTTTAGCATCCTTACTTTCAATTTGATTAATAGCAATTGCACAACATCCTTTGACAGCTCCTTTATTGCTTTCATTTGTACCTGCAGCAAGGAAAACAGACGAACTTTCCTCCTTTTTGCTCTCAGTCTGAGGCGGAGGGGTAACAATTGCAGCACAATACTCCAAATTTTCAACTGGAGTGTCAATAGTAGGATCAATAGAAGAGAGAGCATTGCAAGGCTGAGCTTGCATGGGAGCCCTCCGGGACTTAGACTGATGAAATATCAGCTCCTCGTCCCCTACCTGAAAGGTCAAAGTCTTCCCCCCGACGTCTATAACTGCACGGGCAGTGGACAAAAATGGTCTCCCTAAAATAATAGGGGTGTGTGCATCTTCGGGGATGTCTAAGACAACGAAATCAACGGGAATAAAGAACCTCCCGATCCTTACAGGTACGTCTTCTACTATACCTAGTGGACGTGATATACTATGGTCGGCCATCTGGACTGTCATGTTAGTGCAACTCAGCTTTGTCAAACCAAGTCTCTTAGCCAGAGACAGCGGTAAGACACTTACGCTAGCGCCTAAATCGCATAGCGGATTATCAATCAAATAGTTACCGATATGACACAGAATTGAAAAACTACCTGGGTCCGACTGCTTAGGAGGTAACTTATTTTGAAATAGGGCTGACCCTACCTCAGTCAAAGCTACGGTCTCACTATCACTAACGGTCCTCTTACGACTCAAAATTTCTTTCATAAACTTAAGATAAGAGGGTACCTTTGTCAGCAACTCGGTGAATGGTACAGTGACTTCTAAGCTTTTCAGAAGTTCAACAAATTTGCCGAATTGTTGATTGGCCTTTGTATTCTGCAGACGCCTCGGGAAGGGAACCGTGATAGGTATCTCAAGTCCCTTGTTTCTCTCTTCCAATGTGTCTTCCGGCGCAAGTTCTGTATCCTTTGGACGCTTCTTACCTCTCGAACGAGGTCTCTCCGGTGATTTATCGCTTAAACGAGCACTAGCAGGCTCTCGAATAAGCTTCCCGTCATCAAAACTACTCGATCGACCAATATACCCATTCGATCGGGCAGTTTCCTTATCAATGTCAGTCGATTGAGTAAAATTTCCACTCGATCGATCAACTCCACTTTGCTCATCACTCGATCGAGTATAAAAACTACTCGATCGACCATTGCCAATTCCTTGATCACTCGATCGAGTGGTATTTTCACTCGATCGAGCACTTTCTTCGCCTAATCTGCTCGATCGACCACCTGAAACCAGTCGATCGAGCACTTTCTTTGCCGTGAGCTCATTTTCTTCGCCAGAACACTGTTCACCATCAGTTACAGCTCTCCTCGGGTCTGATTTCTGCATTTCTGGTCCCTCATATGAACGACCGCTTCTCAGATTGATAAAATTTACCGTCTCGTGTGGATTCTTCTCATTTTGAGTCGGTAATTGACCCTGCTTTCTTGTGGACTGATTAGTGGCTAATTGGGCAACTTGAGTTTTAAGTGCCTTTATGGATGCATCTTTCTGTTGATCACTCAATTGCCACTGCTTCGTGAAGGCTTGCAACAAAGACTTAAGCTCACCAATTTCACTCACCCCGCCGGAAGATGATGCACCATGGTTAGGAGGAGTAAAAGAAGGGGGCTTTTGAAAGCCTTGTTGATTCTTGTGTGGAGGGACATAAGGCTGCTGCTGGTGCGGAGGAGGTGTAGGATTGAGCATATTCTGACTAGTCCACCTCAGATTGGGATGGACTGCCCCTTGATTATTGTAATAGGAACCTCCTCCTTGCCTATATTGCTGAAAGGCAAGGACTTGTTCCTTCTCTATAAGACAGCCAACAGCAGAGTGGCCATCATTACCTCCACATCTCTCACATGAAACGGTCTCTCCCCTAGTAAGAACATGGACCGTCTGAGGCTCCCCAGCAGCTTGTAGTTCCAACTTGTCGAACCTAGCATTCATGGTCTCCATGATCGGTCCGTTTCATGTTCACAATTTAATAGATGTTGTCGTTGGGTCACGTCCGAATCAAAACACAATTTATAGCTTCACAAACAACTCTACAATTAGTAAAGAGGCAAGTAAAGGTCGGATCCCAAGGGACGGGAATTGAGATGTGATTTTTATTGAAACTAGTCGTGTCTTAGGGGTGTCACAATTTGGGTTGATGTAGAAGGTCACTAACTAAATAGCAATGAAAGTAAATAAGCAAGATGAAATAAAAGGGTTGTAAACAATTGATAAAAAGCACTAGGGTGTCATGGGGTCATAGGGGAATAATGGGAATTGATCACACAAGCATGTTCTCAAATTATAAGCAAGCAATTATTGTTGTGATGGATTGAGTTGGTTTATATCTTACAATCCTAGGAAAGTTTGGGTCCCGGAGCCGAATCGATTAGATTGTACAACACCTACAAGTCGACTTAGTCTTCCCTACTCAACAACATGCATGATCTAATGAGACTCGAGTTGGTTTATGTCTTACAAGTCTCATTGAAAAGATAGGTGATGGGTAAAAAATGCAAGGATTCATAGACTCACATTTTATCTAACATAACATGTGCATGAGTTGAGATCAAAACAAGCAAGCAAATAAACCATGAAGGCATATTAATTTAAGCATGAATCATTCCCCATGTTGGTTTCCCCTAATTACCCATTAACCCTAGCTAGGTCACTACTCACTCATTATCATGTTGATCATGCTAGCAAGGTTGTCAATCATACCAACAAAAGGAAACATGACGAATAAATGAAAGTAATTAACAATAATTAAAAAGGGATTAAGAGAATTATACCTACTAATGATTCCAATAACAAAGCAAAGAATAAAAGAAGTACTTGATGCTTGATTGAGAGGTTGTCAATCTCCCAATAATAACCCAAATAATCTTCAATTACCCAAAATAAAGGATGAACAAGAGAGAGATTAAGGAAATAAAACTTGTATTAAAACTTGATTAATTGTTGATTACAATACTAAAGAGAGATTTGATTGATATTAACTACTCTAATAATTGATAAGAAGAACATGCTCTTCTAATTAGACTAATGGGGTATTTATAGTGGAACTTAGGTGGATGCATTAGGGTTAACTAAGGGCTAAACTAGTAATTACACTTTTTAGATTGAGCAGGGAGAAGCCGGTATTTTTCGAAGGAAGGGCTTCTTTCTTTGTAGCTTGGAGAAGACGAAATTTCGCTGTACTGGAATCCGTGCGTATTAAAGTCGGGACGGGCGGATTCAGGCAGGGGAAGACGGGCGTCTTCAAGGGAATCCGGGCGGATTCTGTGGCTGCTGTCCGGGCGTCTTTGAGGGAAGACGCACAGATTGTGCTTGTGGAGGACAGACGGATTCAGGACAATCCGCTTGGATTGTAGTTCAGCATTGTTTCCTCTTCTTTTCTTCCCTTTTCTTCATAAAATCCTTGGGGATTTCCTCGGGGATGCAAGGATCCTTTCTCAACGTTGCTCATCTACTATCATATGTACAAAGGCCTTCTAATCTTGTCTCTCCTTGATGCTTGGTCATTGAATTCAATCAATTTAGTCTCGTTTTGCCATGAAAATGCAAGATTTGCACTCCTTTCCTACCAAGGGATCAAAATCTCAAAGAATATGCAAAACGAAGAACTAAAGACAATAAATGACCCAAATATGCACTAAAAAGCATGGGAACAAGGCTAATTCGGGGGCTAAATATACGCTAATTATGGTCACATCAAATATCCCCAAACCGAACCTTTGCTCGTCCCGAGTAAAGAGGTGACAAAGACTAGGACCATTATTTAAACTAACCTAATAACATAGCCGATATGAGACAATTAGCGGGTCTCACTCCGCCCCTTCAACTCACAACAAGACAACCATGAGGTAGGATGCCTTCTTGCAAGGCAAGGTGGGTCTTGCCAAAATGGCGACACATCCAAACATTAAGCACACAAAATCAAATAATGGATGCATCTACAAAAGGAATAGCCACTTCCTCATCAAGTGGCGGAGGCAACCAAGAGAGAACAAATTTAAGAGCATATAATCCTTCACAAATACTAGTTCAACAAATTACTAAGGCTAAGAGGATGGCATTAAATCACCTCCAAATGGTGTTAAACTAGACTACTTTTGTCCTCTATTTCGAAATGCTTTCGTCAAGAGCAATCGGATTATGGTGGAATGATGATCCCTATGATGCTAGTAGCATATGACACGACAAGTCTCAAATTCTCTACAAAAGTAAAGGTCATGGATCGTCCCAAGCTCGACAAAGTGGTTTGACAAAAGGCTTTTTGGGAATGAAATGCTCAAATCTTTATAAACAAGGGTGGCTATGACTAATATTCAAAATTGTCCTCATTTAACTTTCTCATTTCAAAAATTTAAGATGGGGTTTGTCCCTTCCGGTCTAGTGTCCTTTGCTTTCGCCAATCGCTTATTAGGCAACCGATTAACCTCTAGACAATAGCTTTTCGGGGTGATAGTCACTCTGTCTCTGGGCGGTCGAATTCACAACCGTTAGGGGCCCAATTCAATGGATCCCTCTCCAAAGCACATCGAAGTGGTACGCCTCCATCAAAACAACTAAAATTTCTCAACATTTCAACATTTCATAACATTTGAGGTTTCCTTAGCAATAAATTACTTCCACATGACAAAATTTTCGAAATGAGCACTTCAAACTTATTGATAGAAAGTATTTTTTGGTTGCCTTACCACAAGGTCAATCAAGGTCACCTAGACAAGTTAACTAAGTCCACAGCGCATCACGGGGTTGGATAGGTGACTCACATGCAAACCCTTGACTAGGCTTTGGGTCATGGGTCAAAAGACACTAGTATGACACTACCTAGGGTGTTTTACAACCATTCTAGTAGGCAAAGTCTTAAGTTGAAAAAGTATTTGTAATGGCTTAGTTGCTCTTGTCAGAGTTCTCAATTAGGCACTTTTCAAAATGTTTTATCTAAATGCAACTACATGCCATGATGCAACTAATATATACATTCTAATGCAAGTGATTCTAACAACTAATATGACATAAACTAATTGCAAGTCCTAAGTTCACATTGTTATACCGCATCAATCAAAATAAAGCCACATAGTCATTAACATAAAGAGGAAAAAGGAGATTGGAAAGATCATACCATGCGGTCTTCATGATCCTCATGTCTCGGATGTGGCGTAGTCAATCAATGTGAACAAGGATAGAACAAACAATATATACAATATATACAATATATACATAACTACACTACCACAGAAATAAACATGTTTTTGGGTTTTTTCAATTTTCAAATTTTTATGGTTTTTCGAATTTTTTCAATTTTTTTGGATTTTTGAATAAAATTTAAGTTAGAATTCCCCATCCCCACACTAATATGGGAATTGCCCTCAATGACCAAAATGATGGGAAATTATGCAAACATGATGCATGATTTCTAGACTAAATGCAAGCTATGCTAATCTACACTACATGATGCATGGTTTTTGTTAATGACGGAGAGGATAATTTAGATTACCTCCCGTTGTGTATGCATTAACTTCCCCAAACCGATCTAGACATTATTGCTAATGTCCAAGGATGGGTGTAGTTCATGCACACACTATGCAATGTATGAAACTAATTTTGTCATTTTGGATTTTGAAAGGTGGGAACAATAAAATGAGAACACCTCAATGGGGCCGAGGTGTTAGTCCTCTATGGTGCTAGGACTACTCCAACAATGATCAAAACAAATAAAGTACAAGTTAACAAAACACAAACTTCTTTTCATGAAACTTGAAAAATTAAAGAGAGGAGATGAGGAACTTCACTTAAACTTAGGTGGGTGCCTCTCGCCCGCTCCACCTAGCTATGAAGTAATCCTCTAGAGGTTGGCATCATCTCCTTCTAGATTGCTATCCCATATCTCCTTTGATGCATCACTCAAACTTGGGTCCATGAACTCGTCCTCTTCACTTTCAAGCTCCACCGTGTCTCCTCCACAAGAATTGTTGCTTCCCTCCTCTTGTCTCCCGTTTGCTCCTTCATTTGCTCTCTCCGAATTGGGGAAGAGTAGGTCCATTTGAGCCCATGAGGGAAATGCTCCTTCCTCACTAATCTTTCCCTTTTGAACCATATCGTGGTATTGAGGATAGAGTGCATAGTAAATGTCCACGTTGGTTTCGTATTGGCGGAAGTGCAAATCTTGTAGAATTCCCGTGACAAAGTCGTCACGGGGAAGGATGAAGGGGTTGGGATGGTTATAAGGTTGGTAAAGGGATGGGTAGGGAGGCACTTTGATCTTGTCATCTCGGGATTGTTGCTCTTGTTGCCGTTGTTGGGGATTTGGAGGTGGTGCTTCTCTTGGTTGGGTTAGATTTGGAGGGATGAGGTAGGATGGGATTGGAGACAAATGTCCTCTTCGCGGGGAGATACGTGGTAGGTCGTTCATTGGTAGATATATCAGATCGCTTCCTTTCGTTAACCACTTGATCCGCTTATCGACCCCCTCAAGGGTTATCCAATGGTGATGAATGAGAAGAAGATCTTCATTTATCCTCGTGTTTCCCAAAAGAGGAGCATACTCATTATTCTCATTGAATATCGGGTTGAAATGCTTCGCAAGCCTAGTAATGAGTCCTCCATTCACAATGTGTTTCATTCCATCATCGTCACCATTCCTAAACTTTGCCCATTTTTCTAGTAATACTAGAGGTGCATTGAAGTGGTACACATTTCTTCCTTGAATATTGAGGTAGGATTCCATAAACACAAGGTCTAATTGGTTCACTAAGGTCGGATCTCGGCGGGCAAGTAGGGTGCCCGAAAGAAATCGATAAGTAAGCCTCATGATTGGATTTTGGATATGAAAAGCGAGGCATTCCTTGGTGTGTATGAAATCCCGGCCGGTCATGGCCCTCTACAAAGGTTCAACACTATACTTCTTTGGCTTCGATGTTCGGGTAGGCGAAACATCGAGACCGAGTACGTTTGCGAATTCTACAAGGGTCATCATCCTAGAAACATTCTCCAACCTAAAATCTATGCAAATTGTTTTGTTCAAGGTTGTAATCTTCAAAAAGATCAAAAATTCAAGCACAAGAGATCGATAAGTTTGTTCATACATGCGAAAAAGGGTTGAGAGACCAAATACTTCAAAGAGAGCTTCCACTTGGTGATAAATCCCAAGTTTCCTCAAGGTAGCATGACATAAAAACTTAGTGGGAAGAATATTCTTACTTAGAAGCTGGTGGAAGACTAATCTTTGCACATCATTGACAAATTCCACATTTGAGAAGTCATCAAGCCTTGTGAGATCTACAATCTCTTCATGCTCCCTTCTTAATGTGTTGACATGGGAGGTAGAAGAACTTCCCCTCATCCTTGGTCTCCTCCTATTCCTAAAAGAGGATCTCTTTGGTGCCATTCCTTGATTATAGAGCTTGATTCTTTTATTTGTGAAGGAATAAAGATGCTCCTTGTTGATTGAGTGTTGCCTTTGGAAACCCTAAAAAATTGGGGCTTTTTGATTTTTGTGGGTTTAAGAGTGATTTGGATGTGCTTGGGAGTCATAAGGAGGTGGGTTTTATAATACAAGTGGAAAGAAGGGTGATGTGTCACTAAATGTGAGGTGGGGTGTAATTTTAATTAAGAAAAGACGGGTCAAATCAACATGGGAAGACGGGCGGATTCGAGCAGAAGACGCTCGGATTCAGGCTTCTCGGGACGGGTGGATTCTGGGTAAGACGCCCGGATTCTTTCACAGCTGAATTTCCAAAAATATAACGCCACAAAGACGGGCGTCCCGAGCATGAGACGCTCGGATTCCTTTTTATCGGGACGGGCGGATTCTCTTCCAGAAATTTTTCTTGAAATGCACAGGTAGAAAGACGGGCGTCTTTCTACAAAGCCGACCGGATTCTTCAGGACGGGCGTCTTCCCTTCGGAGACGCTCGGATTCTCCTTCAGTCCAAAATCTTCAGATTCTCAGCGTAGCAGGACGGACAGATTCTCCTCAGGCCGCCCGGATTCTGGCAAGACGACCGGATTCCGGGGAACACGCACGTGTTCAAGCTGTGAATTCTTCCTTTGACTCTCTTTCCTCTCCTCGATGCTTCCCCACACTTTAAAAATTGGTTCCTTCCTTCATAAAAATTCGTTAGTGACTCTCCCTCACTTACTCTCATGAAAAGAGTTTATGCTTATTATCAAAAGAAGTGCAATAAAATTATAAATACAAGTTAGAGGGTTAGTATATTTACAAGTGGTGGTTTAGGGAGGACACCACCAAACTCTCCCTTTGATGGTTCTTTCAAGGATGAGAAGGCCCGAGGTAGGTGACCTCGACCTCTCCAATGAACGCTCCTTAATAATATGGCTTCAATCTTTGACCATTGACCTTGAACTTGCTTCCATCTTCCGCCTTGAGTTCAAAATCTCCATATTTTCCAACTTCGGTTATCACATAGGGACCCATCCATCTAGAGTTCAACTTTCCCGGAAAAAGTCGGTAGCGGGAATTGAATAGAAGGACTTTGTCCCCTTTGTGCAAGGCCTTTTGTCTAATTCTTTTGTCATGGAGTAATTTTGTTCTTTCCTTGTAAATCTTTGCATTCTCATAGGATTGTAGTCGGAATTCCTCCAACTCTTGAATTTGAATCATCCTTTTTTGACCACTCAATTTGAGATCAAGATTAAGTGCTCGGATTGCCCAAAAAGCTTTGTACTCCAATTCGATTGGCAAATGACATGCTTTTCCATAAATAAGCTTGTAAGGGGAGGCTCCTATGGGAGTCTTATAGGCCGTCCTATAAGCCCAAAGAGCATCATCAAGCTTTGTGCTCCAATCTTTTCGGGTCTTGTTCACAATTTTCTCAAGGATTTGTTTGATCTCTCTATTTGAAATTTCAACTTGACCGCTTGTTTGAGGATGATATCCCAAGCCGGTTCTATGTTGAACACCATATTTGGTCAAAAGAGATGCAAGTTTCTTCTCATGGAAATGCGTTCCTCCATCACTTATAATTGTTCTAGGAACTCCAAATCTTGGGAAGATTATTTTCTTGAAGAGCTTGTTGGCCGTTTTTGCATCATCATTTGGAGTGGCAATTGCCTCCACCCACTTTGAGACGTAGTCTACGGCCACAAAGATGTACTTATTCCCATTGGATGTCACAAAGGGACCTTGGTAGTCGAATCCCCAAACATCGAAGATCTCTACCTCTAGAATGCCCCTTTGTGGCATCTCGTTCCTCCAAGAGATATTCCCCGTTCTTTGACAAGCATCGCAATGAATGATGAATTCTCTTGTATCTTGAAACATTGTAGGCCAATAGAAGCCCGATTGAAGAATTTTTGCAATAGTCCTCCTTGCTCCATGGTGCCCACCATAGGGTGATGAGTGACATCCTTCCAAAATTCCTTGGACTTCCCATTGAGGGATGCATCTCCGGTAGAGCCCATCACTACATTCTTTGTAGAGGTTTGGGTCGTCCCAAAAGTACCTCTTTACTTCGAATAGGAATCTCTTCCTTTGGTTGTGATTCAAATTTGGAGGGAGTACTTTTCCAACAATATAATTAGCATAATCGGCAAACAATGGGGTGATGTGCCTTTCGAGTTGTGTTTGAATGGCCATCAAAATATCGTCGGGAAATGTCATTGATCGGGGTTTCTCCATTTTCATCATGAAACCTGATCCTTGATAAATGATCCGCCACTACATTCTCGGCTCCTTTCTTGTCTCTTATTTCTAAGTCAAATTCTTGAAGAAGCAAAATCCATCTCAACAATCTTGGTTTTTCCTCCTTCTTTATCAAGAGATGTCGGAGAGCACGGTGAACCGAAAATACAATCACTTTGGATCCAAGCAAGTAGGAACGGAATTTGTCCAAAGCATAGACAATGGCAAGAAGCTCCTTCTTGGTGATATCATAATTCACTTGGGAGGAGTCAAGAGTCTTGCTTATATAATAGATGGCGTGAAGAGCTCTCCCTACCCGTTGGCCAAGAACCGCTCCAACGGCGTAGTTGCTAGCATTACACATAATCTCGAATGGTAATTCCCAATTTGGAGGTTGGATGATCGGTGCCGAGATTAGTGCTTCCTTGATTCTATTAAAGGCTTCAACACACTCATCAGTGAATTGGAATTGGGCATATTTAAGCAAAAGTTGAGTGAGGGGTTTTGCTATTTTTGAAAAGTCCTTTATGAAACGGCGATAGAAACCCGCATGACCGAGAAAACTTCTCACCCCTCTAACATTCACGGGAGGTGGGAGTTTCTCTATCACCTCAACTTTAGCTTTATCGACCTCGATGCCCTTTTTCGAAATTAAATGACCCAAAACAATTCCTTTATTGACCATGAAGTGACACTTTTCCCAATTTAAAACAAGACTAACATCTTCACATTTTTGCAACACAAGAGAAAGATTATGCAAACATGAGTCAAAGTCCTTTCCATAAACGCTAAAATCATCCATAAAAACTTCCATTATGGTCTCTAAGTAATCGGAGAAGACACTCATCATGCATCTTTGGAAAGTGGCGGGGGCATTACATAAACCAAAAGGCATCCTCCTATATGGAAAAGTACCATAAGGGCATGTGAAGGTGGTCTTATGTTGGTCATCCGGGTGTATAGAGATTTGGAAAAATCCCGAATACCCGTTAAGGTAACAAAAGAATTTGCTGGAGGCTAACCTCTCAAGAATTGGTCAATGAATGGTAGGGGGAATGATCCTTTCTTGTTGCGGAGTTTAATTTTCGATAGTCAATACACATACGCCAACCGGTGATCATTCTTGTGGGTATTAGTTCATTCTTTTCATTTGTCACTACCGTGGTACCTCCTTTCTTAGGTACCACTTGGACGGGGCTAACCCACAAAGAGTCCGATATGGGATATATGATTCCCGCATCAAGCAATTTCATAACTTCTCCTTTGACAACTTCTTGCATGTGGGCGTTCAATCTTCTTTGGGGTTGAATGGTAGGTCTATGGTCTTCCTCTAGATTAATTCTATGCATGCAAAAGTTGGGACTTATCCCCTTAAGGTCATCTAGACTATAACCTATAGCCTTTTCATGTTGTTTCAACACATCAAGCAATTTTTCCAATTGGTTCTCATCAAGTCTATCATTAACAATCACGGGTTTGGTCTTTGATTCATCAAGGTAAGCATATTTCAAATTTGGGGGAAGGGGTTTTAAAGTAGGAATTTGTACCTCACTTTCCTCCTTTGGAGTTTCATTTAGAATTTGCTCCATCTCCATTAGACATTCCATTCTCATAGCATATTCAACTTCATTCTCATCAACCTCATCATATTCAAATTCCATGATGGGTTCCTCTTGTTCTTGAGCTTGTAAAATATCTCCTAGGATGGATTAATTGCTCATCTTCTATGGGTTGACATGCTTCCACAAGGATGTTATGCACCAATACGGATTGTGCATGAGTAAGTTCTTTGTTAGCTAGAGCGGCCTCAAAAAGATCCACCTCCAATTCCCAATACATATTTTTAGCCTCACTTGCTTCCAAGGCTTCTAATGCTTGCATGGGATCTTTGAAGAAAGGTATACTTAAGTGGTCCTCTACAAAACAATCTATAAGGTCCATCTTGCAAAATATCGAACAACTTGAAAAAAATTAGAACAAACCTTGAGGAATTTTACTTCCCCAAGGCAAAGAAAGACACAACTAATAACAATATAAGAAAATCTAAATCAAGTTAACACCGTTCCCGGCAACGGCGCCATTTTTGATCGGTCCGTTTCGTGTTCACAATTTAATAGATGTTGTCGTTGGGTCACGTCCGAATCAAAACACAATTTATAGCTTCACAAACAACTCTACAATTAGTAAAGAGGCAAGTAAAGGTCGGATCCCAAGGGACGGGGATTGAGATGAGATTTCTATTGAAACTAGTGGTGTCTTAGGGGTGTCACAATTTGGGTTGATGTAGAAGGTCACTAACTAAATAGCAATGAAATTAAATAAGCAAGATGAAATAAAAGGGTTGTAATCAATTGATAAAAAGCACTAGGGTATCATGGGGTCATAGGGGAATCATGGGAATTGATCACACAAACATGTTATCAAATTATAAGCAAGCAATTATTGTTGTGATGGATTGAGTTGGGTTATATCTTACAATCCTAGGAAAGTTTGGGTCCCAAAGCCGAATCGATTAGATTGTACAACACCTACAAGTCGACTTAGTCTTCCCTACTCAACAACATGCATGGTCTAATGAGACTCGAGTTGGTTTATGTCTTACAAGTCTCATTGAAAAGATAGGTGATGGGTAAAAAATGCAAGGATTCATAGGCTCACATTTCATCAAACATAACATGTGCATGAGTTGAGATCAAAACAAGCAAGCAAATAAACCATGAAGGCATATTAATTTAAGCATGAATCATTCCCCATGTTGGTTTCCCCTAATTACCCATTAACCCTAACTAGGTCACTACTCAATCATTATCATGTTGATCATGCTAGCAAGGTTGTCAATCATACCAACAAAAGGAAACATGATGAATAAATGAAAGTAATTAAAAATAATTAAAAAGGGATTAAGAGAATAATACCTACTAATGATTCCAATAACAAAGCAAATAATAAAAGAAGTACTTGATGCTTGATTGAGAGGTTGCCAATCTCCCAATAATAACCCAAATAATTTTCAATTACCCAAAATAAAGGATGAACAAGAGAGAGATTAAGGAAATAAAACTTGTATTAAAACTTGATTAATTGTTGATTACAATACTAAAGAGAGATTTGATTGATATTAACTACTCTAATAATTGATAAGAAGAACATGCTCTTCTAATTAGACTAATGGGGTATTTATAGTGGAAATTAGGTGGATGCATTAGGGTTAACTAAGGGCTAAACTAGTAATTACACTTTTTAGATTGAGCAGGGAGAAGCCGGTATTTTTCGAAGGAAAGGCTTCTTTCTTTGTAGCTTGGAGAAGACGAAATTTCGCTGTACTGGAATCCGTGCGTATTGGAGTCAGGACGGCCGGATTCAAGCAGGGGAAGACGGCCGTCTTCAGGGGAATCCGGGCGGATTCTGTGGCTGCTGTCCGGGCATCTTTGAGGGAAGACGCACGGATTGTGCTTGTGGAGGACGGGCGGATTCAGGACAATCCGCTCGGATTGTAGCTCAGCATTGTTTCTTCTTCTTTTCTTCCCTTTTCTTCATAAAATCCTTGGGGATTTCCTCAGGGATGCAAGGATCCTTTCTCAACATTGATCATCTACTATCATATGTACAAAGGCCTTCTAATCTTGTCTCTCCTTGATGTTTGGTCATTGAATTCAATCAATTTAGTCTCGTTTTGCCATGAAAATGCAAGATTTGCACTCCTTTCCTACCAAGGGATCAAAATCTCAAAGAATATGCAAAACAAAGAACTAAAGACAATAAATGACCCAAATATGCACTAAAAAGCATGGGAACAAGGCTAATTCGGGGGCTAAATATGCGCTAATTATGGTCACATTACTCCAGCTGAGCCAAAACCTGCTTGTCAACTGCATGAACTGTCCTAATCCCATCCCTCGGGTTTCCATACTCAGCACTATGATTCGCCATCTCTTCAATAAGAGACCATCCCTTATCGTCATCTGTATTCTCCTGGAATCTTCCACTAGATGTCGCATCAAGTATGGCTCTGTAGTCATCATACAGCCCATTGTAGAATTGATTGGCTAGGAACCATGGGTCAAAACCATGGTGAGGAATAGACCTCACCAACTTCTTGAATCGTGTCCATGCTTCATAGAAACTCTCATCGGGAGCCTGTCTGAAACTAGTAATCTTGGCCCTCAACAAATTGGTGCGTTGTGGAGGGAAGTATCTCTTGTAAAATGCAAGAGCAAGAGACTCCCAATCTGTAACCCCAACAGTTGTGCGGTCCAAGTCAGTCAGCCACTCCCTGGCTGAATCAGCTAAAGAGAAAGGAAATAGAACTTCCTTAATCTTGTCTTGAGTTACCCCCTTAGTGGCGGGGATAGTAGAACAGTAATCGGTCAAGGTCTCCATATGCTTCCGAGGATCTTCACCTACCACACCTCTATAGATATTTCGCTCCACCAGATTAATATAAGAAGGGCGGATATCAAATGTGATCCCATCCTCAGTCTGAAGATTGAAACCCTTCGGAATAGAGGATGCTTTAGGCACTGAATGACTAGAAAGTTTAGGCATCTTTACTGTAGAAATCGGACTGTCTTCCGTGAAAAGAAAATGATCAAGCTCTGGCTCGAAAGTACACAAGTCTTCCTTTCGAGATTTCCTTATCAGACGGAGTCTATGCCTGAATAATCTCTCCGGTTCTGAATCAGCTGAAACTAATTCACACCTGTCTGACCTGGGCATAAACAACACTGAAAGGAAATGAATAAGAACTACCTCAAGGAATAAAAATTCCCTGAGACGGAAAAATAAACGGAACGAAAAACAAATAGGGCAATTGCCTCCCCGGCAACGGCGCCAAAATTTGACACGTCTGTCGTATACCTGTCAAAAATAAACTAACTCGACTAACTATATAGCTAGGGAAGTCAGGTCGATCTCCACAGGGAGGCAAGATATTTGTAGAAGTCCGTCTATTTGGTCACAAATGGGGGGGGGGGGGGGTTGTTTGATTGTTATCTAAACTACGAGTTTTAAAGAAAAGAGAAATAAGGCAAGAGCAACAAAAGCAGAGGAATAAGACTAAAAAACTATCAGATAGAGAGGGACATGCCAGGATTTCGGTTCACTACGGTAGTCCAGTGACTCAACTGTAAATGACTCAGACAAATTAATGTAAGACGGATGTTGAAAGGTCCTCTCGGTCCACTTTCTATCCTAAAATACCGCTAACTTAACTTTCATCCTCGTCAGGGTAGTCTACTTAGAAGTGTGCACTCAACTAAGTCGGATAAATACAATTAAATTGCTATGGTGACAGAGTCTTGTAATCAATTCGTCTAATTCATTTACTACATCGTCACTTTCCTATCGAAGATCCCCTAATCCCAACATGAAAGGGGTTTAGCTACTTATGTCACTAATTAAACTAACAGCAAATAATATTCCAGCAGTAAACATAATGAGAGAACAATTAAAAAGCATAAAAGAGAATTAGGGCAGAGGAATAAATGCAACGAAACGAGAGATTAAAGCAAACAAAAGATTAATTATTGAAGAGAAAAAATTGCAATCAATGCGAATCCGGCGTAAAGAACACAAATTCCGAGCAAGAATAATCCCAAAAGTAAGGTTACAGTAGAGAGGAAATGAAGTACGCAGTAAAAGTTTGATAGATGCTAAGTAGTAAGTAAATCTGATACTAATAACCTAACTAATGTAGGTTTAAATAGCAAAGTAAAAGAGTTTTTGCGGAATTAAACATAACACGGGCTGTTTAAAGCCCATAAATAACAAAACCACTCGATCGAGTGGATTAAAACCACTCGATCGAGCAAACCCCTCAGCAAATCTACTCGATCGAGTAGAAAGTTACTCGATCGAGTAACTGGCCTTTCTGCAAGATAAGGGTCGAGTGGAAAACCACTCTATCGACCACCAGAGGACGTAAAAACCACTAGATCGAGTGGTAAAACAGCTCAATCGAGTTCTTTAACTTCAAATCAGCTCAAGTCCGTCACCGAATGCCTCGTAATCCATGCCATGACGCTTCCAAATGCATTATCTTACTGTGGGAAAGTCCCGTCTCCTCTAAATGCATGCAAAAAGGACGAAAAAGAGTACGATTCCACTACTTTCACGTTCATTTCTACAAAATGGACAAAACGAACCAAAGTAGCCAATTCGGGGCAAAATACCATAGAAACAGTATAAAAATGCATCGAAATACGTGCTAAAATAGGCTAAAAAGACTATATAAAAAGCACGTATCAGTTGCATACGGCATGTACTCACGGAACATAGCTCTTTGAGGACCATCTTGATTGACTACTTCCTCGGTTTCTTCCACCGAACCTTCAAAACCGACAACCTTTTTTTTACCCTTTGTTAAGCTTTCGTCGTTTCCCCTCTAAGTTAGGATCAACCCGGTTATGATCGGGATTGGTAGGCTTGTGGTTTGGTTGAGGTGTGGGAGTTTTGGTTGGAGTAAAAGATTTGTTGCATTGTGGTTTTGAGGACCCGGTCTGAGTTGTGGACTGAGTTGAGGGTTAGTGAAGGCGGGTTGAAGGAGGTGTCATGATGGTACTTAATTTTTGGAGGTTGAGTGTGAAAAGATTTGAGAGAGGTAAATTTGTTGAGAGTTGTGAGATGATTGTGACGGATGGAGGTGGGGTTTTATGGGTGTAATCAAGATGAATTATGGCAAGTTGAGTTTGTGTGGAATTAAGAAAGGAGTAGGGTGGCGTGTAGAATTAGGTAAGTAGATTTTGTAGGATTTTTTTTATATTTTGTTTACTTACCATATTATATAGAAAGTGTAGGAAATATTATTTTGGGTAAATCTTTTGTGAGATAGTATAGGATAAAGTTTTGACAAAAGATAGAAATATAGTAAGGAATTTCGATAAAAGATATGAAAGAATAATTTGTTACCGACTTTATGGTTCGTAATAAAACATTAGATATACTTGACTAGTAGACGGAATATTCTCGTAATATAATATAACATTTAACACAAATAAACTTGGAACGGGGAATACGGACACAGTCATACAATCTCGTCAAATCTAGTTAGTCATACGGAAAATAAAATATTTGTGACAAGTTTAGTTGCCACCAATTAAACCAATTTCCAACCGTAAAATGTCAAAACGTTCTCTAGCCAATGCTTTAGTAAAAATGTCAGCCCATTGTTTTTTTGTACTACAAAATTCAAGTCTTATGTTGCCCTTATCTACATGATCACGTAGAAAATGGTGTCTAATGTCTATATGCTTAGTTTGTGAGTGTTGCGCAGGGTTCTTAGATATAATTATAGCACTCGTGTTATCGCATAAAATAGGTATACATCCAACATTAACACCGTGATCACATAATTGTTGCTTAAGCCAAAAAAGTTGAGAACATATCAACCCAGCGACAATGTATTCGGCTTCAGCAGTAGATAACGCAACGTAATTTTTCTTCTTTGACCCCCATGTAATAATACACGGTCCAACAAACGTGGCTAAGCCGGAAGTACTTTTTCTGTCAAGTGAACAACCTGCATAATCTGCATCTGAATACCCTATGAGATCGAAATTACACTCAATAGGATACCATAAATATAATTTAGATGTACCAATTAAATACTTCAAGATTCTCTTAACTCCAATCATATGCGATTCTTTAGGGCACGATTGAAATCGAGCACAAACGCATACACTAAACATAATATCCGGACGACTTGCAGTTAAATAAAGAAGTGAGCCAATCATACCTCGATAAGTCGTTTCATCGACAGACTTCCCGTTTTCATCCAAAGTCAACTTCTTATCTGTACCCATAGGAGTTGGCTTAGAATTAGAAATTTCCATACCGAATTTCTTGATTAGCTCCTTGATGTATTTTTGTTGGTGTATCATAATTCCTTCAGCATTTTGTTGAATTTGGAGTCCAAGGAAGAACTTAAGTTCTCCCATCATGCTCATCTCAAATTCTGAGGTCATTAATTCTGAAAAATACTTACATAAACGATTATTAGTTGACCCAAAAATAATATCATCAACATAAATTTGTACAACTAATAGATCGGAATTTTCAGTTTTCAAGAATAGTGTTTTGTTGACAGATCCTCTTTTAAAACCACTTTCAAGAAGATATTTTGACAATCTGTCGTACTACGACCTCAGAGCTTATTTTAAACCATACAGGGCTTTATCCAGTTTATAAACATGGTTTTGAAACTTGTCATCGAGAAATCCTGAGGTTGTTCAACAAAAACCTTCTCATTCAAATAACCGTTAAGAAATGCTGTCTTAACGTCCATTTGATAAAGTTTAATCCTTTTATGAGCAGCAAATGCTATTAATAATCTAATAGCCTCAAGTCTAGCTACAGGAGCGAAGGTCTCACATTGTCAATTCCTTCTTGTTGATTATACCCTTGTACAACCAATCTGGCTTTATTTTGTACAATAAATCCTGTATCGTCCAACTTGTTTCTAAAAACCCATCTTGTACCAATAACCGTTCGATCTTTAGGTATTGGAGCCAAATGCCAAACTTTGTTTCGTTCAAACTGTTGAAGTTCTTCTTGCATAGCAACAATCCAATCTGTTTCTGCAAGTTCTTCTTTGATATTTGTTGGCTCAATGGTTGAGAGAAAGGAGTAGAACGAGCAAAAGTTGTTAAGTCTTCTACGAGTTTGAACACCTTTCCTTCAGACTTCCTAGGATGGTTTCCATTGGATGAGAGTCTTATATCTCCATTTCTTAGAAATGGGAGGCACATCTTCATCTGAACTAGTCTCACCTTATTCGAATGATTGGGGTTCAAGGCTTGTTCCCCCCGAGTCCAATCCCGGAGTTCTAACAGAATCAGGTATAACATTGGATCTAGTTTTCTGGTTTAGAGTTGATGTTATAGCATCATCAGATATAACTTTATTCTCTAGTGGCTTGGATTGAGAAGAGGTTTTAGTATCATCAACTAAACTCTCAATTCTCTTTCCTTTATCATTCGAAGGGCTTCCTTGTTCATCATTTGTGCCCTCAATTTCTTTATCTTCTTCACCCAATTCTGGAAGATCGTCTCTAGATAGTCGAAAATCGGGTTCATTCAAATCTTCTTCCTCATCCTGTTCAGCTTTATCAAACATATTATTTTCATCGAAAACAACATGAATACTTTCTTCGATGTATAAGGTTCTCTTATTAAAAACCTTATAAGCTTTACTATGATTAGAATAACCAACAAACACAGCTTCGTCACTTCTGGGATCGAATTTGCTTAATCTATTTTTGCCATTATTATGGACAACATTTACTCTCGAAGCAAAGTAGATGTGATATGTTGGGTTTACGTCCCCTAAGAAGCTCATAAGGAGTCTTCTTAAGAATGGGTCTAATCAAAGCTCGATTATGAACATAGCATGCAGTAATAATAGCTTCAGCCCAAAAATTGCAAGGTTGTCAACTACATAATAACATAGTGCTTGCCATATCCTCTAACGTCCTATTCATACGCTCAACAACACCGTTTTGTTGTGGGGTTCGTGGTGATGAGAAGTTATGCCCAACACCATTCTCCCTACAATATTCTACAAAAGCATGGTTATCAAATTCGGTGCCATGGTCCGTACGAATGAAAAATAATTTTGATTTGTATTTATTTTGGGCAAGCTTCATTAGGACTGTGAATTCTTCGAAAGTTTCATCTTTTGAATTGAGAAAGATTGGCCAAACATATCTAGAATAATCATCAACTAGAACAAAGACATACATGGATCCACCTCTACTTCTTACCTTCATTGGGCCACATAGATCCATATGCACGAGTTCTAGTGGTTCATTGGTACTTACCATTCTCTTGGGTTTGAATGATGATCTCACATGTTTGAATCGAGCACACGAGTCACATATTGTTTCTTGATCGAATTTGATTGAGGGAAGTCCTTGAACCAAATCCCATCTCTTTACCTTATTCAACGTTGCGGAATTTATGTGCGCAAATTTTTTGTGCCAAAGACACGGATCATCCGTCGTTACTTTCATGCATGTGAATGAATTAGTAGGAATATTATATAGATCAATCATATAAACGTTCCTTCTACGATGTCTTTCAAGCACAACACTACTTGCTCCTTCAATTATTAGTCGACAAGAATCTGAATGAAAGACAACATTATTTCCTTTGTCTCATAATTGAGAGATACTCAGTAAATTGTGCTTGAGACCACTAACCAGATAAACATCCCTAATAGCATGAGAGAAAGATATTCCAACTTTACCAACACCAGTAATCTTACCCTTCTTGTTATCGCCAAATGTGACCTTACCTCCATCGAAGGGCTCAAGTGAAAGAAATAAATTTACATCTCCAGTCATATGCCTTGAACATCCACTATCAAGGTATCATAAGTTATTTTCTTTCATTACAACCTGCAAAATAATTAGAGACAGTTTTTAGGTACCTAAGCTAAGTCGGGTCCTTTGACAGTAGTCACTCTAAAAAGCAAATCCTTTCTAACCCAAACCCTTTTAGTAACTTTACGTTTTAGAGGCGAAAAGGTTTGTTTGGGAACTGTCTTGGGTTGAGTTCTGGGTTCCTTATGTCGTAGTCTTTCAGGTTGTTTTTGGGGAGCTTGGGATTTGAAGGGCTCTTTAGGTTTGAATGTTGATTTTGGTTTTGTAGCCTTCTTAAAGTCGAAGCTCATATCATAGAACCAACGGTGATCATTGTTTCGTTCTTCACTTGTACTTGGTTCAGATGGGGTAAATTCATTATCCTCGAAAACAGTGTCAGATGCTTTAACAAAGTTGATTCCTTTTCTTAAATCCTGAGCATATTTGACACAATTTTCATGGATATGTCCAGTAGGACCACAGTAATTACAAATCAAGTATTCTGATAGATTTGTATATTTTCTCCTTCTGAAATCTCGTTCCGAAGGGGTTGATTTACATTTACAGTGTTCTCTACGACCATAGCACTCGTGCCCTAATCCCATTTTCATGTTATTATCTGATTGATCAGTTAGGAAATTTAGAACACGTGTGCTACCTTCCCATTTTTCGTGAACCTTTCTAGCATGCAAAAGTAATTCTTTTAAGGACTGTATCTCTTTGTTGCATTTGGAATGATCTGATTCTACGACCTTGGGAGGATGAGTCTCTTCATAATTGTCAAGGAAGTTTTGGAATCTATCATTAAGAACTCATACCGTCTCGATATGCGTTCTTTTGGTATTTGATAGAACGGTTTTAGATTCCTATAGTTGCTGTTGGACCATATAGATATATGTTTAAGTTTTGATAATGACAAGTATGTGCTTCATATTATATATATACTCTTGCTCGTAATCGTTTGTTTAGTCTTCGTTAGATTGACTTAGGTTACATGTTTAGCAAGTAATGTTATAGCAACTCTGGCTATAACATTGAATATTTGTGAAGCATCGTTCAAGTAATGTTATAGTAGCTTGAGCTATAACATTGAAGATTCCTAAAGCATCATAATAACTGTAACAAGTTTCAAGTTTGATGATCACTCAAGCAAAAGGCTCGATCAAGTCTTTAACAAGCTTAAGATGAAGAGCTTATGATCAAGATAAAGAGAAGATTCTATTCTGAAGATCTCCAGGAAGATTAGCTAGTTAAGGTATTCATCTAGTAACGGTATCTTAAGAAGAAATATTGGGAAAGTAAACTTATAGCTATTTCACCTATAACTTTACTTACCAAGCTTAATGTTATAGTTGTTTCTACTATAAGTTTAAGTAGCAATTTTATGGCACGATTTTAATAGTTTTAAAAATCATTTTCAAAAGATAAAATTCTTCAAGTATATTTCAAAATCATGTGTGTATATAATAGAGATGAAATATGGGTTGTTATAATGAATTATTCGCATTTCTCTATTGGTTAGTAAAACGACTTATGGGTCGTCATGCTACCTAGGGTTTGCTTGGTTATTTGACCTAACCCTAATCCAAGTATTGGATTTTCGACCTAGCTGGACACGGCCAAAGGTTCGGCCGCACGGCTTGAGCCGCCTGGTTTCGTAAGTCTTCTAGTACAAGTAATCTATCAAATTAAGTCTAAATAATATTTTGGTAAGATATTCTTATACCTTAAATAATATTTGCTTTGATTTGTTTACTTAACCGAAAATCATAGAGATAAATTTTAGGTAAGATAAGATTTACTTTTATCTTATTTGCTTAAATTTAATTATCTCTTGGATTAAATTAAATTAGAGATAAGATTTATTTCTTGTGAAATAATCTCTCATCTCACGGCATCCATTAGGGTTTCGCCTAAACCCTAATCGACCTCTCTACTATAAATACACATGTTAGTCTTTCAACTGAAATAAGCTTTTCGAAATATTAAAAATCTCTTGCAAACAATTTTGAGTTTAATTTTAATCAGTTATTTTTATTGTTTTGCATTTGAAAATCCTTGCGAAAAGTCGTACTCTTAAAGTTGCTTATTATTCTTAAGGTTACGTTACAAGATAATAGTACTTCATATTGTTTCTTACTCGTTCAATTGTGTGAACACTTAGAAGAACAATCAAGTCCTTTTTTAGTAACTTAAGATAGTCAAATCGAATATCTAGTGATATTCAAATCGAGTTATGGCTAGAGTTAGCTGTACGAGTTGGGTTGATAATTTTGTAATCCGGAGAAAGGTACTAAAATTATTAATCAGGAATAGTGGACGTAGGCTTCGACGTGTGAAGCTGAACCACTTCAAAAGCGTGTGTCTTTACAATTTTCGTTTTCGTTTACTTTTTTACGTTCATAATCACCAAGTTAATTAGTTAAAGTTTAATCAATAAACTTTAAATAATTAATTACATTGATATAAAATAAAAAGTGGGCATAAGTTTTTAAATACTCAATTCACCCCCCCCCCCCTCTCGAGTATTTCGGCTGTGATAGACTCTTCAGTTGCTGAGTTAGAGATTTAATCTTCTTCTTTTGATCTGAGATCACGGCTTCTCTAGCCGTAGCTTTGGACTCAAGAAGCTCTTTGACTTTCATAAATTCCAATGTTATAGCTTCACTAGCTGTAACTTTACACTGAAGATGCATAATGTTGAGTTTCAGGTCCGAGGTTATAGCTTCATTAGCTCTAACTTTAGACTCAAGAGCCTTCTTCTTAGCATTTGTCGTATCTGAAGTTGTAGCCATATTAGCTGTAACTTTAGATTTGAGCTTTTTGGCTTTTACTTTAAGGAGATGACTCTCTTTAGCAATATCGAAAATTTGTTCTTTCAAGTCTTTCAATTCCATCTCTTGTTCGTGACACTTATCAAGAGATTTCTCAAAATATTCAATTAAAGCATTCTTAGACAATTTCTTAACACTTTTCTTAAGTTCAAGATAGCTTACCTCTTCCTCTTCTTCTGAATCAGAATCTCCTAGAAAACAGCAGTAGGAGTCCACACTATCTTTATCATTTTCTAAAAAGAGGTCAAGACTGACGTTGCTTAGACATAGGTTAGCAACTTCTTCTTCTTCTGATGCTTCGTCGCCCTCAGTGTCGAGATCTCCCCAGCATGATGCCATCATCACTTGCTTGAATTCCTTCTTGGTCTTCTCACGTTTTGCTTTGTCTTTAATTTTCTCCCATGTGGGACAATCCTTAATCATATGACTGGATTCTCCGCACTTGAAGCATCCTCTATTAACAAACGTATTCTTTGACTCAGAAGTTTTCTTATTATAGGACTTGTTGTTGTTGTTAAACGACTTTGCTTGCTTGTTTCTGAAAATTCGTTTATTAAATTGTTTGGCAAACAGAATGGTTTCGTCCTCTATTTCAACATCTTCTTCTTCCTTAGTAGAAGCTTATAGAGCCATGCTCTTACTGTTACTGGCCTCAGCCTCATCGTCTTCCAAGACGAGTTCATGAGCCATGAGAGCACCAATAAGTTCTGCATAAGGTAGAGAAGTGAGATCTCTGACTTCTTCCATAACCGTGACCTTGGGACGCCATTTCTTGGTTAAACTCCTAAGTACTTTTCTAGCAATATCCTCGGAGTTAAAAGTTTTGCCAATATTTTTAAGCTCATTAACTATGGTAGAAAATCGTGCTGACATGCTATCGAGTGATTCATTCTTTTCCATTTTAAAAAGTTCATATTTTTGAATCAGCAAGTCAATACGATATTTTCTAACAGCCGACGTTCCTTCATAGGCCAACTCAAGACCATCCCATATTTCCTTGGTCGAAGTGCAAGAAGAAAAATGATCGAATTCGATCGATGTCATGTCGTTTTATAACATGCTTATCGCTTTCGAGTTTTTCTCAGCCTTCTTGTAATCAGCCTCAATATAGTCTTCTTCCTTTTTCTCATCAGGTAGTGTCTTCCGAAGATGCGACCAAAATTTTGTGTGGTCCATTCTTAATAATCGTCCAGCACTCCCAACCATGTCCTTTTACGTAGTGTATCATCATGTTTTTCCAAAGTCCATAATTCTTCCCATCAAAGATAAGACACTTAATATACTTGGAATCCATTTCACACGTGTAAGGCAGCGGAATAAAAATAAAATAAAAAGATAGAAAGATAGACGGATCTAGCCTCTTTGCGGTTAGGCAATCAAGAGCACGAGGCTCTGATACCAATTGAAAAGTCTATCATTGTCGAAATACTCGAGAGGAGGGAGGGGGGAGGGGATTTGAGTATTTAAAAACTTATGCCCACTTTTTATTTTATATCAATGCAATTAATTACTTAAAGTTTATTGATTAAACTTTAACTAATTAACTAAGTGATTATGAACGTAATGAAATGAACGAAAACGAAAGTTGCAAAGACACACGGTTTTAAAGTGGTTCAGCTTCACACGTCGAAGCCTACGTCCACTATTCTCGATTAATAATTTTAGTACCTTTCTCCGGATTACAAAATTATCAACCCAACTCGCATAACTAACTCTAGTTATAACTCAATTTGAATATCACTAGATATTTGATTTGACTATCTTAAGTTACTAAGAAAGCACTTGATTGTTTTTCTAACTGTTCACACAATTGAATGAGTAAGAAACAATATGAATTACAATTATCTTATAACTTAACCTTAAGAATAATATGCAATTTAACGAGCACGACTTTTCGTAAAGATTTTCAAATGCAAAACAATAAAAATAACTGATTAAAATTAAACTCAAAAATTGTTTGCAAGGAATTATGTATTTCAAAAAGCTTATTTGAAATGAAAGACTATCATGTGTATTTATAGTAGAGAGGACGATTAGGGTTTAGGTCGAAACCCTAATGGATGCCGTGAGATAGGAAGATTATTTCTCAAGAAATAAATCTTATCTCTTCCTTAAATTAACCCATGAGATAATTTAACTTTAACAAATAAGATAAAAGTAAATCTTATCTTACCTAAATTTAATCTCTATGATTTTCAGATAAGTAAAAAAATTAAATGAAATATATATTTAAGATATGAGAATATCTTGTAAAAATATTATTAGATTTATTTGGATAGGTTACTTGTACTAGAGGACTCACGAAACCAAGACGGCTCAAGACCGTGCGGCCTAACCCTTGGCCGTGTCCATCTAGGTCGAAAATCCAATTCTTGGATTAGGGTTAGGTCAAATAATCTAGAAAACCCTAGGTAGCATGACGACCCATAAGCCGTTTTACTAACCAATAGAGAAATGTGAATTATTCATTATAACAACCCAAATTTCATCTCTATCATATACACACACGATTTAAAAATACATTTGAAGAATTTTATCTTTTGAAAATGATTTTAAAACTATTAAAATCGTGCCATAAAGTTGCTACTCAAAGTTATAGTAGAAATAGCTATAACCTTAAGTTTGGTAAGTTATGTTATAGGTGAAATTGATATAACTTTAACTTCCCAATATTAATTCTTAAAGTACCGTTATTAGATGAAGACCTATACTAGGTAATCTTCCTGGAGATCTTCAGTGATAGGATCTTCTCTTTATCTTGATCATAAGCTCTTCATCTTGAGCTTGTTAAAGACTTGATCGAGCCTTTTGCTTGAGTGATCATCATGCTTGAAACTTGTTACAGTTACTATAACGCTTTAAGAATCTTCAATGTTATAGCTTAAGATGCTATAACACTACTTGAACGATGCTTTAGAACTCGTCAATGTTATAACCAGGGATGTTATAACGTTACGTGCTTAACTAGTAAACCTAAGTCAATCTAGTAAAGGCTAAACAAACGATTACAAGCAAGAGTATATATAGAACGAAGCACACACTTGTCATTATCAAAACTTAAACATATATCTATATGGTCCAACAATAGTCATCCTCCCATATTCTATTGACGATACTGAGCTCTCTCAAGCTTATGTTTTCAGCTTCTAGGCTGATAATTTGCTCGACTAGATTATCGGTTACTGCGATCACTTCTTGCATTATGGATCCTTGAGATAAGAATGGAACCACTAACATGTCTCCCCTAGGCATAGTGCTTGGATTGCGTAGGGATGCCACTGTAGCTTCTAGCTCTGAAACATATCCACTTACACCCTTTGCCCATGCGACAAAATCAGCGATAGTAGGGGAAATGGTGGAATAACTCTCCTCATTCTCTAGTGCATTGACCTCATCTTCAGCTGGAGAAATGAGGTGTGAACAATCTAAGGTGGATTCCTCATCTGTGATCATTATAATTCCAAGAGGATTCTGAGTATTGCTAGGGTTCCTTACATGAGGTATAGGCAAGCGCCCATCTTCAATCATATCCTGAATGACATGCTTCAATTTGAAGCAATTCTCTGTATCATGCCCTTTGCCTCTATGGTACCCGCCGTAGGCATTCTCATCCCAAAACCTAGACTTCTTCTCTGGGCCAGGTGTAGGTCCTATGGGTTAGAGTTTGCCATGTTTCATCAATCTTTTTAGAGCATTGGAGTACGAGTCACCAACGTTGGGGAACTTTCTCTGCTGGTTATTCTTTTTAGTGGATGATTGGACAAGGTTGACCTTGTCGGTCTGGCTAGTGGAGCCATAAGAACAACTCGTTGTGCCTTGATATCCGAGACCTACCATTTTGGACAAGAGTCTTTTACGGATGTCATCTTCGATTCTTGTTCCTAGCATAGTTAATCTTTGAAAGACTTTATGTTTTGGTACCTGAGATGGTTCGCATAGATTGGCCTTAAGTTGTCCAAGAACTTTTCAACAAGAGTAGCTTAGTCTGGGCGTTCGACGAGTTGCGTGCTAGTCTTTCTCCACCTACTTAGGAAGTCGGTGAAACCTTCTTTCTCATTTTGAGTAAGAACTTCTAGAGTGCGCTTATTGACTTGAATTTTATCATTATTTGCGTACTGTTTTGTGAACTCAATTGCAGCATCGTCCCAAGTAGCAATTTTCTTGTGATCCAAGGAGTAAAACCATTGCTTAGGAATAGTATTAAGAGATGAAGGAAAGATCATTAGGAACATCTCTGGTTTAATGCCTTTGATAGACATATAATCTTTGAATGCACGAATATGGTTCAAAGGGTTTTCATCCCCCTTAAACTTCGGGATGTCAGTTATGTTGAATTTAGTTGGCAGTTAAGCATTTACTGCCTCATAATTGCGACTGTTTTCCCTATAGATGTCATCCCCCTTTAGATACATTAGTTGCTCCTCCAAATACTAGAGTCGCTTTTCAGCTTCAGTAGGACCTGGTGGAAGATTGACTTCTGGTTGTTCAAAGGGTGAAGAATTATCGTGCATGAGCGCGCCGGGAATAGGACCCTCTGTAGAAGGAAGTCTAGCTTCTACAGCGACAATACGGCATTCGATAGCATTGAGGCGAGCTTAAGCTTGATTTTGGCTTGTCTGGAGACGAAGAAGTGCAACTACGATTTGATCATTACCATTTACGGGCTGTTCGGGTTCACCATTAATGCTTCCTTGACTAGTTCCCACCATTTTGGACTGAGGATAAGAAATCGACGATGAATCAAAACCCGATCAAGCATTTTTGCACACTTACTCAAAAAAGACTTGACTCGTGAAGTGGGTGTGTGCCACTGTGTCAAGTGGGATTTGAAGATGACAAATTTTGAAATGTTTGTCCTAGACAACTGTAGTGTAGTTGTAGGAGTGCTGACTCGAAGTGAGTTTTGAAATGGGTTTAAGGCCCGAAGTTTGACTCGACATTTGGACAGAGTTTCGGCTTATTTTGCGCCGTTTTAGGCCATTTTGGAAAATGTTTATATTTTGAAAATGGATTTTATTTTACAAAGTTTCGTCATGGTTTTGTTTACAAATGGTGATCACGTATATGATACAAACATACATATGGGCATTAAAATGGTATGCTGAGTGCATTTAAAGCGTTTTCGCTTAAAAAGGTGGGTTGCCATACCAAGCAATCAAACCTTGGTTTGTGGAAAGGTCCGTGCCAAACATGAGTAAGGTCGGTTCCTAGTCCATTTTCTCGAGTAGTGAAAGCTCTTGATACAAACATGAGTATGTACCGTAGTATGGTTGACGTCAATCGCTATCCATCTTTAGGCCCAGATAGGAATTTGGACCGACAGGACGGGACGATTGGTCGAATGGGTTGGTTTAGGGCCTAGGAAGACCAAATGAAATGACCTAAGAAAGTCGAGTAATGAAAATCGACAACTGTCTCGTATAAACTATTCCCTAACCTTGTTCAAGTTTTACCCTGGGTAACACGTAAATGTATCATCCCAGCGGAGTCGCCAAACTGTGGACATGGGCCACCCGCGCCGCACCCACCGGCGCGTTGGTTTCGAGGCAACGGGACTTCTCCCACATAACCTTGGTTTTCCAAAGCACGTCATGGGCCGTTACCGATTTGTGAGGCATTGAAACCGGTGAAAGGTTGAATAAGCCTGCATTTGTGGAGTCGCCACCTATTTATTGTGGAAAAATTGGAAACCGTTTCAATACCTCGTGCCATGTCAAGACACAAAGTAATGACATGAACACTAAGAACTCGTTACCCTTAGCATTCTATGTCTAGAATGACACTCGTGATGCCAATGAATACGGATGTTCACAGAGATTTTGAGTAAGGGGTGATGGTACGTATTAGGAAGCTCTTTAATTCGAACACCTAATACCGCCCGCCTCGAAAGCGGCCTCTACTAATGATTAGGGAAATTGTTCATATTTGATATTTCGTCGATGTAATGCATGAAATGCAACAAACATAGATTAATCCTAGCATGTGAAATTAGACTATGTTGGTTAACACGTGTTTTAGCAAACAATTTGGTCAAAGTAAATGTTAGATTCAATTCGTGTGAATGCCATACAATTAAATCATACAATGAATGAATTTCAATAATTAAAATTATTAAAGATTGCAAGGTTTATTTGATCTACGTCAAAAGCACGCTCGAAGACGAGATTTCAAAGATGAAAATAAAAGGAAAATAAAATAAAATAGGGATTAAAATATGAAAATATGTCAGATTAGAGGTAATAATAAGAATAGTAGTTGATTTGAACCGTAATTAGGAGCTACGTCAAAGCGAGAAAGAGTTAAGGGACATAAACCAACCCAGAACAGGCGCATTATCTATTGCGTCCTCTGGAAGAGGCGCAACACTTCATGTGTCTGTTCTAGAGCTGGGTTCTGGCCGTGAAGTCAGAATCACAACATTGTTATCATTCGTTGGTAGATTTAAGATGAATTATAGATATTAGACTCAAATTGAAGTGTTTTAACCGATTATATGTATCTGGGCAGATCATATAACGGATCAAAACGAGAAATTAAAGCGGTTTACATGGTTATTACTATACGACGAACTCGTGTCGGAAATCCAAAAAGGCGAAACTTGAGGTTAAGTTAAGACGAAACTAGACAAATAAGACTCGGAGGAAAACTTATGTATCAAATTAGGATTCCAGAACCTCGACATGAACAAGTCGAAACCCGAAGAATCGATTTGAATTAAAACGGCGAAAATTCGCAAGTATTGAATTACTCGGGATTAAGGACGAATTAAGAATTGTAATTTAAAAGGGAATTGTTAAAACATGATTTATATACTGACAAAACAAAAAAAGAATAAAAATGAAAGAAATAAGAAAAAGAGAATTTTTGCAGGAAGTCGAGGAAGAAGAAGAAGATCAGGAGCAGCGGGCAACCTCTGGAAGAGGCGTAACAAGGCTGCGATCCTTCGAAGAGGCACAACTGTTGGTGCGTTTCTTCTCGACGTCTGACCTCTACTGTTTCGTAAAAAACGGTTTCAAAAGATGGATTTTAAATCGGTGTTTGAACGTGCTTTTGATATAGATCTACATTAATTAATACAAAATAAAAGTACAATAATAAAATGGGATTTACACCCTCAGACTTACATGTTTGATGAAACGAGATTGACTAATGTTATCGTCTTAGTGATTACTCGACTCGATTATGCGTGGAAAGTGCCCTCGTTAGAGGATTTAGTAGATTGATTAGGCTGATTAAACGATGGAGTTGGTCAAATTGGTCGGTCTATGCAACGTGACTAGGACTCAGAATGATCTGAGCTTACGTGGTTGATTGATCAAGCACGTAGGTGTCGAAAGGCAATAGCGTAGTCTAGAATGCAAAGAGAGAGATAAGGGGCAGAACACTCGCGCGCCAAATATGGAGGCCGGAGGCCTCTATTATACAAAACATATGGAAGAGTTTAGGAATGACACGGATTTGGAAATAAATCAAGGAAATATTCTGGAAAATGCGAAAAGAGGGCTGGAGAAGAGGCTCAGCAGCTACTGCGACCCTTCAAAGAGGCGCAACACCTGTTGCATCATTTCCCCAAAGTTTTTCTCCTCAGCAAGAAAGATTTCCGCGTTTTATTATGGAATTTCGGTAGATATACATTTCTTTATTACACAAAACACAATATTACAGTAGATATTTACTTAAAATATTAACTTTAATTAGGAATAAATATCCAGAGAATTCTAGAACATTCTGGAATATTCCGACTCGGTATTTAAACGGTTTTTAGAAAATAAAGCGGTTTTTGACCCGAACTCCAAATGAACTCTAATTACTGTCAAAACGACTGTATCGGTGCGTAGATGACGACCAAGGGGTTGACTCGAGTGTTTGAGCTATCACTTGACGATGAACTTACAGACTATCATAAATCGTTCCACGTATCAAACATGCGGCCCAATCATCAATGGGTAGTTGGCGAGAGGTGTAGAAATGAGGTATCTACAATATCGACTTTTCTTCTTTCTTTCTTGCAAATATTTTGTTAGTTTAAAGTGAAATTAAATAATTAAATGGTGTATACCTTTGTTGCAGTGGATGATTGGGTTTTTAGTGCCGATGATTCCACTGAAAATATTACTGCTTTCCCGGCCATCCCTCCTATGGAGAGGACGTGGCCATTTGACTGCGGAGCGGTTTAACTTCCTCATTGCCTGAAGGATGAGGGTACTGCCAAGGTACCCAGTCCTACTAAAGCTGCTGGTGCTTCGACTTCTGCAGTAAGATTCTTGGTACCCTGATTGTTTTTTCTTTTCTTTATGTCCTTGCTTTTCCATAACCATATGTCTTTATTGCTAATATAGTGCCTCGTGTTATAGCCACTATATAATCTACTCGGCTTCCTAGATTTGACATGGCTGACCTGAATACCAGGTTAGCAAGGGTGAAGGAGGAGGGTTCCGAGGGTAGTGGCGGTCCTAAAACTCCAATTGATTTAACTAATCTGCCTGCTACTTTGGCTGTTCCTGCCGTTCCAGTTGTCTCTGCTGAAACTAGTTAAATGGACCACAAGAGGAAGCAGGAGGAGGCTGACATTCCTGCCCCTATCGGGGAAGTTAAGGCTAGGGTGGACAATTTGGATGCTGCCAGGTTGAAAATTCGGGATTATGCAGCTACCAAGTCTGATGTGATGTTGACTCAGGACCCTATTGAGACTTCCACTCAGGCAGTTGCCAAGGTAGATCATGCCGTCAGCCTCTTGATAGGCGCCCTTGTATCCATGCAGAAGGTATATTAATTTTGCTATGATTTTGGTTTTATAATATTTTCTATTATGGGTGTTAGGCCCAGATTAACCTGGCCTGACCATAACCTGGCCTGACCTTACAAGGCTGATTGAAGAAAACAAAGACCGGACAAATCTAACTATTATTTAGTTGTTGAAGAATATTACGGCAAGCAGGCTACTAAATCCTGGAAGAGAAGCCTGATGGTCAGTATAGAATAGCTTGCGATTATTAAAGCGGTGGATTAAGAAGATTAACAAGAAATACAGTTGTATAAGTCAAATAACCGTGTCCTATTCTCAAGGAAGACCAAGACTAATTATGGGACTACATCATCCATGAACTTAGACGTGCAAAAGGGGAAAAGGCTAAGAATCAGTTGGAGAAGAACCAGTCAACCGAATTAATAGGGAATGCGCCCTATTAATCCGGCAACAACCCCGACAAAAGAGAAGAACGTTGGAGATCAATACAACGTTCATGATTATGACTATAAATATTGTGATCTAGCATTTGTAAATTGATTCATCAATATAAGATTACTTCACTACTTGTTATTTTACGATCATCCAATTACCAAATTTGTATTCAGTTTATTCAAATAGCATAAGCATTATACTTTTCATATAGTTATTCTTTGTAATTCATTTATAAATACTCCAAACATATAGAGCTAGATACCCATCTTATTTCTCAATCAAGCCGTACCCATTCAGGGAAAATCCTGCTAAAACAATTGGCGCCCACCGTGGGGCATCTAGTTCTTCAACCAATAAAATTCTCCTTATCATCTTTCATTTAATATTCACACACAAAAATGGTGGAACTCACCGCAGAACAACAATTAGCGGCTGCCCTGGCCAAGATCAAAGAATTGGAAACAATCCAAGAGAAGTCAGCTCAGGCTGAAGCAGAAATCAATAGGCTGAAGGAATCTGAATCTAGCCTGAAAAAGAAATTAGAAAATCAGGTTTCGGGTTCCAGGACCAGATTCGAACCGGGAACTCCATTCTCATCCATTATCAAAAATATAGACTTCTCTAATTTTGGAACCCCGGAGAAGGATACATTATCCGGCACTCCAACCATTCCCAATGATGAGACAAACAAAACTGAAGCAGCAATAATGATGGCTATGCTTCAGGAAATCCAAAAACTCCACAACAAAATAGAAAATATACCCGGAGTGCCAGACCCTGTGGCTGAAGTAGAAGTTGACAGCTTTGCAGATTCACCCTTTGCAGATGAAATTGCAAAGATTGATCTTCCCAAGAAATTTACTGTTCCATCCATGAGAACTTATGATGGAACCTCTGATTCACAAAATCATGTTGCCATATTCAAACAAAAAATGTTGGCTGCCTCAATACCCTGTGAACTCAGGCAAGTCTGCATGTGCAAAGGCTTTGGTACAACCCTGACCGGAGCAGCATTACAATGGTTCATCAATCTCCCAAATGGAGGTATCAAGAATTTTGCAGAATTGATCAATGCCTTCAATCAACAATTCGCAAGTAGCGAGATATGGCCCAGAGACCCGAAGAACCTATTCAGGGTAAAGCAACTTCCTGAAGAATCCCTCAAAGAATTCCTGGCCAGATTTGTCAAAGAAAAGGTGGCCATTCCCAGATGCGATGAAGAAACAGCGGTAGAAGCATTCAGGCAAGGAGTCCTGCTTGACAGTGACATCTATGCAGATCTGACCAAGAAAGCATGTCCAACCTTCGCCACTGTTCAATCCATCGCTTTAGAGCATGTCAGATTGGAAGAAGACCTCAACTTCAGAACGAACTCATCCGGAGGAAAGCAAGGCTATGGACACACTAACAGGAAAAGTTCCTACCAGAAAGAAAGCAATCCCAGATCAGCACTCTATTCCAGGCCTGAACGATCTGAAGTCAATATGGCACAAGAACATAAAGGTAACCTTTCTAACCTCCCAACTATTCCTGAATATAACTTCTCTATTAATACTGCAGGATTAATCAAACGCATGGAAAACCTGGGAGACACAGTTAGATGGCCAAAGAAATCGATAACCCCAGAAAGATCCAACCAGATGGTGTGACTTCCATCGTGGACATCGGACACACCACAGAGGAATGCATCCAACTCAGGAAACAGGTGGCATATCTTCTAAAGAAAGGCTACTTGAAAGACATAATCCAGCAGCCAAAGAACAAAGATGAAGGACAAAACAAGAGAGACTCAGGAAGCAACAGAGACCCTCCTCCTCCTCCCCCCATCTATGAAGTCAAATTCATAAATGGAGGATCAGAAATCTGTGGTCTGACCAGCTCAGCCGCCAAAAGAATATCCAGGGAATCCAGACTCCAACCTCCTCCCAGGCCCAAGTCATTGCCTGCTATTACCTTTGATGACTCGATTCTCCAAGGAATATCGGATCTACACCATGACACCTGGTAATCACCATGCAAATCGGCACAAAGAAAGGTGTCAAGAATCCTGATAGACGGAGGCGCTTCAATCAACCTGGTAATGCTTGACGTCCTTAAAGCTATGAAGATAGACGAAGGGAAGATCATCAAAAAATCCAGCGTCTGGTTGGATTCAGGTGGAGAAACAAAGAACACCTTGGGAGAAATCGACTTACCTACCTATGTGGAAGGCGTGGCTTCATATGAGAGATTTGGAGTAATGGATTGCCTATCCTCGTATAATGTAATCCTGGGCGGACCATGGATCCACAATGTCAAAGCAATCCCATCAACATACCATCAATGCGTGAAAATTCCAACGAGAATGGGGATAACCACCATCGGGGAGAACAGAGGACGACTCGGAATGTTACACTCGGGCTTTGAAACCCTCAAAGCCGGTAAGTCTCTTGCATAGCAATTAAAGTCACCTGTCGGGGAAGAATTTGTAGCACAAACACGATGGAAACAGGAGAGGTCATATTAGACCCGAAATTCCCTGACAGAAAGTACTCGTAGGGTCGGATGCACCCGATTCAATCGGACCGAATCTGGTCGACTTTCTTAAAACTAAAATGTCTTGTTTTGCTTGGTCACATTTTGATATGACTGTATAGATGCTTGATGTTATTACTCATAAGTTAAACATTGACAAATCCTTTAAGCCTGTACAGCAAAAGAGAAGAAAATTTGCTGCAGAGAGGCATGAAATCATCAACCAAGAAGTTGACAAGTTACTGGACATGGGAATGATCAAGGAAGTAATGTACCCTGACTGGCTTGCAAACGTGGTAGTCGTCCAAAAGAAAAATGGCAAATGGAGAGTCTGTGTAGATTACACCGACTTAAACAAAGCTTGCCCAAAAGATCCATTTCCACTACCACACATCGATGCAATGGTAGATGCCACTGCAGGCCACGAAATGTTGACATTCATGGATGCCTCCAGCGGATTCAATCAGATAAAAATGCACCCAGCAGACCAGGAAAGCACAGCTTTCATCACTGAAAGAGGTATATATTGTTATACTGCTATGCCCTTTGGATTAAAAAATGCAGGTGCAACCTACCAAAGGCTAGTCAACATGATGTTCAAAGATCAGATAGGAGACACCATGGAAGTCTACATAGATGACATGGTAGTCAAGTCAAAAAAGGCAGAAGACCACGTCAAAGACCTGGAAGTAGCCTTTCAAATACTGGAAAAATTCAATATGAAGCTCAACCCACAAAAATGCCACTTCGGAGTCTCAGCAGGCAAATTCCTGGGCTACATGGTGACAAAAAGAGGAATAGAAGCCAGCCCTGAACAGATCAAAGCTATCCTGGAGCTAGAACCACCAAAGACAGTCAAAGACATACAAAAGCTGACTGGAAGAATAGCAGCCCTGAACAGATTCATTTCAAGATCATCAGAAAGATGCAAATCGTTTTATAACCTGCTAAGGAAGAACAAGGACTTTCAATGGACCCCGATCATCAGCCGCCTTTGAAGACCTGAAAATATATCTATCCTCTCCCCCTTGCTGGCAAAACCAGTCAAGATAAACCCCGACAGTATACATCGATCACAAAAATCTTTGTCGGTGCGATCCAGTCAAAGAAGCGGACGGACAACAAAGACACCCTATCTATTATGTAAGTAAAAGTCTGCTGGATGCGAGAGATCGGGTATGGCCTACTAGAAAAATATGTTTTAGCTTTAATTATGAGTTGCACAAAATTAAGACCATATTTTGAAAGCCACCCTATAATAGTCGAACCAACCTTCCTATCAAGTCCGTACTTAGGAAACCGTAATTGTCCTGGACGAATGTGCAAATGGTCAATCCAGCTAAGCACATACAATATAACATTTGAACCAAGGACAAAGAATTAAGTCACAAGCATTAGCTGATTTTGTGGCTGATTTTAGTCCGACCCTAGAACCCGACCTAATAAAAGAAGTGAATAAACTGACCAGCGACCAAACAGACCTAGAATGGACCCTATTCGTCGATGGTGCAGCCAACATGAGGGGCACAGGACTAGGGTTAGTACTAAAATCGCCACAGGGGGATAAGATAGTACAGGCTATAAGTCATGTGCATTTGAGGCTACCAACAATGAGGCGAGAATATGAAGCCCGATAGCCGGACTAAAGGTATGTATTGACCTTGGTGTGCAAAACCTAAAGGTACGTACTGATTCCCTTCTTATCTCCAACCAAGTAAATGGGATATATACTGCAAAAGACCCCAAAATGATGCTTTATCTGGACGTTGTCCAAATTTTAAAAGGTAAATTTCGAAATTTTAATATTGACCAAATTCCCAGGGATTTGAATACCCAGGCCGATGCTCTAGCCGGCCTAGGATCCAACTTTAGTCCCCTTGACTTCGACAAAATACCCATCGTGCATTTATTAGAACTCGCAATAAATAAACAAGATGAGAGTTTCCCAATCTACATTGCTAATTCTTGGACAAAACCCTACTATGACTCAAGCTACAACAAATAATCCTTCCCTTAAATAAGCAAGATGCCAGAGCACTAAAAATAAAAGCTGCTTCATATATTATTATTGACAACGTGCTTTTTAAGAAATCGCAGGCCGGGCCGTACCTCAGATGCCTGGAACCACAAGAAGCTGAGCAGATATTATCAGAAATCCATGAATGATACTGTGGAAATCACAAAGGTGGAAGAAGCCTGGCAAGCAAAGTACTCAGAACAGGTTATTATTGGCCTACCTTGAGAGCCGATTGCCTGGATTTTAGCTCTAAATGCAAAGCTTGTCAGATTCACGGACCATATATCCATCAGCCATCTGAGGAACTACATTCCATATCCGCACCATGGCCATTTATGAAGTGGGGCATGGATATAGTAGGAAAACTACCTCAAGCGCCCGGACAAAAGGTTTTCATGCTAGCAATGACTGATTACTTCTCCAAATGGATAGAAGCTGAATCATACAGGCAAGTCAAGGAGAAGGATGTCATAGCATTCATTAAACACAACATCATATGTAGATATGGCATCCCCTCTGAAATAGTATGTGATAATGGCACGCAATTTGTGGGAAAAAGAACAGCAGCCTTCTGTGCTCAATGGAACATCAATCTGGTGACATCCACACCAGGATATCCAAAAGCCAACGGTCAAGCAGAATCCAGTAATAAGGTGGTAATCAGCTGCATAAAGAAAAAGCTGGAAAAAAGGAAAGGCAGATGGGCTGAAGAACTCCCCCTGGTCCTTTGGGCTGACAGAACCACACCTAAAACATCCACAGGCCAAACCCCCTACTCCTTGGTCTATGGATGTGAAGCAGTAATCCCAGCTGAGGTGGACGTTCCATCAGCCAGATGCAGCCTGAATACAATAACAAGCAATATACCTCTAATGGAGGACACTGGACCTAACGAAGAGCTAAGAGATGCAACCGATCGATTAGCGACATACCAAAGAAAGAGTTGCGAAAAGCTATAACAAGACCTGTCAAAGCCGGGTATTCGGGGTAGGAGATCTTGTCCTCAGGAAAGTCTTCCAAAACACAAAAGAAAAGAATGCTGGCAAATTGGCCCCAACCTGGGAAGGTCCCTACCTAATTGACTCAATAGTCGGCCAGGGAGCCTACAGATTACAAACCCTGGAAGGCGAGATGATCCCAAGAGCTTGGAACATTGCACACCTAAAATTATTTCACATATAAAATAAATCTCCCGGTTCAGGTATAAATTTCGTGTTCACATTTCCTGCCTAGCTTGATATGAAATTACATGTATGATACTTACCATTACGTGAATAAATGCAATATATGATTTCCTCAAAATTACGTGCCAAAATACTGATCTATGTTCCCATTTCTCTACCAAGTAGAATCTTCAATACTTGTTTTTACATACCATTTTATTTAAAACAAATCTTAAAGATTGGGGCTACCCCCACCAACATTTAACTAATACCCAACTGATATCCAAAATTCAATTGCAAAACAGCCTTATAATACCGAGCTCAACATACAAACCTGGAAAATCTATTCTTTGGATCAGTATGACATAAATGGGTCATAAGCCCTCCAGGCATGGCAAGGGACATAAGCCCTCCAGACAGGCAACAACCCCACCCATAACACATTAAATCGGCGGATCCAAGCCGATAATCGCGGCTGATCCAAATCGAATAATCGGCGATCCGATGAGATAGTCAACATCACCTTTTCAATACACAAGAAGAAAATCTGACCAAATATTTATTCATTCAAAATAATTGGCCTTGCCACACACCTAATAACCATCCATTCCAGGGACATTCCCCCTGGATAGACCAAAACCAAAAAGAAAAACAAAACTAAGTTATTTTTGAGCCAGTAACCGACTCACAACCATCCACCATTTCCTGATCACCAGACTTTGCCTTGGAAGGAGGAGAATCCACTTCTTCTTCTTGACCCATACTGGCCAAATCAGGATACTGAGCGTCCAAAGCTGTCTCATCCCGGTCCGGATTCCAATTAGCCCGGTCAGATTCTGGATCTCTCATAGCATCAACCCGGCCTTTCCCGAAGAAGTATTGAGCAGCATCAGCCAACCTTGCCTCCACCAATTCCTTTTCAGCAGCAAGCTCCTCATTCTTTCTCAACTGATCCTGCATTGCCTGCTTCTCAGCCTCCAACTCCAGCCTGACAGCCTTCTCAGCATTTTTCGCAGCCACCTCACAAACTGTAGCAGCCCTGGTTGACTCCCTAGCTGTCCCCAACTGAGATTGAAGTACCACTTCATTACCCCTGGACGTTTGCAGGTCACGATTAAGTTTATCCAGTTTTTCCTCCAAACTAGAAACCCTAGCCTGGGCGTCTCTAAGCTGACAAGCAGTAGCCAGCCCGGCATCCAACCCCTACATACATACAAAATCAATCAGCCAAATACAAGGCAAAACAAAAACCACATGAACAATTAAAAAAAATATCCCTTTACAACTAACCTCCCTAGCCTGGGAAGCAAGTTCAGCAGCCCTTGTTACAAGAGAAGTCAGAATAGAAACCACCCTGGTAGACGACTCAAGGGTACTAGCAGACAATAGCTGGTCGCTCATCTTTGCAGAAAACTCATCTATCCGTGCCCGGGCATCATCCATGTCATCAATCCTAGCAGGCACTTGCCTTATACTCCTGAGTAGTTGAGCCGGGATAGGCTGTTTCTCTCCCTCCTCCTCTTCCAGGATAACATCTTCCCTCTTTCTTTTCTGAGCCTGGACGATCTCCGGTGACATTACCCTGGGAGGATCTTGAGGAGGCTGAACCTCAGAAACTAGGATATCAAGCGTTTTGTCACTTCCACTAGTCTCCTGGCTCTTGGACTGTTCTGCAATCCTAGCCACCCCAGCCTTCAAATCCTTTGCAGAAAAGCTGGCCAGCCTAGCAGAAGACCTAAATACTGAATATATAAAAAATACGTGAGTATCAAACAAAGAACGACAGGAAGATAACGGCCAACATAAAAGCATACAGAAGACATACAGGAAAGAGCAGTAGAACTAGGCTTGCCTTTGGGCACTCTAACCCCAGTCAGCTTGGTCTTCATATACCGGGGCAACAACTCCCTGCCCAAACTAGCTGGCCAGGTCCTCTCCTCCTCAGGAATAGCAAGGAAAGCCTCTATCCTGGAAACAGCCTCCTCATCAAGAGGATCACAACTCCAATCAGGAGCTGCAAAAACCGTCAAAGTTACACAGGTAAGAATCAAAATCCAGCAATTCCATGTAATATATATTGCAAAATAAAAAGTACAAGGAACCTACCACTCTCCAAGGGAGGATATCTCAGATAATCAAAGCCTGATCCCAAAGTCTCAGTCCGGACAAACAGGAAAGTCTTTGCCCAATTTTTATCATCTCCAGAGTCCAGGTTAGTAATTAATGGAGACATTTTCGATTTTATTCTCAAATTAAAGCGACCATCAACATGATTTTTCATATGATATACTGCCTTGATATCATTAATAGTAATTACAAGATTATGTTTAGCACATAAATTTTCAATAGAATGGACAAGTTTCCAAACCATTGGCATAATCTGAAAAGGTGACACCTCCATAGCACGAATGGTGTCAATCATTAAGGGAGTGAAAGGTAACTTACAGCCTGCTTTGAACGCCCATTCAAAAATACAGAACCAGCCAGGTGATACCCAGTTAGCCCTGACCGGACAAGACTCGGGGATCCATACCTCAGTTGATTCAGGAATTATTTTCTTCTCCCTTAGAATCTTGTCATAGTTTGTCTTTAGCAAGTTTTCCTCAGGAAAGGAAGAATCCAGAGATTGAAAAGCGGTAAAAACGAGAATCCACGATACTTGAAAGCCACAAAGACGAGCGGGAGGATCAATTTCCCTCACCTCTTCCTCTTGGATGTCTGTGGGTTCAGGCTCAACAGCAGCAGCAGCTTTCTGGGATGCAGGACGTTTCTTGGCTCCCATATCTCTGAATGTTCGATTTATTGTGATGAAATTGAAATTATTGAGAAAGTATAAATTAGCAGAACAAAGTTCCTGGGAAATAGAGGAGAATTTCAGAAGAATACTTAGCAAAGAAAGTGGAGGAAATTTGGTGAAAAATAACCTCGCCCTAAATACCGTATTTATAGAAAATCTATAACGGTATGAAAACCCTAGGGATTGCAAAACTCTCAGCATGACATCACCTAGCCGTTATAGTGTTCAACGGTAACTAGGAGTCTAAGAGTCATTGATTAAGTGTAAGTCTCTTTATTATTCAACCCGGTAAAATTGACATCTCACCCCTGGCCTGATCCAGCACGGGTAAAATGTCAAGGGGCAATTGTTAGGCCCAGATTAACCTGGCCTGACCATAACCTGGCCTGACCTTACAAGGCCGATTGAAGAAAACAAAGACCGGACAAATCTAACTATTATTTAGTTGTTGAAGAATATTACGGCAAGCAGGCTACTAAATCCTGGAAGAGAAGCCTGATGGTCAGTATAGAATAGCTTGCGATTATTAAAGCAGGTGGATTAAGAAGATAAACAAGAAATACGATTGTATAAGTCAAATAACCGTGTCCTATTCTCAAGGAAGACCAAGACTAATTATGGGACTACATCATCCATGAACTTAGACGTGCAAAAGGGGAAAAGGCTAAGAATCAGTTGGAGAAGAACCAGTCAACCGAATTAATTGGGAATGCGCCCTATTAATCCGGCAACAACCCCGACAAAAGAGAAGAACGTTGGAGATCAATACAACGTTCATGATTATGACTATAAATATTGTGATCTAGCATTTGTAAATTGATTCATCAATATAAGATTACTTCACTACTTGTTATTTTACGATCATCCAATTACCAAATTTGTATTCAGTTTATTCAAATAGCATAAGCATTATTCTTTTCATATAGTTATTCTTTGTAATTCATTTATAAATACTCCAAACATATAGAGCTAGATACCCATCTTATTTCTCAATCAAGCCGGACCCATTCAGGGAAAATCCTGCTAAAACAATGGGGTTGTTTCTGATATTTGGAAATGATTTCAGGGTGCAGCAGCGTGTCTCCATAATGCTTACCAGGCTACTTTGTTGGTGGCCCATATTAATATTCTGAATGGGGATTTTGACAAGCTGAGGTCGAAGCTTGATTTTGCTTAAGGTGATCTGGTTGCTGTCAAAGCTGATCTAGCAAGGATGCAGGCTGAGCGAGATAGTGCCAGGGCTGAGGCTGGGTCAACTAAGCAACTTCTTCAGGAGGAATTGGACAAGAATGAGGAGCTTAACCTTGAGAAGGATTACTTGGAGGTCAAGCTTCATGATGCTGCCTTATATTTCTTTATCAAGGGCAAGGTGGCAGCTATGTCTGAACCTATGGAGGCCAGGGCGAATTTGGACCCTGAAGCTGAAATGGCTATTGCTGCTGCCACGTATCCTGACCTGCACAACCTTTGTGATGATCAAGGGGAGGACTCTCGAGGGGAGCAGGATATTGATGCTAAGCCGGGTGCAGGCGTAAAGCAGGCTAAGAATGAGAGTGCTAGCGCTGCTTCCAAAGGGGAGTAGTAGTTTTTATAATGATTCGAAAGTATTTGTCCCATCCAAGGGGGATGTCCCTGGAAGAACAATTTAGAGAAGTGGTTTGGATAAAACACCTTTCCCTCTGTCATGATGCGTCCAGCTGGTTTTTTTTGTGCGGCAAATAGTCAGGTCAGGCCATTATTTTATGCCTGATTGGTCCTGTTATTCACCGTATCTGGTATTGGTTACCAACTTCGTTAGGCACGACAGGGTGTAAAATAAAAAGTAAAAATTTTAAAAAAGCTATATATAATAGAGTAGCCCTCAATGCCGAAGACTTATTCATGTAATCAACATATCATCTATAATTATTCAGGATTCAAAAATTCAAGTCATCAACAGGGTTAGTTGCAGGAGTTTTTATGCACAAATGATACAAGTAGTTGAGCACATAAAGTAGGTAAATATTTCAGGCAAACGTTTCAGGTAAGTCATGTAGAACAAGGCAGGCAAGACACAAATATTTTAATGAATTACTTTTACCTGATTGGGACAGGATAGAGCTTGTTTTATTACACAAGGAAGAGTTTCAAATGGGTTACATTCCAAGACCTTGGGATCATTTGTCCTTCCAAGGTTTGAAGCCTGTATGCTCCTTGTCCGACGACTGAATCTATAAGGTAAGGTCCTTCCCATGTTGAGGCCAATTTACCAGCTGATTTCTCTTTCTTATTTGGGAATACTTTTCGTAGGACAAGGTCTCCTTCCCTGAAAATTTTAATCTTGACATTTTTATTATAAGTTCTTGCTATTGCTTGTTGGTATGATGCTATCCTGATCTTGGCAAGTTGTCTTGCATCAAGTTGCTATTTGCTTCACTATTGATGAGTCATAATTATATGCATATTTATGCCTCCCCTTAATTACTTTTTTATACGGTTTCGTGCTAATTATATTATTTACATGCCTTTTATGTTAGAAAGTCGATACTTCCTCTATTTTATGTTTAATGCAAGAATGATGCATTTGAGGAGCAAATGAATGAAATGGGCCTCGCGGAGTGGGCGTGAAGGAATACGCGAAGTATGGCACGGGAATCCATAAGAATGAAGGAAGAGAAGTTAAGAAGACAAGACGAAGAAAAAAACAGAAACATAGTGATTCCTCGATCAACTACAAATGGGCTCGATCGAGGAAGTTGGTTATCCGATCGAGTAAGAGCAGGCTTGATCGAGGAACCCCTAATTTCCAGTTTTTTCCGCAATTTCCTTAAGTCGGTTATGTTTTACTATAAATACCTAATTCGTACCCTAAGTTTATTTACGTCTTATTTTACCTAGCTACGCTTTATATTACCCTAGAAACTCTCAAATACTCTTAGTTTAGTTTTATTATTATTGTTCGGATCTTTTAGCTTGTTCTTCATTATTATTACAGTATTATTTCTAATCTTTCCTCAGTTATTAATAATTCAATTGCTTGTTCATCTTTTGCTTTTAATTATGTTTTCCTTTATAATTATTATTGTTTTTTTTGGTGAAATGTAAGAATTTCCATTAAACCATAACAAAAGAGTTAAAACTACACCATTTCGGTTACAACTCAATTTCAGCTCTCTATAAGAGATGTTACAAATACAATTTAGCACTACTTAACCAAGATACATCTCTACTGTCTATTCCTGGATTTAGACGTGCTACAACTCGCATTTTAACCACCTTCATAATCATGTCAGTCACTAGAGCTGGCCTGAGTAAGCATCCATCAACTCTAGCTTTGTTCCTCTGCAACCAGATGTGGTAGTAGGCTACAAGAACAGCACACAAAAGCACACCTATCTTCAACTAAGAGTGCTGCCCTGTCCCTAGCAACTGTAAAAGATTAGTTACAGGTAGGGGAACACCCAACAGTTTGGCTAAGTTATCAAAAATCTTCCTGGTATACTCATATGTTTGAAACAAATGAGTATGATTTTCTATTCCTCTGCCACAGAGTAGGCAGTCAACATCATTAGCAATTCCTAGTGCAAGAAGATTCTCCTTGAGCAAGAGAGCCTCCCTAGAAACGAGCCATCCAATGAATTTATGCTTAGGAATATACCAAGAGTTCCAGAGCTGTTTATGCAAGGACACAGTCTGAAACTTCATTCTGAGCAATTCATAACCACTTTGGATTGTATACCCCGTAGTATCCAAAGCCCATTGTCCATTCGAGTAACTAGCAGCTAACTTGTCTTTAATCTTGCAAATAGATTTCCACCCCCAGCTTATATCAATACCTGGGTTGTAATCTTCCCAACTTTGTCCCTTCAAGTAGACCTGGTTTACCCACTTCACCCATAACCTATCTGGATTATAGTAAATCCACCAGACCAGTTTTCCCAGTGCTGCGATATTCCAAGTATGGCTATCCCTTAAGCCCGATCCCCCTTCTGTCGTAGGGGAACAAATTTTCTCCCAACTTACTCTCGGGGCTCTGATATAATCCACTCCTCCATCCCACAGATAATTCCTGCAGATGGAATTGATCTTGTTGAGCACTCCTTTTGGGATGACAAAAATATTAACCCAGTAGTTGTATAAAGCAGTCAAGACAGAGGATACTAATACCAATCTACCAGAGTAAGAGAGTTTTTTAGTCCCAAAACTTCTAATCTTGCTTATAAACTTCTCCACAAGAATACAACAGTCTGATTTTGACATTCTGCCACAGGTAATGGGAACCCCAAGATACCTGAATGGTAAGTGCCCTTCCTGAAATCCAGAGATTTGTAGTATATCCTTCTTAATCCAGTTTGGAACTCCATTGAAAAAGGCATTAGTCTTGGAAGAATTCATTTGGAGCCCAGAGGCATGAGAAAAGGTTTAAAATATCTCAACAGACCCATTATGGAAGCCACATCCCCCTTACTAAAGAGCAAGAGATCATCAGCAAACATGAGATGTGACAATTTCAAAGGACTGCAAAGAGGGTGATATTTGAATGGCAGAGTTGCAGTAGTGTGGTTCAGGATCCTACTCAAGTACTCCATAGCAATAGCAAGGGCTTGTTTGGAATGAGAGTAATTATTAAGAGAGTAATGAGAGCTAAAATAAGAAGAAATGGGAGGAGATTGGTGGATAGTGGTGGTTATGGAGGGTGGAAAGAGGAGGTGAGGAGGAATTATTACCTCCATATGGAGGTAATGCATTACTTGAGGGAGGAGGGGAGTAACAATTACTCCCTTAATGGAGGGACGATTACACTATATTTCCCCATTTCTATCCATTTTTATCTCCAACTCCCATCCTTTCCCTCCTTTTTTTAGTTCATTTTAGCTCTATTACTCCCTTAATTATTACTCCCATTCCAAGCAAGCCCTAAATAAGAGAGGAGACAGAGGATCCCCCTATCTCAGACCTTTAGCTCCTTTGAAATGGCCAAAACTCTCTCCATTCAAGACAAGAGAGTATGAAGCAGTTCTAGTACATTCCATGATTAGATGAATAAATTTGGGAGGAAAGTTTTAAAAAATCAACATCTGTTCCGGGAAATCCCAATTTACAGAGTCATAGGCTTTCTTTAAGTCCACTTTGAGCATGAACCTAGGAGAAACAGCCTTCCTATTATAACATCGAATCACATATTGACAAATTAATATATTTTCCACATTGCTTCTCTCCTTAATAAACCCACCTTGATTATCACTAATAATATGTGGAAGGATAGCTGAAAGTCTATTGCACATCAGTTTGGAAATACATTTATAAATGACATTGCAACAGGAAATGGGTCTAAATTAGGTGACATTTTGAGGTAAGTCACATTTAGGAATTAAGGTAACGAGTGTATGATTGAGTTGTTTCAAAAGTTGAACAATCTGAATAAAAATTTTCTATGGCCTCACACACAGAGTTACCCACAGTGTTCCAAGAATCCCTAAAAAAAGCATTAGAATACCCATCAGGCCCAACTGCCTTATGGGTAGGGATAAAAAATAATACCTGTTGTATCTCTTCATTGGTGACAAGAGTCAGCAGGATAGCATGACGCTCAGAAGTACAAAGCTTACCCATTTGGATCACATTTTGAGAAACTTTAGTAACTGGAGTAGATGTCCCAAGCAGATCAGTATAGAAATCAATGAAGTCTTTTTGAATCTGATCATTGTTTTCACAAAGGACACCCTTATTGTCTTCAATTTTCAAAACCTTGGCCCTTATTTGCCAGCCCTTAATAATACTGTGAAAATATTTAGTGTTGCGAGATTTCTGCACCAGAAATTCACGACAGGCATCCTCTAGGAACCTCACACTACTGGAAGCTTCAATCTCCATTTGAATGTGCTCAAGGTTCTGGGGGTCAGTTCCCAGTTTCCCCTGAATAGACTCTAAGTACATCTTTGCCCTGGCTGTATTATTTTCAACATCATCAAAATCAATCTTGTTTAGATTTTTGAGTGGCCACTTAAGATACTTAAGTTTGTTGACTAGGTTATACATTTTTTGTCCTAGGCCAATTTTTACCCCAATGCAACTTAACACAGTCTTGGAAATCAACAGATTGACTCCACATATTAAAATATTTGAAGCTCCTCCTCCTTTTATGTCCATCACATTGATTTTATACTACAAATGGGGTATAATCAAAGGTGCCCTCACAATAGAAGTGAGCATAGACTTGGGGATGATCATGGAGCCACCTCTGATTAAGCAGAACTCTATCTACTCTGCTGTACACTCTGGTGAAATGGTTATGCTTGTTACACCAGGTGAATAAAGACCCTGAGCCTGGACAATCCATCACCTCACACTCATCCACACAGTTCTTAAAATCTCTAATTTTCTCCTCTATGCTATGACCACCTAACCTTTCAGTTGGACTTAGGACAGTCTTAAATTCTCCACAGATAGCCCAAGGTCCCTGAGTCTGATTCTTAATCTGACAAAGTTTATCCCACAACTCTTTTCTCTCCTGAGTCCCATTAAAGGCATGCACCATAGTAAGGCTAAACGGGGCCCTAGACTCCAAGTCCATTGCTACTAGGTGTATAAATTGAGCATTATATTGCATAATTTGAACATTAAACATGACAGGGTTCCAAATTATCTAAACCCTACCTCCTTTATGATACTGGGTGTTAGTAGTAATACACTAAGAGTTGCAGAGGTTATTCCTAACAGCATTTAGAGACAAAGGCTTAACCTTTGTCTCAAGGAGGCCAAAAAATCCAATCTGGTGGTGATGTAAGAAGTTCTTGATGCAGTTTTGTTTAGATGGACTATTCAACTCCCTAATATTCCAGAAACCCCAATTATACATTACCCCCATCAGGAGGTAATTCACTACCATTTGTCCCTATTCCTACTTTAGGAGTAACATTTTTAAGGGTTTCCAGAAGAATTTGGGTACCAAATTACATAGATTTAAGGCCTGTCTCCACGATTTCTTGCCTACTCAGACGGATAATCTTACGGGCAGGGGTATTAACAACATGATATTTCCCATTTCTAGTCCATGAAACTTTATAATTGTTTGGTTTCTCAATAAGAGTACTTACAGCTGCAGAATCAGTGGAAGGCGGAGGATAAGTCACAACTGGGAGAACAGTCTTCTTAGGTTGTTGCTTAGGCCTCCATTGTTTCTTCCCCAACTAATTAGTAGCCTTCTGAGGAGCCTCTTTCTTGCCTTTCCTGCATTTAGTGGCTTCGTGTCCAACTCCCTTACATTGAGTGCAAAGGAGAGGTTTCCATTCAAACTCCACTTTCAAACAGACAGTGCTACCATTAACAACTCAGAATTTGACAGTGTCAGGGATTGATTGACCAAATGGAACATCAATCATAACACGGGCAAATCCAAGACACATCTTTTCTTGTATAACATCATCACACCTGACAAATTTACCCATGAGACCAGCAATTCGGGGCAAGCACTTTCCCCCAAAACTTGAGGGGAAGATTGAAAATTTTCACCCAAACTGGTACTTCTTTAATATCCTCTTTCTCCAAGGCGACACCTTTATCTCAAGGCCGAACAATTAAAGGTTTATTGTCGAAAAGGAAATAACCTTGTTGAAGGATTTGATTCCGAGCATGACTAATCCGAAAGCGAACAAGGAATACTCCATTAGAGCAAAAGGAGATCTTATCTATTGGATAGTTGGCCCAGAGACGCTTAAGAAAGCCTTCAACCACCTCCACAGGCGGATTCGCCCCAAGGACAAAGCCGTGAACAGAGTTCTTCCAATATTTTAACTCTTCTTTCACATCATCATCTGAAAATTGTAACAAATCTGAGGGTTCTTTTGGAATGCTAGTTAAGGGCTATTTTCCCCTTCTGGTTTGAATAACCAATTTATCATTTGAGCTAAAGCATCCAGGTCATAGGGAGGAATACAACCTAATTGGTTGAGATCCACCGTTTTCTGACTGCCTTCACAATCCGGTCGACCGATAACCACCGTAGTAGATGTCGATGCAGTACACGGGATCTGATTAGTTGTTGATTGTAGAGCATGATTTGAGATTAGAGGAGGGAATTGAATTAGATCAGTACAATCGATTGACATCGATAAATTTTAGGGTTTTGTTTTAGAGATTTTGTTCTTTTTTTAGGGTTTTTTAGTTTCTCTCTCTCTCTCTCTCTCTCTACATCTCTCATTTCCTCTTATAACATTACAACTTTTATTTAATTATTATTGTTTTTCCCTCTATTATGCGTAGCTAAACCTCTTATCTAGGGAGAATGGGGATTTAGGTTGTTAGAAGGGGATTATATTGATGAATTGATAGTTAAATTGCTCTTTGTTATTGTTCAGTTTGTTGGTTTGAATCTAGTTGATTAGCTTCGGCAGGGTTAATTAGTATTGCATAAACTAGGATTTTTACCGACCGGGTTAAGACTAATAAAGGCTACAATAACTGAATAGAATTAACTTAATGATAGTGATTGCATGTTAAATTAGATCTAAAGGACATATTAGAATCGACTGATCATATGACCTTAAACGACATACGTTGCTCTATCAATGAATTAAATCACACCCCGAATAACTACCTAATGAACCTAATACCTAGACCTTTTAATATTATTAAATTCGTCTTATTTACTGCAATTAGTTATTAGAAATCAAACAATCAAACCCCATAAAACTGTTACTTTAAGACAAACTTAGACATTAGCAAATAGATTTTTACCGCCTCTTTATGGATTCGATAACTGACTTATCACTAGCTATTTTGTTATTACTAAGCTAGGATTTATTTTGATTAAGGCCAAACGACTGAAAATAACCTTATCAAATTTGGCGCCGTTGCCGGCGAGGCAACAATTTTTCTGTTTGTTTTTGTTTATTTTTGTCTTTTGTCTCAGGGAGCATCACTTCCTTGAGACATTTTGATATTTTCTTGTTGTTTTCGTGTATGCCCAGGTTTTACAGGTCGGAGATTGTACCTTTTGATCCCGATCTAGAGAAGACTTTTCGCTATAGACGAATGTTTCAAAGAGAAGTAGGTCATGAGGAAGACTTTAGTACACTTAACTACGAGTGGTTTACTTTTGCAGAAGATTCGTCCTTTGAAGAGGACACACTTATTTCTGTAACCGTTACTCCTATAACGTTGAAGATGCCGACCATGGCAAGTCATTCCGAACCCACCGTTGATTCCATTCCTAAAGACTTCAAGCTCCCTACCACTGATAAAGGGACTTTTGAGAAATTTATTTGGAGAAAAAGCAGGCGAGGACCCCGCTAAGCACATGGAGAAATTTGTTACATATTGTTGTTCTATTCCTTTGACAGCTAGGGTGACTCAAGATCAAGTGAAACAAACTCTTTTTCCTTTATCTTTGAGAGATGATGCAGCAGAATGGCTACGTGACTTGGTTTTGGAGGCTGATGCAATAACTAACTGGACTTCACTAGCTCTTGCATTCTACAAGAGGTATTTTCCACCACAGAAGACTAATGCTCTTAGAAGCCAGATCACAAGTTTTAAACAAGGTCCTACTGAAGATCTTAGTGAAGCCTGGGTTCATTTCAAAAGGCTAGTTCGATTCTTCCCCCATCATAGCTTCCAGATTTGGTTTCTTTGCAACCAGTTTTACAACGGGTTGTACGACGATCACACAGCTTTGCTTGATTCAGCTGCTAATGGGATATTCCAGGATAATATTAATGACGATAATGCTTGGAAGTTGATTGATCAAATAGCTACTCACACTACTGAGTATGGTAACCCAGGGGAAGTACGAGAGGAAGTGGTTCAGATAATGTCATTGCGGCACAGCTGGAGGCCTTAACGACTCAAATAGCTGAATTAAAGACATCTTAGTCTTTGGGTAATAAGCAAGAAATAGTTCATATGGTTCAACAAGAGGTGTCCTGTGAGAGATGTGGGATAGATGGCCACATTGCGGCCAAGTGTATGAGTACCATTGAATAAGTTCATGCTTTCCAGACTTTCAAGCAAGGTACTCCTTAATCTAACTTCTTCCCTGAAAGGAGTCAGAATGTATTTGCTCAAGCCCCGCCGCAAAATACTTATATTATTCCTCCAAATCGTGGTAATCAACCACAAGGAAACTTTGTTCGCCCAAATCAAGGAGGTTTTCAACATATGCAGCCTCCTCCTCAAGCTCCAAGTAATGAGATGGCAGAGATGAAGGCTCTATTGCAACAAAGTTTGAAGATCCAACAAAAGCAAATGGCTCAGATTTCCAATCTAATGGCTCACAACAAGATGTTAGATACTCAAGTTGCTCAAATGGCGGCTCAAAATCCTTCAAAACAATCCGGCAATCTTCCTCCTCAAGGTAAATAAGCACATGAGCAAGTTAATTCTATTTCTTTGAGGAGCGGTACTACTTATTAAAGTCCGGATGTGGCCATTGTTGAAGAGGAAGTTCCTTACATGCATCCTAAGGGATTGGGTAATCTTGAGCTAAGTGATGATGAGAAAGAAGTTTGCAAGGATCAAACACGGATAAGCAAAAAAGCGAAAAAGCGAGAACAACATTGGATCCTAGATCGAGCCCAACCAGGATTGATCGAGGAACCACCGTGCTCGATCGAGTACTACATGGCCTCGATCAAGGCACCCCCCCCCCCCAGTTGACAAAATTTCGCATGTTTCAGCTACGACATTGGAAGAAAATAGGATCTTCGATGAAGTGACTACTGGACTCGATCGAGTCACCCATGTAACTGACGATAATGTTTCCAAACCGACTTCTAAAGCTAAAGAAGCTGAGCCAATTAAAATTCAACTACCTTTTCCTCAACGATTGCAGAAATCTAAGCTTGAACAACAGTTCGGGAGGTTTATGGAGGTAGTGAAGAATCTTCAAGTGAGTGTGCCATTTACTGAATTGGTAACTCAAGTGTCGGCATATGCTAAATTTTTGAGAGAGATTTTGTCAAAGAAGCGGTCTTTTGATGAAGTTGAGATGGTAGCATTCACTTAAGAGTGCGCGACCGCACTACAAGCTAACTCACCACCTAAACTAAAGGATCCAGGGAGTTTTTCTATTCCGTGTCATATTGGTAGTATAGCTATTGATAAAGCCCTTTGTGATTTAGGGGCTAGTGTTAGTGTCATGCCGTATTCTATATGCAAAAAGTTAAATATGGGTAAACTACGTATCACTAATATGACCTTGCAAATGGCCAATATATCTTTAAATAAGCCTATGGGTGTCTTAGAGGATGTGCCAGTTAGAGTAGGGAAGTATTTCATTCTAGTTGACTTTATCGTTATGGATATGGCTGAGGACTCTCAAGTACCCATCATTATTGGTAGACCATTCCTTCACACCGCAGGAGCACTCATAGATGTTAGGGATGGTAGTTTGACACTAAGAGTCAGGGGTGGCACTATTAAATTTGTTCTTGATAATTCTTTAAAGCGTCCCCATTCAGTAGCTCCTTGTTATATGCTTCATGTTGTTGATCCACTTATTGATGATTCCTTTACTTTGTGTTTTGACAGGAATTAGTATGACTCCCCTGCTGCTGCATCATATCCATGGAGTAAGGAAGTACATGAAATAGAGAAGTTGATTTATGAAGATGAACCTCCTTCTGAGATGGTTTACAACTGTGATGGGAGTGTTGACTTGGAGGCCGAGTTGGATGCTTTGGAAGCAGAGATATTCAAAGAGGAGCCCGTCGGAATTTATGAGATAAAGCAAGCTCGTATGATGGATGAAGTGCCCTATCTCCTTCCTCAAGAAGATGACTTGAAGAGCGATGAACATACTTGCTCATATTTTATATTAGAATTTGAGTTTGATGAGTCAGAACTTTATTCATTGCTTATATTCTTTGCTTGGACTATTTATTGGTGCTACTTATGTTTGTGTGTAGCACATGCGCTACTTTTTGATTTACTATTACGCGCTTTAAGTTTTATTGATTGTGGCATTTGTTTTAAATGCAGAATATTTGCTCGCCAGATGAGTATTTGATCGAGTGCTGCCAGGATCGATCGAGTACCCAAGCTTTTTGGGTTTAATTCGTAGCTGTCTTGGATAGGAATTGCGCGGTTGATCTTTTTCCCCTATTTTTGCAGCTGTTTTGGGAGAACTCCTATACTCTTACCCGGTATTCTCTTTCCTTGTATCTACTTTTACTGTATTATCTCTATTTATTTTCCATTCCTTTTGTTAGATGTGTCCTTTAGGTTGCTGCAATTTTTGTGTGATTACTATGCTGTAGGCGTCACAATGAGGACACTGTGACATTTAGGTTTGGGGGAGGAGTCTTTATTTAAGTTGTGTGATTTACTTATTGTTTTGTGCATTTATATCAAAAATCCATAAAAAAAAAATTCAAAATACATAAACAACTTTTTCCTTTGTTTAAGGTTGAGTCTTGGTGAATTTAATAACAATGATGTTAAATTGCATTGTTTTTGCATTTGAATCCCATATAGTTGTCCATGTACATTGTTTTGACCCGTTATTTATGAAAACAAAGCTCATAACTCGAGTCTTGACCGTATTGAGATGCCTTATGCTAATTAGATTTGACTAAATTATGTTTGTAAACTACTTCAATTCTGAGGTCTATAGAGCTTCCTAGGCCAGAAACATCAATAAACTGGTCTCATTTGTCAATTAGGCTTGAGTGTGGTTTCTGCTTGTGGAATATGTAATATCAAACTACATAAATGTGACATTGATTCCTTGATACTTTTATTGCTTTCATTTGACTAAGTACATGTGGATAGGCGGTTCTTACCATTCAAATAAGCCTTATATTACCTTTTTGTTAGCCCGTTTGAACCCTTGTAGCCAATCTTTAAATTACATCCTATGAGCTACAACCCAAAAATTTGCCTACCTTTTGGGGACAGTCGCAGTTGCTTATTTATCTTGTCTATTTTGCTATTATGGTTGGGTTAGGAATTATTGTTGTCATGTCGGTATAGCAAAGTACTTTTTAGCAATTGTGTTGTATCCTTGTGTTGGAAAAAGAAAAATATGAAGCAAAAGAAAAAGAGAAAAAAAAAAGACAAAAAAAAGAAAAAAATTGAAAAGAAATGGGAAAGAAATTGGTTGCTTCATTTGGTTTTGTCAAGGATAAAAAAGATGGTCGTTAGAGTCTAATGCATATTTGGAGAGTACCTCATAAGCTCTCATGTGTTGTAAAGTTGAGATGATTTCTCTAGATGGGTTGTATTCAAGCTTACTTTTGTCTAGAAGTGGCTTTGGTTTAGCGCTGCGACTACCATCTTAGCTCCACATATCCGTGCTTTGGCACAAACCATTTCTATCCCTTTAACCCATTTGCCACCCTTATTGTCCTTGATACATGTACTTTTGTCTACATAGTGGATGCATACTATTTGGGGAAATCTCTATCACATGAGATTGCATGCATGTTTCATAAGCGAAGTGAGTGTTTCTACTTCTTTCTATCTTCACATATAACTCACCCTTACATACTTATGAGTGTGGGAAATATCGATATATTTCTTCAAGAAAATTCGGATTATAACGAAATTAGAAATATGAAATTACGAGTCATAAACGAAATTGCATAAACAAAAGAATAGAGATTAAAATTAACCTTCGGTCCTAGCAATTTGGCCTAAGAACAAATATCGAGATCGATATTCTCTTAATCGTTGCACCCAAAATGCTCCGAGAAATGCCCCCTTTTTGCTAGAAAAGGAACCCTAATTCCTAAATAATATTTAGGGTTTTGTGATGAGAGTTTTTTTTAGGAAAAATCAAGTTAGAAAAATAATCCCCCTCTCTCTCCTTATAACCGTGTAACAAGAGGAGAAAAGAGAGGAATATTTTTTTCTTATTTTTCTCCTTTCTTTAAACCGTGTAACAACCCAAAAAAATAAGAAGAAAAATCTTCTTATTTTAGGTTGTTATCATATTTGTATAAAATGTGTATAATTTCAATTGTCATTTATGTCGTCACGTATTAATAAGTCCACACACTTAATACCTCTCCGTCATCATTTATTATGACAATATCGTATAATATATACATTAACTATAAATATCGCATATTTATAATTTGCTAATTAAATATAACCGTTTATGTTTAATTACGAATTAACATCTTAATTCGTTTAAGCTAACATTATATACAATAATTAAATATAACTGTTTATATTCAATTTACGAATTAACAATTAATTCGTCTCAGCTAATATTATTTAATTGTATTAAATAATCGACTTATCATCACATTGACTAACCTTTTAGTCAAATACATGGACTAACCTTTTAGTCATATAAGGCATCAATGTGATTATATTTTCATATAATCACATCTCTCAAACACATCCTTTAGGTGTGACTTTTAGGGACCAGTTGATCACCGCCATCAGTATGATAATAACTTCAAACTTCAAGCACGCCAACCGTTATTAGTAAACGTTAATCAACTGATAAAATAATAAGTATACCCTGTGAACCTATAAGAGATTTATACACGTTATCACACTAACTGTGGAGGACACTAGCTCCAACAATCTCCCACTTGTCCTCACAAGTGTATGTGCGATAGCCGGTTCTCATATCCTTAATTTCTCCCACTCAATGTAAAACAATTTGCAAATTCCGTATTCACAAAGGTCGTATTTTACAAGTGATCAATATCAAGAGTGGTTTTCCCGACTAGAGAGTAACTTAACTGATAAACGAATCATCATTCGAGCATGGCCATGCATTTCAGTTACAACTCCTTGAGTGGCCCTGAGAAATGACTAAACCTGATTAAAGTTGGATATTTTCTTCAACTTGAATCATGCAGATACAAGCACAGTATGAAATGACCCAGTAAAAATCTGCTTAGCCTCCTGTTACAGTCGACCATGAGAAAGAAACCAAAGTCACCCAAAAACTGCCTTGATCTCAAAAGACAGTCGATAGTCAAAACAATCGACTCTAGGAACACAATGGACGTCCAATCCACGACCTGGCACCGAATGTTTTTAAACATTTAGGACTCCATTACGCTGTCACAATGTCCTACGAGGTATCGTTATAACTCGCATCTGTGATCGATCAGCCAACCGTTTGACTTATGGCTCGTTGAACCCACCATCAATCAACTTCACAAAATTATAGCCAGAGTTATCAGCTCATGTAGGTGATTACGGACCAAAACAAATATAATGTAATTCAGTTCACTTTGTGGCGTTCAATGTTATCGTACAATCCACATGAAAAACAAAATATTAAATAATATTATGAAGTTATAAATACATATGAAAAAGATAATGTATCAAATCCATTAGTAACTAGTACAACTCAGGAACACGTTTAATTCCCATGGAAATAACGTTCCCTTCATGCTTATCATATTTCAATGGTTTAGTGAGAGGATCTGCGATGTTGTCATCCGAAGCAATCTTGTAAATCACTATCTCCTCTTGCTCCACGTAATCACGGATCAGGTGAGCCTTCCGATGTACATGTCTAGACTTGTTGCTAGACTTAGGCTCCTTGGCCTGGAAGATGACACCTCTATTGTCACAATAGATGGTGATTGGGTCATTCGAACTAGGAACTATGGTTAGTCCTTGTAATAATTGACGCATCCATATAGCTTCCTTTGCTTTCATACGAGTGGCATAGTACTCGGATTCAATAGTAGAATCTGCTACAACTTCCTGTTTGGAACTTTTCCAGCTGACCGCAGCACCATTAAGAGTAAAAACGAATCCAGACTGAGATTTTGAATCATCTCGATCCGTTTGGAAGCTAGCATCTGCGTAACCGATTGCACATAGCTTAATATCTCCTCCATAAGTCAATGCCCAATCCTTAGTTCTCCGAGATACTTAAGGATGTTTTTAATAGCTATCCAGTATGTTTCACCTGGATTGTTTTGGTACCGACTCGTCATACTCAATGCATATGCCACGTCTGGACGTGTGCATATCATGGCATACATGATTGATCCTATGGCTGATGCATAAGGAACACGACTCATGCGTTTAACCCCTTCCGGTGTCTTGGGTGACTGAGACTTGGTCAAATGCATCCCAGAAGTCATTGGAAGGTTCCCCTTCTTAGAGTTGGTCATGCTGAACCTTTCAAGAATCTTATCTAAATAAGACTCCTGACTCAGTGATAACATCCGTCGTGATCTATCTCGATAGATATGGATTCCCAATATGCATTGGGCCTCACCCAGATCTTTCATCTGGAAATTGTTCTTCAACCATCCTTTTACCGAAGATAAGAGAAGAATGTCATTCCCAATCAAGAGTATGTCATCGACATACAATATCAAGAAAACAATCTTGCTCCCACTCGACTTGACATATAAGTATGGTTCCTCGACCGATCGAGTGAAACCATACTTTTTTATCACCTGGTCGAAACGATGTTTCCAACTCCGAGAAGCTTGCTTAAGTCCATAAATGGAACGTTTAAGCTTGCACACTTTCTTATGATTTTCAGGATCTATGAAACCTTCGGGTTGTACCATGTACAATTCCTCCTCCAAATAACCGTTTAAGAAGGCGGTTTTCACATCCATCTGCCAAATTTCATAGTCATGAAAAGCGGCAATCGCTAAGATTATCCGAATGGAACGCAGCATAACTACAGGTGCAAAAATTTCATCATAATGCAATCCGTGCACTTGAGTGAAACCTTTTGCCACTAGTCGTGCCTTATAGGTATCTGGTTGCCCTTCTACAGAATGCTTTATTTTTTAAAGCCATTTGCACTGAAGAGGTCGTACCTTGTTAGGTAAATCAACAAGATCCCATACGTCATTCTCATACATGGAGTCCATCTCGGATCGCATGGCTTCAAGCCATAGCTTATAGTCGGAATAGGTCATGGCACCTTTATAAGTAGCGGGTTCATTACTCTCTAGGAGAAAAACGTCCTTTTCCTCGACCATACCAATGTATCTGTCTGGAGGATTAGAGACTCTACCCGACCTCCTAGGTTCCTGTGGAATATTAACCGTATCATTAGTTGAAGGAACATCTTCCTCCATCTGTTCCTCGGTTGTTGGCTCTTGAATATCCGACAGCTCGAAGGTTCTATTACTTGACTTATTCTCGAGAAATTCTTTCCCTAAGAACTTTGCACTAGCCGCAACAAAAACTCGATGTTCGGTAGGCGAATAGAAGTAATGACCAAACATTCCTTTTGGATAACCAATAAAGTATGTCTTGACAGATCACGGGCCGAGCTTATCCTCGTGTATCCACTTGACATAAGCTTCGCAACCCCAAACCCGAATAAAGGACAAGTTAGGGACCGTTCCCTTCCATATTTCATACGGAGTCTTGTCGACAGCTTTAGACGGACTTTTGTTAAGTATAAGAGCAGCTGACAAAAGAGCAAAACCCTATAATGAATCAGGTACTACCGTGTGACTCATCATGGATCGAACCATATCAAGTGGTGTTCGATTTCTCCGTTCGGACACACCATTTAATTGAGGTGTTCCAGGTGGAGTTAACTGTAAAACAATTCCACAGTCTTTAAGGTGTTGATCAAACTCATTTGAAAGATATTCGCCACCACGATCTGAACGGAGTGTTTTAACCTTTCTACCCAGTTGGTTCTCAACCTTATTCTGGTATTCCTTGAATATTTCAAAAGACTCACTTTTATGCTTCATTAAGTAGACATATCCATATCTACTCAAATCGTCCGTGAAAGTGATAAAATATCTATAGCCGTCTCTTGCGGTGATTGACATAGGTCCACATACATCAGTATGTATGAGTCCTAATAGGTCATTAGCGCGCATTCCAACACCTTTGAAGGAAATTCGAGTCATTTTGCCGATAAGACATGATTCACACGTGCCAAATGATGAGAAATCAAATGTGGGGATAGTCCCATTCTCAATGAGTTTCTTTACACGTTTTTCATTTATTTGTCCCATTCGACAATGCCATAGATAAGTTTGATCTTTGTCACTACCTTTAATTTCTTATTATTCACATGTAATATATCTGTAGTTTGATCTAAGATATAAATTCCATTCATGGAAACTGCTTTGCCATAAACCATTTCATTAAATGAGAAAATACAGCTATTGTCCTTTATTGAAAATGAAAAACCCTCTTTATCAAGTACGGAAACAGAAATAATATTCTTAGATAAACTGGGTACATAGTAACAGTTATATAAATATAACTCAAAACCACTCGGGAGCTGGATTACGTATGTTCCCATTGAGACTGCAGCAACTCTTGCTCCATTCCCGACTCGCAGGTCCACATCACCCTTTTGCGAGGGGTGTGATGTTTTTTAGGCCCTGCAAATGATTACACAGATGAGAACCACAACCAGTATCTAGTACCCAAGTTCCGAAACTTGTATGGTTAATCTCAATCATATGAATATAAGATGACATACCAACAGGAGTGATGCGGCCTGCTTTTATGTCCTCACGGTACACGGGACAGTTCCTCCTCCAATGCCCAGTCTTTTGACAATGGTGGCGCTTAACGTTACCGTCCTTGCTCTTTGCCTTGTCTTGTGAGCCACTAGTCTCACCAGGCCCACTCTTACCATTTCCTGACTTCTTAAACTTTGGCTTTCCTACAGTTAGATCGCCGTGAGCTTTGCCCTTACCCTTATTCTTGTTGGAAATCATGAGAACATCTTGCTTCATGCTCCCACTCAATTTCATATCCTTTCCGGTCTGTACGAGAAGTGAGTGTAGCTCATGAGGACTTTTCTTCATGTCATTCATGTAGTAATTTCCCCTGAAGAGGGCAAAGCCATCATGAAGTGAATGAAGCATACGGTCAATGACTATGCTCTCACTGATTTTGCAATCAAGTGCCTCCAGTTTCTTGACATTCTCAATCATGTTAAGAATGTGTGGGCTAACCGGTTGGCCCTTCTGGAGTTTCGCATCAAAGAAGCGACAGGTATGCTCATAAGTAACGATTCTCGGTGCTTTTGAGAACTCATTAGTGAGCGTGGTGAAAATCTTGTTTGCACCTTGGGCAATGAAGCGTCTTTGCAAATTGGTTTACATTGCAAAAATGAGTACGTTCTTTATCGCACCCTCTTCCATGATGAAATCACTATAAGCAAGTGACTCGTTAGCTGTTGCATTGGGGCCTGGGTTTGGCGGTATTAGCTCAGTTAAGTACTTGAACTTACCGTCAGCAATGGCAGCATTCCGTAATGATGCCTCCCAGTCCGCAAAGTTGGACCCGTCATTCTTCAGTCGTGTGAACTGATTCATGTGGTCCATGAAAGTTTTGAGCCAGGACTCGCGTGCAAGTGTGGCACTTGGCATAGGGATATCATTATTTCCAGCCATTTGTTGTAAGCAGTATTATCAATATAAAACAAATTCTACACTGCGAAAAGAAGAAGAAAAATATAATAAGCATACTCATCGTTATGATTTAAGTCTAATGCAAAAACTGTTATACTGCGAAGATTCAAGCATTTATACAATTGACCTCCCTCAAGAATTATATAAATGATCCCAAGACTCAATTATCTGTAAATTGATAAGCCAACCTTTTGGCTAATTCTACTTTTAGAATTCTTGGTTGATAAATTTCTGTAAATTCTATCTATAGTCCATCATAATCACGAGAAACTCTTCGCATTATAATGTTGAGGTAAAATAAGTCAACACAAACTACTTACCCAACGTAGAAGGGGTCACATGGAGAGTAAGGTCCTATATGCCTACCGACGAAGAAGGGATTCATAGTTGTTTGGCCTATAATGACTAGTCTCAATTTTAGTTTTAGAGGAAGATCCCATCAACTTTATTTTAATTCATTTTAAGTGAACTAATATCTAGCATGCGAGAATGAATAAACTAAGATGATGGCTTAAAATAGTGTGACATCTTTATATCCATGATAACTAACATTCAAACTATATGAGTCAATTTTCATGCATATAAGTAGGTGGTTTGGTTTAGGCGGAATATGATGCACTAATTATCAAGCGAAGAAAAGCAATGAGAATGGAAAAACGAAAACAAAAACAAAGTCCTAGTGTGGCCTATCTACCAAAATGAATATAAATACAACTTTGGAATCCTTCCTCGGACCCGAGAAGCTTGTCTTGATGTTCCATCTTGGTCCATGTAGCGGGAGTGAGCAATCCAATCTCCATCTTTAGTCTTCTCAAAATTACAATTAATAAATTACAAAATAAACCTATTTACATTCTAATTTCAAAACCATAATACTAAAGAAAACTAAAGGAGATTCGAGATCTCAAAATTACATCAAGACTATGTTTCCATCATTACGAAAACATAATCAACTAAGGCCACACTAGGTAATACAAAATTACATCCGATTGCAAAAATATGTAAATAAACCATTCAACAATTCATACAACTAAATAAAATGCATCAACTATAAATTAACCATTCAAGACATAATTCCTTAATTATGTAGTGTAATTTATCCAAACCACTTATTTTAAAATGATCAAAATTATGTGACAATTCCTCAATTACTCACAATAATTCCAATCTTAATACACATTAGCTTGTAATATGAATTAATCTAACATTATTTTAAACCACTTTAAAATAATTGGGTATCTTTAATTTGTGAACTTTTTTCACAACAAAACAATCGTACATTATAGATCTAATGTATAATAATTATTGGCCAAAACAAACAAACAAAAATGATTTTTTTTTCTCTCGGCATTTCTTAAAAAAAAAGAAAAACAGTTTTTTTTTTCATCCTCTCGGCATTTTGCCCTAAAAGTAGAAAAAAAAAAAATTTCTTCTTCTCGGCATTCTGCCCTAAAAAGTCGAAATAAAACAGTTTTTTTTCTTTTTCTCGAAAATAACCCTTTTAATGTGAACAAATTTGTTTAATGTTCCTACTATAACAAGATTGGCATAATCATCAACTTTTAATTTAAACATGGATCCAAACTAGATGATTCAATTTAACCTCTTAAAATGAATATCTAAATTATGATTAAATCTTTCTCAAAAAAAAAAAATTATGATTAAATCGATTATCCGAATATTTGATTCATCACAATTGATTTGAACATTATTAAATTAACTTGTATGCCAAAACTATATAGCAAAAACAAATGAAGATCATCAAACAAAACAATTTCCATTTACATTTCAATTTAATTCTTATTAAATCAAAACATCTACAAATGTATCATATTATCATGTTAACATATTAAAACAACAATATCAATAAATCAAAATGGAAACAAAGAATCAAAAAAAAAAACATCTCGGCATAAAAATTTGTTGCGGCCGAAATTTTTTTTTTGATTCAATTCATTTATGAAAATCATATAAAATAATTTCGTAACATGTGCTCTGATACCACTTGTGGGAAATATCGGTATATTTCATCAAGAAAATTCGGATTATAATGAAATTACAAATATGAAATTACGAGTCATAAACGAAATTGCATAAACAAAAGAATAGAGATTAAAATTAACCTTCGGTCCTAGCAATTTGGCCTAAGAACAAATATCGAGATTGATATTCTCCTAATCGTTGCACCCAAAATGCTCCGAGAAATGCCCCCTTTTTGCTTGAAAAGGAACCCTAATTCCTAAATAATATTTAGGGTTTTGTGATGAGAGTTTTTTTTTTTTTAGGAAAAATCAAGTTAGAAAAATAATCCCCCTCTCTCTCCTTATAACCGTGTAACAAGAGGAGAAAAGAGAGGAAGATTTTTTTCTTATTTTTCTCCTTTCTTTGAACCGTGTAACACCCAAAAAAATAAGAAGAAAAATCTTCTTATTTTAGGTTGTTATCATATTTGTATAAAATGTCTATAATTATCATTTGTCATTTATGTCGTCACGTATTAATAAGTCCAAACACTTAATACCGGTCCGTCATCATTTATTATGACAATATCGTATAATATATACATTAACTATAAATATCGCATATTTATAATTTTCTATTTAATATAACCGTTTATGTTTAATTACGAATTAACATCTTAATTCGTTTAAGCTAACATTATATATAATAATTAAATATAACTGTTTATTTTCAATTTACGAATTAACAATTAATTCATCTCAGCTGATATTATTTAATTGTATTAAATAATCGACTCATCATCACATTGACTAACCTTTTAGTCAAATACATGGACTAACCATTTAGTCATATAAGGCATCAATGTGATTATATTTTCATATAATCACATCTCTCAAACACATCCTTTAGGTGTGACTTTTAGGGACCAGTTGATCACCGCCATCAGTATGATAATAACGTCAAACTTCTAGCAAACCAACCGTTATTAGTAAACGTTAATCAACTGATAAAATACTAAGTATACCCTGTGAACCTATAAGAGATTTATACACGTTATCACACTAACTGTGGAGGACACTAGCTCCAACAATGATTGCATGAGTGAATCCGCGAGAATCCGACTAATTTATCTTGCAAGATCGAAAGGTGTTTGGCATTTGTCTATAGTATAGTGACATGAGTCTTGAGCTGCATTTTCTATTTCCCGTACCTTTGAATTTGTTTTATTGGTACACTTTGGTCATTGCTTTGTTACAGATATGGATAGCCTAGGATTTGTATGTACATCAACATTAGCTCTGAGTTATTTGTTTGCCATTTGTATGATTGCCTTTTGTATTGTGTGATGCTTTGCTTGAGGACAAGCATGGAGATGGTTTGGGGGAGTTTGATGAGTCATAATTATATGCATATTTATGCCTCCCCTTAATTACTTTTTTATACGGTTTCGTGCTAAATTATATTATTTACATGCCTTTTATGTTAGAATGTCGATACTTCCGCTATTTGATGTTTAATGCAGGAATGATGCATTTGAGGAGCAAATGAAATAAATGGGCATCACGGAGTGGGCATGAAGGAATACACGAAGTATGGCACGGGAATCCATAAGACTGAAGGAAGGGAAGTTAAGAAGACAAGACGAAGAAAAAAAACAGAAACAGAGTGATTCCTCGATCAACTACAAACGGGCTCGATCGAGGAAGTTGGTTACCCGATCGAGTAAGAGCAGGCTCGATCGAGGAACCCCTAATTTCCAGTATTTTCCGCAATTCCCTTAAGTCTGTTATGTTTTACTATAAATACCTAATTCGTACCCTACGTTTATTTACGTCTTATTTTACTTAGCTACGCTTTATATTACCCTAGAAACACTCAAATACTCCTAGTTTAGTTTTATTATTATTGTTCTGATCTTCTAGCTTGTTCTTCATTATTATGGTATTGTTTCTAATCTTTCCTCAGTTATTAATAATTAAATTGCTTGCTCATCTTTTATGCTTTTAATTATGTTTTCCTTTATAATTATTATTGTTATTCCCTCTATTATGCATAGCTAAACCTCTTATCTAGGGAGAATGGAGATCTAGGTTGTTAGAAGAGGATTATATTGATGATGTGACACCCTCATTTATTGCGGAAAAATAAACACGTAATTCTAGAATAAAACTGCATGGATATGTTTGTAATAGGTTCATTTGGGTAAAAACCTGTAATTTTTAAAACCTGAACCTGTTATAAAGATATCCAAATTGGAAGGTGTCAAACATACAAGGTCTAACTAGAAGTTTCACAACATAACCATCGCTAAAGTCGCGAATAGCAAATTATACAACCAAATGTAAAGAGGGAGACATATGTCCCTAAAATGTATGAGACATAAAAACTGTTTAAGGGTCACAATAAAATAAGCCAATCTAGGTCCCAAGGTTACTTTGCTCGCTAGCTCGTCCATGTACCCCATATATGCATCACCTACCTGTCATTCGCATTTTATACAAATACGAAAGCCACAGTCAGTGGGGAGTAACTCTGAGTCCTCCCAGCCACGAAATGTCATAATTAATATAACATGTAAACATAAGAATATGAATACGAATCACACAATGCCTTAGCATATAGATGCTAGACAATCGTGCTTATCATGTGAACAACAATATAACCACACATAGTCCTAGCATGTGAATACTAGACCGACTCATACTACACTATCATGTGAATCACATAACATCCAGGAATCCAAACTCTATCAACCATAGCTGGCTTGCATCTCACCTTCTATGATTCATAGAATCATCAAACAAGAAAGGGCAATATATCAAAGACAGGCAAAAGTTCTTAGTCCCGTCAATAGTCACTCTGTAACTCGAGTCTATACCACGAGGTAGGGAAGGTAATCGAACCGGTATCTTGGCTCAGAGGTTCTATCAAAACATGGCCAAGACACAACACAACCCTAGCCTAAAATCTGCGCAGACCTAGACATGCGGATACACACCACCGCACCCAAGACCCACAATTTTTTTAAAACAAAGTGAGTACCCTAAGGAGTCCACCAAAGGGTTGGCTAGTACTTAAGCTGACCACTTACTCTCAAAATAAGTAACGAGGTCATGCCCCAACTTGGATATAAACCCACCAAGTCAGGAACACAGAGGCTATTAAGCAGTGAACATACACTCGTCAAAGACTATAATGACCTATCTATGATGAAGGCCGAAATACTCACCTAGGACCTAGTCCCAGCTAGTCCCAGCTTGAATACTTTAGCCCACACCACACAAGACAAGTAGGATACTCAATTCAGCTGACAATCAAACAATATCTCCAATATCAATAATAATCCAAATTCCAGCTAACCGTTAATCTCATAATTCATGAGAACAAGCTAAAATGGCAAAGAGGCAACAAGACTGAAGTATAAGGCAGCCAATTCATCCAACAACCAACATATGAAATGATAGTCATAAATATTAAGGCATCAACGTAAAACATCCAATAACCAATCTTACCTCAAAGACAAACCCTCGACCCGAGTCCCGCGACGGGTCATCGGTCAAATCGAGGCTGACTGGTTTAAACCTAGCTTGACCAAACTCGTTCGGTCAATCTGGCCCAGCTCAGAGTCTTGGCCTACTTTGGCCCAAATCACAAAATTTATCGCAATATTATTCTCATGCTATTTCCAATTTCTATCATGTGAAAAACGAAAGTAACACATTATCAATCACCTAAACACTTAACAAACAACAAACACCACATCAACTACTAATGTGACATTAATTCGTCGAGTAACTCGGAATAGTTACCTTAAGCTAGAAAAAGGCAAGCAATAAACTTGAGAAAGCTTCTAAAACCCAAAATTACTCTTCATCTTCAACCACATATGAGTCACCTAAAATAATTATGTGAAGGGACGATATTAACGAATTATCGTTATATAAAATATGAGACGGAAATTAATTTAAATCAAAACATGTAAACATATTCATTAGCTACTGTCTTATGTTCATAAACCATTATGACCCTCCCTTTTGACAGACATACCAAGAAAATTGTCACAACTTTTACGCCCTAGAAATAGTCCCATAAAGCACCATTTTATCCGTCCCAAAATCGAGCCCAAACCAGCTGTCATCACGGCTCCCAAAACCGAGGCCAAAACAGCCCACACGGCCTCCGTTTATTTGTCCCAAAACAATCAAGGTCGCACAAAATCGATACCAAAACAGAGTTCAATCAATCCTAAACCAGTCCTAAACCGAGTCAAAACAGTCCCAAAAATGTCCCAAAAATGTCCCAAAGTACCTGCAAAGCGGACTCAAAAACAGTCCTAATTTACTGCACAATACCACAACTAAACAAGATCCCAAATAGCATCCCAAAACGATCCCTACATGTCAGTATACACCGTGTTAAATATACCACTTACTAGATACCATTCCAAATGATCCCTAGAGGTCAGTATACACCGTCTCAACTATACAACTGACTAATTAACATCCATAAGGATCCCTATATATAATTATACACCGTCTCAACTATAAAACAGACTAACAAATCTTCTACCAGGCCGTCTATTTTAGTACATACAACCGTCTTATAATAAATAAAGCTGAAAATATAAATGGGTTTGTAAAAATACATGCCGTAAATGAATTTTACTTACAACGGATTGACAGGAACGATGAAAGCAGCACTATGGAACGAAAATCATTGATAACGGATGACAAACGGAGTGGCAGAATCAATTTAAAATTAAAAAAAAATGAAAAGAACGAAAAAGAAGAAAAAGGAAGGGAGAAGAAGAAATGTTGCGTGAGAAATGAGGGAGCAGCCTGCCTGCCTGCTATTTATACGTACGTTTCTTCATCGTTAAGTAATTTCACTCGTTTTTAAAACCGTCTCGAGTTAAATTAAACCGGTTTTGATTCGTTTTGACGGAAAGTCAAATTATTCGTCAAACCCGATTTTCGAAAACGCTAAAGTTTTTAAACACGAGTTTACTAGAAAATTAAGTACCCATATGCCCTATATCCTAACTCATTTACCCAACGATCGTAAGAAATAGAAAATCCCATGTTTACGACTTTTCATCGAAATAACCTTTTATTAAAGAAAAGGTTCAAATATAATTTAAATTACTTTTAAACATTTCCAAACTATCAAAAATAATTATATTACTTCAAAATAAAATAAAATTATATTTTATCGAATTATTATTATTTCAAATAAATTAATATTAAATTAAAGTTGATTTAAAATATTACTTTTAAAATATAATAACGGTCCAAATTTACGGGGTGTTACAATCACCCCATCTTTTAAAAAGTTTCGTCCTCGAAACTTGAAAGTATAAATAAAAGGTTATAAAAATAAAACTGAAATTGGAATCGGTAACCAAAACATTTAAAAGGTCACTTATCGTAAGAATCAAAATTCTTTCAAAAGTTTCAAATAAAATTTTCTGACAGAACCAGATTCTCATCAGAGGAACGGAAGTGTTCTCGTTGCGCATTCAAGAACATCACATTCCAAATCCAAGATAAGGTCAAAGGCAAATCATTTGTATAAATCAAAAATCAAAATACTTTCAAAAACATTAATGAAGAGTTTTCAAAAGTATAAGTCTCATTCATGGAACGGAAATTGCCCTTGTCGTGCACACAAGAACGCTAACTTTCCAAGTCAGAGACAAATTTAAAACAAAAACTATTCGCCGACAAGCGTAGAACAAGTTATCAAACGTTTCCAATAACTAGTTCTATCATCCGATCAACGTCAAAATCAAAGAAAAAGGCAATCCACTCAAATTTTCTTTTGCGAAAGACAAAATAGAAATGAAGGTTTCACCTTTAAACTAAAAGGGGAGTTAAATTCCTGAAATATAATATTAAACTTTGACAAAGGCATCATGATTAGATCAAAGTGAATAGAAATTGGATAAAATTTACAAAAATCTCATGTTTAGCAACTCAAAACCATGATAAAGAAGTCTATACTCAAAGAACAATTAGAGAATTAAATCGAATTTTCATTTTTCCAAATCTTTACAAGTAGGGAAAATTTTGTAATAATAACATAAATTTTTAACAACGAACCAAAAATGGTAGCTTGAAATATTTAGAAATTGTGCGAAAAGAAAAGTAAGTTAGACATCATAGATACAAGTATGCTAAGAGGGTTAAAGCTTAACCAACAAAAGAGGTATGATGAACTTCCTAGGGATAAGAATTGAAGTCAAATTTACAAGGATATCAAAGATAGAGTTTCACAAGATACGAGTGTCAAACTTAAAGGAGGAGCAAGATGAAGCGAGGAAATGAGGTATGAACAGTAACACTTATGGTCAAGGATAAAGGGAGATTAGACATTAAGGAAACGCCAGACACTCTTATCTCAAACAAAAACATCACTCAAAACGGTTCCGAAAACTTCCTAACAACAAAACTCATAACCACATCACTCCCAAGGGTTTCCTCAATCGCTTATGTTACCTCAATCCTAATCTATTCCCTGAAACAAGGTACTCCACTATAAATGTGATCTCATCGCTCCAAATCCTCAAACATCCAGAAACAACTTTCACAAGCCTAAGGTCAAGGCTTCCAACAAAGCTATATTCGTATCCATCCAGTGACAACTATGGGTTCCTTAAAAAAAATAAACCTTCAATCAAGAATCCCAATACCAAGCTCTAAACTCCAAGAGAAGGTTCCTCAAATATTCCACAAGGTTCTCATTTCAAAACAAGGTAGTCACATACCAACCCCAAAATCTGAAAAATCAATAGGATCTCAAGTTTCTCTATCCTTTTACTTATCAAGGATTCCCAAAAGCGGAACTACACTCAGCTACACTCAGCTACGACATCATCCCATCATCTCAAGTACTCAATGCGACCTCAAGGTCTATACAACTATAGGGTTAACAAATTCTTCTCAATACTAAGTCTCTCTCAACTCAAGAACTCTCAATAGCCAACTAATACCAAATCACATCACCAATCCATTATGGTCATCAACATCCCAAGGAGTATTCTTTCAAATTTGACATCCTAAAACTTACTTACCATCAAATTCCCAAGAAACAAGGTCTTAATTGTAACAACACTTTATCACCTCAAAGTTCATAAAACCATAAATTGAAACTATGTTCTTTAACCTAACAATTGATGTCAACCATACCCCTTTCTAGTTATTAAAACAAGTGCTAAAACTTCCCAATAATGTAGCTTACTCTCACTCTCATACCATACCTCAAGTAGTAATCAATATCACTTACTAAAACCAACTAATAATCCCACCATTAGCTTTTCTCATATGGTCATACACATTATCAAACTCTCATGTCCAAAGTGATTATGGAAGCCAATCACAACTCGACTTACTTAGTCAATCCTATATCCTCAAACCCACCATTTAGTTTTATCCCTTTTAAGTCAAGTACTAAGCACTAGTATCCCAAACATAAACAACATAAACAACAATGCCATGTTCCATAACCTTAGTAACCAATGCAACACACACTTGACACACAAAATCCACCAATCCAACGTACTCACTTTATCAAGGATCTAGGTATAAGAATCACTAAGTATGTCTCATCACCTTACCTAAGTCTTTCTAACATCACGACTTCTCAAAGCCAGGGTTAAGGGTCAAACACAAACAATCTCCTCAAGAGTCAAGTTTTCCAACCAAGGTCAACATTCCTCACAAGAAAGAGTACTATCAAATGGCGTTAAGGGAGGATAAGCAAGGAACAAAGAACAAGTTAGGAGTACAAGAGTAGCTTTTAAAGTAAAACAGAAGGGAGTTTAGAAGGAGGATAAGCACCAAGAGATTAAGAATAAGGCGAGATACAAAAAGAACGAGAAACATCTTCAAGGAAGTAGAAGCATTCTTCAAAGGTTGAACAATCTTCAATCCTCAAAGAATAGGCACTAAATCTTGATCTTCTTAAAATATAAGTGTCCTTTCAATGGAACGGAGATACTCTTGGCGATCACTCAAGAACATCAATATTCCAATTCAAAGACATAAAAATACATTTTTACACCAACAAATGATAAAACTAATTATCAGACGTCTCCAATAACAAGCTTTAACACTAATTGGCGTTAAAATCAGTGAAAAACATTAAAATATTTTCAAAACCTTTAGTTCAAAAAATTTTTTTTTTTTTATAATAAGGGTAATAACTCCATTAGCTATAGATAAGCTCACGGTCATTGATCCAAGAACGCAACAATTATTAAATGACAATCAACAACCAGGTTAGTACCTAACAAAGAGCAAACACAAAGAGACTACAACATAAGGTCCTAAGTCTACCCATCTTACCCATCTCTCAAGTTTATTATTTTAAGGTCAAGTTATTTATATTGGGGTGCACAAACGTGCGTCGGGAGCAAATATGCTCTGATACCAACTGTGACACCCTCATTTATTGCGGAAAAATAAACACGTAATTCTAGAATAAAACTGCATGGATACGTTTGTAATAGGTTCATTTGGGTAAAAACCTGTAATTTTTAAAACCTGAACCTATTACAAACATATCCATGCAGTTTTATTCTAGAATTACGTGTTTATTTTTCCGCAATAAATGAGGGTGTCAGAGATGAATTGATAGTTAAATTGCTCTTTGTTGTTGTTCAGTTTGTTGGTTTGAATCTAGTTGATTAGCTTCTGCGGGGTTAATTAATTAGTATTGCATAAAATAGGATTTTTATCGACCGGGTTTAGACTAATAAAGGCTACAATAACTGAATAGAATTAACTTAATGATAGCGATTGCATGTTAAGTTAGATCTTAAGGACATATTAGAATTGACTGAACATATGACTTTAAATGAAGTAAGTTGCTCTATCAATGAATTAAATCACACCCCGAATAACTACCTAGTGAACCTAATCCCTAGACCTTTTAATATTATTGAATTCGTCTTATTTACTGCAATTAGTTATTAGAAATCAAACAATCAAACCCCATAAAATCGTTACTTTAAGACAAACTTAGACACTAGCAAATAGATTATTACTGCCCCCCTGTGGATTCGATGCCTGATTTAACTCTAGCTATTTTGTTAGTACTAAGCTAGGATTTATTTTGATTAAGGCCAAATGACTGAAAATAACCTTATCAAATTATGTTCTGGCTGTATCTTGATGTTGGCACTCGTACTTCTGTAGGAATTACAGCTTCACAACCATACACCAATGAGTAACGTGTTTGGCCAGTTGAAGTCTTTCGGGTTGTCCTGTCGGCCCATAGTACCAATGGAAGTTCCTCTGCCCATCTGCCTCGTCTTCTTCTCAGCTTCTTTTTTAGGTAGCTGATGACTACCTTATTGCTTGATTCCTCCTGATCCTTAGCTTTTGGATATCCATGGGTTGAGGTTACTAAGTTGATATTCCATTCAGCATAGAAAGACTTGGTCCTTTTCCCAACAAATTGTGTGCCATTATCACACACTATTTCTGATGGGACCCCATATTTGCAGATTATATTCGTCCTGATAAAAGATATTACTTCTTTTTCAGTGACCTGCCTTTAGGAATTGGTTTCTATCCATTTGGAAAAATAATCAGTCATGGCTAACATGAATACTTTATGGCCTAGAGTCATAGGCAACTTTCCCACTATGCCCATGCCCCACTTCATAAATGGCGAGGGTGTTGAAATTAAGTGAATTACTTCTGATGGATTATTGGCGCATGTAGTTGGCAGGCTTCACATTTTTAACAATATTCTAGGCAATCAGCCCTCAGGGTTAGCCAGTAATATATAGTCCTGAGAATCTTGCTTGCCAGGCTTCTTCCTCTTTTGTGATTGCCACAATGTCTGTCATATATCTCTTGGAGTACTTGTTTTCCTTCATCAGGTTCAAGGCATCTTAAATGTGGTCCAGCCTCAGATCTCTTAAATAAGATGTTATTGATAATAGAATAAGTAGATGCTTTTATTTTGAAAGCCCTGGCCGCGTGCCTGTCCTAAGGTAGTGTACCTCGAAGGAACCAGTCATAGTAAGGCTTAGTCCAAGAATTATTGTTAGTGTTGACAGGGTTTAGTTGCTCAGGCTTGCTGATGGCAGGTTCAACTAAATGAACAATGGGTATTTTATCAAAAACAGCAGGGGTAAAATTGGAGCCCAGGTTGGCCAAAGCGTTAGCCTGGGTGTTTAGGTCTCTTGGTATCTAATCAATAACAAATGAAGGAAACTTAGCAGTAAGAGTTTTAACGTATTCTAAATATGAAATCATTTTTGAATCTTTTGCAGCGTAAGTTCATTTGATCTGATTAGCAATCAGGAGAGAGTCGGTTTTTACCTTCATATTCTGAACACCGAGGTTTAAACATACCTTGAGTCCCGCTATCAGGGCCTTGTATTCTGCTTCATTAGTGGTAGCTTTCAACTCACAGCTTACAGGCTGAGCTATCGTGTCCTCTTGTGGCGATTTTAGCACTAATCCTAGTCTAGTGCCCCTTGCATTGGATGCTCCATCTATGAACAGCTTCCATTCTTGGTCTAGGTTTTTGTTTTCTAACTGGTTTACTTTTTTGGTTAAATATGACTCTAGCTTGGGGGTGAAATCAGCCACAAAGTCTGCTAATGTCTGTGACTTAATATCTGTTGAGAGGCTATAATGTGGTGGATACGATATCATGAGCCATGTTGTGGAGGTAGGCATAGTTGGTAGAGTTGGTGTTAAGAGTTCATGTTTTATAGGTTGGGGTGTGAACTTCGAGGACGAAGTTCGTTTTAAGGAGGAAAGACTGTAATACTACGATTTTCTATGTCTTTGGGTACTCTATCGAGTGGGGCTTACTCTGTCGAGTAAGTATGTTTTGTTTACGAAACAGTGTTCTGCTGAAGGGTACTCGATCGAGTAAGTTGGGGACTCGATCGAGTAAGGGTCACTCGATCGGGTAAGTTACTTACTCGATCGAGTAAGTTGGTTTTCCGGGTTGTTTTTGACGGGTTTTGATAGCAACGTGAGGAAGATATATAAACTTAATCCGTCAGTTTCTTTTCATTTTTACACTTTTCTAAACTTCACAAAAATAAAAAAAAGTTACGTTGCGTCTCTCTCTCTCTCATTGCTATCAAATCTTAAGGGCTAGAGTCGTCGGATCGTTGTGTTTTTTACGCCGTTGTGACCGTCTTATTGTGGGTAAGATCCTAGTATAGTTTTTATGTTGTTTCATTGATTTTGGTTGAAACCCTAATTGGGTGTTTTGGGAGTAATGTGTTTATTAGATGGTGATTCTATGATTCTATGTTTGATAGGAGGTGAATTCCTAGAAGAGCGCTTTTGATCCGCTTCTTGTGATTGTTGATCGGTGATTTCATCTCAGGTAGGGTTTCCCTACTCAGTTATTGTATAAATGATTATATGATGGTTGTTTGGTTGATTGGCATTGTTTTACATTGATATTGTGATTGGTTGTTGTTGATTGTCTATGGTTCTCGAGGTGAGCCCTCGGCTGAGTGGAGTCACTTGCGAGAGTGGCTTCACGCCCTTGATTTGCCCTCTGTGGAACCCGCCACAGAAGGGGATGTGCACATTAAGGAACATGGGTTGTTCGCTCGATGGAGATGAGCGGGGCATAGGTGGGAATGGCTGTAGTCCCCCACTGACGGCGAGGAATATCTGTTGCGATGGATATTCTGGTAGGGCTACACACTTTAGTATGTAGTCAGATGATTGGTGATGTGACGGTGTTGGAGTTTGTGATTGTGTATCTGTTGTTGTTTATCTTTTATTGTTTATGCAGTAACTGACCTTGTTTAAATGTATTAAAAGGTATGGTGATCCATTCGGGGGTGGTGAACAGTTGTCTAGAAGGTATATCTTGGATACGCGCGAGATCTAGCTGGGGATGAAGTCTTCACATATCAGAGTCTTTAGTCTTCCGCTGTGTTTGTCAAGACAGTTTCACTTAGTTGGTTTACAGTTTTGAGAATAGTTGAATTTTACTTTACCGTTTTGGGTTTCGGATATGTAATCAATTAAACTTATTTATATAAAGTATGTTTCTTTATGGTCAATTTGATATACATTGCCTCGGGTAACCGAGATGGTAGCACTTCCTTGCATTAGGTGGTCCTGGTAAGGCACCTTGGTGTATGGGGGTGTTACAAAGTGGTATCAGAGCGACGATTTTGGAACCTGTAACTAATGAACCCAATGAATCTAGGGAGTCAAAATAAAATGAACCCGGGTAGGAGTTGTTAGCAGCTAATGTAAAGACTTGGGAGACGTCCTAAAGTCGCGAACTCGCCCTACAACTTTAAACCTGTCACTATGGGGTGTCATGGGATCACTATGTGTTTACTAATGTTCTATCGCATATGTTGGATGAATATGTATATATATGAATTTGTTGGATGAATGGTATGTGGTTGAATTGAGGATGTGGTGTAAAGTATGAAAGTAATCGTATATGGTAATATGATTAGTGGTTAAGCTACTTGTTTACTGTTATTTCATATGCATATGTTGGATAAAGTGTATGATTGATGATTTGGTGGAAAAGACGAAGTATTACTGCATAAGAATATGATTTATGATTAAGAGCATGTTATGTGATGAAAGGGAGAATTTATGATGTGGCTATACTAGTAACATGTGATTAGGGGATGTGATATGATTATACATGATTTTGTTTGCATAAAATTATATAATAAATTTATATACTTGTTTACTGTTGTTTCGTATGCACATGTTGAATGAAGAACGTGGTTGAAATGGATGAATTGATTGGAAAAGATGGAGTGGCAATTGCATGAGAATATAATTTCGTGATTAAGAATATGTTTAGGTGACGAAGTGGAGTTGTAATATTGTTGTATTAGTAACATGGAAATAGGAGTTGTAATGTATAAGTATGTTTTGTTTTACGAAAAGTTATAAAGTTAAAGCATGCGGGCATTACATGAGTGGTAAGTTGAATATCATATGATCATGATGGATATTATTGTTTGGCTTTTGTAGACAGTAACATGTGGTTAGAGATACTGTTTTTATGAGTATTGAGTTGTTTTTGTTTACTTTGTTGTTGTTTAAGTGGTTTGGAAGAAAGAATCAAATAGTTATGTTGTTCAATAACAAAGAAGTGTCTTTAAACTATTATAACTTGAGATGTATATATGATTTTTATGTAATTCCACTTGGAGGTGATATCTTGTTCTTTTACGATTCTTACGATAGGTCACACGCCCAAAATGACCAAGAAACGAGTGAGATATGACCGTTTTACGAAAAGTGGACAGTGCTGAGAAATGCGTAGGGTACTCGATCGAGTAGCCCTGGTAATTTGTTATACGTGCTTCTGACCTTCACCTACTCGATCGAGTAGGCTGAACTTGATCTAGTGACCCCTGTTTTGGGTCATATGCTTACCTTTTGACTTCGTCGCATATCATGTTTAATTGAAAGTTGTTATTTTTCTTCTTTATGCATTGTTTTACTTATGTGTTAGCCGTGATGCGTAAGTTACCCAATCTTATGATGAGGGGAGTGGCACCTTATAATGGGTATGAGTTTGGCGGGGAGATATGAGTTATATGTGGTTGTGATTAATAGTGGAAAAAGAAAGGAAGATGGATGAGCTTATCGAGACAGGGAGAATGTTTTGTGAGGTAGTGATGTAAAGGTGAGTGTATATGGACAAGGGCTGATGTAAGCATAAGGAATGTAAGAATGAAAAGGTTGAGATGAGGGATGCGAATAGTAGTAAATTGGGATGTGTAAGGATTTATGGAAGGAGATGGTTAGGATTATGTTGGTTACGATTATAATTGATGGAAGGTCGTTATAGAGGGATGGAAACGAATGGTGTATAGTGAGATCAAGTCATGCCTTTATGTGTAGATAATGCTCGAGTTTAGGAATTTGTATTATCAAGAGGTGAAACTAATGTGTGATTTATTTGGGCAATTAATGGTATGAAATGAGTTTTGGTTTCTAGAGGCGAAACGAAAAAATAAAAAAAGGTGAAGAGTAAACTTTGCTTGTGTGGACGGATTGGTGACAAGTGTGAGTGATAGCATGATGAGAGAAGATCCATGGTAAGAAAGAGTGAGATGGTATTGATATGAAATAAAGGGATTTAAGTTTTGGATCAATGAAAAGGTAATTGGAGCACTAAAGAGTTAGGTAGAAGGAATAAGGAGTTGAATCGTTAATTGATTTGGTCGAGTGTAAAAAGGAGAAGAATGAGGGGAGTAAACTAGGAGAATGTTGACCGGAGTATGTGATATAGGAGTAAGGAATCGTCGAAATGTATGACACTATCATGAGGATGTGAGTTAATGGTTATATAGGAGTTGCAGGACAACATGTTAGTCATGAGTTTCGAGGAATTAAGGGAGTAAGAAGTTGGTAGAGTATCTGCACGATATGAGATTTTGGTGGAGAATTAGGTGACGATACAGTTAAGGATAGAATTGGGAAGAATATTGAGGTAAATTTTGTTGATGGATTTGATGTTCATTATTTGGAATGCTAACCAAAGATAAGAAATGAATTGTTATATTTAGAGGTGAGTGTAGAGATTTGTTATAGCAACAGTGGTGGTGTTGTGGTGTGTCACTAGTGGTTAAGGGTGATGATAAATAGGAAAGGTAGCCATCTTAAAGAGGTTGATTTTATAGAGGCCGGATTAATAAGTATGGTTGTGACTTGTGAGGAAGTATAAGATGTGGTTATAGGAGGCGGTTGCTAGTAGTGGAGTATTAGCGGTATTGTTATATTTGGTAGGAAGTGACGGTTATGCGAATGGGAGAATGTGTTATGAGGGGCATACGAGTTAAGCTCGGGCGAGACGTAACCTTTATCAAGTGGTAACTTACGAGATCAGGTTTAACTAGTTGGATGTGATTACAGGTCTATGATGTGTATAAATGTTTGTGCGAGGTTCTGACCTCACGAGAAGTGGTATGGCGTGATAACTATAAACTTGTTATCTGAATGTTCTGTAATATATGTTGGGTACGATAATCTAATGGAATGATATTCAAAATTGATAGTTTAGGTGATCTGGCATGGCTAGTTATACTTGTATGCGTATTCATAATATATGTTAATTCCGTGAAATGGTATGGATGATATTCATGAGGTTCTTATCTATTCATCCCGTGTAATATGTTAAGTTGTGACCTAGTAAAGCGGTTTTGAGTAAGTTTCCTTGTCCGGGAAGTTATACTGAGTCAGTGTTTATGGGATCGTATGTGTTGCAATGACAATCGATGTGGTTGTTGTGCCTCGGTTGGTGATCCGGGCACGGTACTTCGTGTTGTGATGCGGGTATTTTCGCGCTACGGTGCGGCTGTTGGTGGCGGTGTTGCGATGCCGTCAACGGTTGTGGTGGAGTAGGAGGGATGTTTACGATACGAGTTTTCGAAAGTACATACCAGTTATACATAGATTGTTGTTTTGTTTACTACTGTTTTATGCGAGTTTCGGTTTGGGCAGATAGACGGTTGTTTTGTTTATTGATGTTTCTTACCAGTTTAAGCTTGGGAGTGAGGGTAGAGTATGATATGGAAGAGAGTTGTGTATGTTTCCATTGTTGTCATGGTATAGTGATATCCTGTTGATGGGACATAGTTGCGAGAGGTTGTCGGAGTACTTATGATCTTCTTTTAGAGGAGGCATTGGTTGACATAGTAATGGCAAGTGATTTGTAGAACATGTGTTGTACAGATCTGGAAGCTGCAGGTGGTTTATAATATTTTATTAGGAAAAGGAGTATAGGGTGTTGGAAATTAGTATCATGTTAAGTTCTGGATGAGTTTTGCGGTAATGAAAGAAAAGAACTTGAGCATCTAGTGTGAGTGTGTGTAACAAGTGTGGATCGTGAGTTATGATTATGGAGGTAAGCGCATATATAGAGGAGTATGTCGTTTTGCGGTAATGTTGAAGAGTTGGTGTAGTGATTTCGCTGAGGATTTTATGGTATTGGTTAGATGGAGTGCAGAATAACTTGAGGTAGGAGAACTGTTAGATTAAGAGAGCCTTGAAAATAGGAATGTTTATAAGTGTTGAGGTTATAGGCAGTTACCTTTGACATGCGGCGATGATGAGGATAATGAGAAGATATAGCTCAGGATCTAGTGTTAGTGGGTTACAAGGGCGCAACATTTATCTTAAGAGGAGTAGGATGCGACAAAGAGAGTTTGACGGTTGTACATGTTGTAGTATGTTTGGAAGTTTAAGTATTGGTGGAGAATAAAGGATGAATTTTTATTGTGGTTGATATTGTTAAGAGGTCATGGCCGTGCTTATAATAGTGCGATGTTTTGGAATGGAAGAATACTTCGATAGTGTTGACAGTTGGATGATGATGTTTATGAGTTCGATAGCGTTGACAGTTGGATGATGATGTTTATGAGTGTGGGTGAACTTCGAGGACGAAGTTGTTTTTAAGGGTGGTAGAATGTAACATTCCGTTTGATGTTTATGAGTGTCTTGATATTGGATCTTTCTAGTGGATAATATGTTAGTGAGACGAATCTAGCGGTGTTGGTGGACGGTATTCGGTAGTGTATGGAGTTAATGTCGAGAGGCTATAATGTGGTAGATACGATATCGTGAGCCATGTTGTGGAGGTAGGCATAGTTGGTGCAGTTGGTGTAAAGAGTTCCATGTTTTATAGGTTGGGATGTGAACTTCGAGGACAAAGTTCGTTTTAGGGAGGAAAGACTGTAATACTACGGTTTTCTATGTCTTTGAGTACTCTATCGAGTGGGGCTTACTCTGTCGAGTAAGTATGTTTGGTTTACGAAACAGTGTTTTGCTGAAGGGTACTCGATCAAGTAAGTTGGGGACTCGATCGAGTAAGGGTCACTCGATCGAGTAAGTTACTTACTTAATCGAGTAAGTTGGTTTTCCAGGTTATTTTTGACGGGTTTTGATAGCAACGTGAGGAAGATATATAAACTTAATCCGTCAGTTTCTTTTCATTTTCAAACTTTTCTAAACTTCACAAAGATATAAACAAAGTTACGTTGCGTCTCTCTCTCATTGCTATCAAATACTAAGGGTTAGAGTTGTCGGATCGTTGTGTTCTTTACGCCGTTGAGGCCGTCGTATTATGGGTAAGATCCTAGTATAGTTTTTATGTTGTTTCATTGATTTTAGTTGAAACCCTAATTGGGGGTTTTGGGAGTATTGTGTTTATTAGATGGTGATTGTATGATTGTATGTTTGATAGAAGGTGAATTCGTAGAAGAACGCTTTTGATCCGCTTCTTGTGATTGTTGATCGGTGATTTCATCTCAGGTAGGGTTTCCCTAGTCAGTTATTGTATAAATTATTATAATATGGTTGTTTGGTTGATTGGCATTGTTTTACATTGATATTGTGATTGGTTATTGTTGATTGTCTGTGGTTCTCGAGGTGCGCCCTCGGCTGAGTGGAGTCACTTGCGGGAGTGGCTTCACGCCCTTGATTTGCGCTCTGTGAAAGCCGCCACAGAAGGGGATGTGCACATTAAGGAACACGGGTTATTTGCTCGATGGAGATGAGCGGGGCTTAGGTGGGAACGGTTGCGGTCCCCCACTGGCGATGAGGAATATCTATTGCGATGGATATTCTGGCAGGGCTACACACTTTAGTGTGTAGTCAGATGATTGGTGATATGACGGTGTTGGAGTTTGTGATTGTGTATCTGTTGTTGTTTATCTTATATTGTTTATGCAGTAACTAACCCCGTTTAAATGTTTTAAAAACTGTGGTGATCCATTCAGGGGTGGTGAGCAGTTGTCTAGCAGGTATATCTTGGATATGCGCGAGATCTAGCTGGGAATGGAGTCATCACATATAAGAGTCTTTAGTCTTCCGCTGTGTTTGTTAAGGCCGTGTCACTTAGTTGGTTTACAGTTTTGATAACCGTTTTGGGTTTCGGATATGTAATCAGTTAAACTTATTTATCTAAAGTATGTTTCCTTATGGTCAATTTCATATACATTGCCTCGAGTAACCGATATGGTAGCACTTCCTTGCATTAGGTGGTCCTGGTAGGGCACCTTGGTGTATGGGGGTGTTATAGCTTTAGAGCCAACAAGAACATACCTGCCAGGATACTCAGGATTGAGGATCACCTGATCTGTTTCCATCATGGGTGGTGCTACATATGTGCTCCTGATACGGTACGGTAATGGCTATGCCAGGGTCTTACCTGCCTTGGAACGCTTTAGGGCTTCAGTATAACAATATTGGGCTATCTTGTGCTCCCCTTTGATGGTTGCCCCCAATATGTTGATATCTTGATGCACTAATGATAGGTTGACGGTACGGCCTTGACACTGTGGATCCATGGCCTGCCTAGAATTGCGTTGTACAATGACAGGCAATCTAGGACTTCAAATCTTTCATAGGATGATACGCCCTCAGCATATGTGGGATGATAAATTTCTCCCAATCTGCTCCTTTTTTTTCCATTGAACCCTACCAAGACACTGGATTTCAGGGTAATTTGATCTTCACCGGTTTTCATGGCTTTAAGTATGTTTGGGCCAAAATATGCATATTGGCCTAATGGGGCAAGTCCACTTAATTCTTGTTAAAGAGTTGGGCCATGGAGAAAGAACAAACGGGAGAGGACTGGATGCGAAGAAGGATCCGCCTAAGGAGTTGGGTCAAGAGGCGAGTTAAAGTGAAGAAGCCCATTGATTGAAGAGTCCCGCGTTATGGAAAGCCTTCAAGGATATTTTAGGGGGACGTTAGGGAGATCAGGGAGAATGGAGGAAGATGGCTTGTTATGGAAAGAGTTATAATAGAAGTAATTTTCCTTTCCATAAACGAGATAGGACATATCTAGGGTTCCTACCCTATAAATAGCCATGGGAGCAATCAAAGAAGGGCATTCGAGATCTCACGAAAAATACATTGTGCTAACTAGATTCACATTCTGTCTCCATTGTACTCATTCCCCAATTAACGAGTTAGTGCAATATTTGGAAGGGTACCGTCCCTTCCCGCGGTTGTTTCCCACATTGGGTTTTCCGCATCACCAAATCTCACGTGTCAATCCTTGTTTACGCATTTGATTCCTTTATTTAGCATCAAACACAGTCATACAAACAATACGCAACGAGTAAGACCACATTAACCTCATATAACTTAGTTCGGTAAAAATCACCAAAACAGTTTGGCGCCCACCGTGGGGCATTGTGGTCGTCAATCGTTGATTACTTAAACGTGTAATGGACAAACAAACATCAGCAGCCATGTCAGGGAGTGGTCAGCCATCGATACCACCCAATCCAATCCAAAATCCTGCATCAACGGCACAAACCCAGGCCCCTGGACACACTACAAGAACCACCTCCGTGACAAAAGTCACCCTGCCTCCTAGAACTCCTGTTGTGGCGACTCAAACCAGATCGGACAAGTGTACAGTAAGTTCAGGCCTCACTCCACCACCTAGTCTGACGCAAACCCTGCTTAGTGGCATGGAAAACCTTCAGAAAGTAATGGAAGATATGCGAGAAAACCAGAGGAAGGCAGAAGCCGAAGCAAAGAGAAGGGACAGGGAACTCTGGGCACAAATAGACTTTCTGAAGCAGCAGACCAGCACGGGGAATGGCGGTCGGGCCCCAGTAGTAGATCTCCCACATGGGGCATAAGGCAGCAGAAGCCAGCTTCGACAAATACCAGTCGAGTTGGTAACGAGACTAGATCTGACAGCAGTATCAACAGAGGTGAAAGAATAACCCCACAAAAGTTAGGGTATCTTACACCAGACAGCTGGCAGCCAACTCCGTGGAAGCACAACCAGGTAACCTCCCAGTTGATAATTTCATGGTAACTGACCAAACATCAGGTGCAGCATCCGCAGGTAGCCCACAGGTAAGCTGGCATCAAGGAACGTTCATAACCTCAACACCATTAGCCACCACGCCACACCGGGACCTTCAAGAGATCAGGCTAAGAAGCAGCACCCCAAGTTAGCAGGTAGCAGAAAGACAAAATCAAGACCCCGGAATCCTAACAAGCAAGCAGTACCTGGAGCTGAGGGAGATGCTAATTAGGGTCCCAGGATTGCCACCTCCACTTGAAAAGGCGTCACCCGACAGCTATGCTGACTCACCTTTCATAGATGCCATATCCGTTATTGCCATGCCAAAGGGATTCACAAATCCAAACATGCCTCTCTTTGATGGCACTATAGATCCCTTTGACCATATGAGCCAGTACAGGCAGAAAATGATGACAGTGACGGCAGTAGGACAAGTAAAAGAAGCCTGTATGTGTAAGGGGTTTGGATCCACGTTGACGGGGCCAGCACTCCGGTGGTTCGTAGGCTTGCCTAACAGGTCGATATCAATGTTTGTCGACCTGGTAAATGCATTCACTCAGCAATTTGCAAGCAGCCGGAAGCCGTAGAGGCATGCAGGAGACTTATAAAGAATCGTCCAGGGAGCTGGCGAAACCATTGGAGAGTACAATACCAGATTCAATAATGAGAAGGTGGCAGTATGAGAATGTGACATGTCGACAGCAGTAGAAGCCTTCAGAAGTGGCCTACATCATGAATCTGGCCTATACAAGTAGCTAACTATGCATCCTTGTCATAGTTTCGAGGCAGTACAAGAGAAAGCGGCAGCTGCAATCAGGTTGGAAGAGGACACCATAGCTAGAGCCAGCATACCAAGTACTCCAAGCATATCAAGCACATTAGTCATAGAGAAACTAAACAGGAAGCAGTCAACTAGCAAGAAGGATGAAAGGTACATGCCATATGGGAGGGAAGTTAATGTAACACCCCCATATACCGAGGAGCCTTACCCAGACCTTCCTTAGCATATAAGGGCGTTACCATCTCGGTTGCCCGAGGTAAGTAATCATCAAAAGTCGATAAAAGAACAATTATAGTTATATTACAAGTGTTACAACCAACTAACAAAATAAAAGTACAACTCGTCAGCTACACATTATCTCTATCAGAACTCGTGGCGACACACCCCTGCCAGGACTCCAGCTATCAACCACATCAACACCTGCTAAGACTGACTGCTCAGCATAAGGGATCACGACAGACACATAAACAAACAAGATAACCACACAAGGTCAGTAAATGAGACAAGACACAACATAAACAAACAACAATCGTCAACACAATACAAACACAACCAATCACACACAATCATACCCACTCCAATCAATCTCCGTCACCGACTGTCCACTGGACCAGCCCTGCCAGTGAGGGACCGCAGTCGTTCCCACCTAAGCCCCACTCATCATACCGAGCGATAACCCTGTCCCATTAATGTGCACATCCCCTCCCGTGGCGGGTTCCACGGTGGGCAAAACTAGGGCGTGAAGCCACTCCCGCCAGTGACTCCACTCAGCTGAGGACGCACCTCGAGAACCACAAACAATCAAACACAAACATTTGTATCACAATAACGTTGACCATAACGACAACAACAACAACCACGGCCACGACAACAACAATCAATAACAACAACCGACACTCTAAACAACCACTGAGACTGAGTTGGCGAACCTACCTTTAAGCGACTGCGACGATTCCATGTCCATACACGCAATACCCAGCAAACAAGCAACACCTATACACACAATATAACCATCTATCACTACCATTCTAATCCTAACTGAAAACAAAGATACCAATGATGATGACAACATACCTACATGAGGAAACCTGGCAAAGGACCGCTACCCGACTCAAGCTATGCACTCCTAAGGCACAAGGACCTTCAAAGGCTCCCTGGAAGGCATATGGTGAAGGGAAGAGGAAGGAACGACATCTAGGTTTAGAAGGAAGAGGCGTAAATGATTTGCGGTTTTAGGAAAACACGATTATAAACCCTCGCTGAAAAGACGCTACTCGATCGAGCAACTAACATACTTGATCGAGTGGCCCCTACTCGATCGAGTATCCAAGCTACTCGATCGAGTAGCCTCTACTCTATCGAGTACCACCTACAACCCAAGGCACAAGGTAACTATGGCACGTAATCCCAAGAACCATTACTGCTCCCAAGGTCGGTCAACGCTGGTCAACGGATCCCCAAAAGGGCGGGTATAACAGTTAACAGGGTCGACAACAGAGAGGAGAATCAGCAACTCCCCACACTGGCAGAGTATGGATTCACAACTGGCATTAGAGGAATCCTAAAAGCACTCAGAGAGATGGGAGACCGGGTAAGATGCCCCAGACCACCAGTAGAAGAAAAGCATGGCGAAAGGACAACAAGAAGAAGTGCGAGTTCCATCGTGACATCGGGCATAACACAGAAGACTGCTACACATTACGCAGATTGATCAGACGCCTGATTGAACAGGGAGATCTGAGCCACCTATTACCACTTGGGGGCAAACATCAGGATAAGGTGGGTTCCACAAAACCTGAAACTCCACCTAAATGCACCAAAATAATAAACGTGATAACAGGCGGCTCGGACATAAGTGGGATAACATATTCAGCAGCCAAAAGGGGTGCTACTGAGACCAAAGGAGATAGGCCAGAGACTTCTTGCAGAATTTCTCATAGTGATCTAACTGCGGTTGCTTTTGACGAAGGAGATGTGCGTGACGAGCAGGAGCACCACGACGCACTCATTATAACCCTGTCAATGGCCAATTGCACAGTCAGAAAGGTCCTGGTAGACACCGATTGCTCGGTCAACCTGATCATGTTGAAGACCATAGAAAACATGGGATTCAACGAGAAGGATTTGCAGAAGAAGACTATTCCGCTGGTAGGGTTCAGTGGGGAGACAACCAGCTCGTTGGGCGAGATAGTAATCCCAACCTACGTGGGAGGAGTCAACAAGCAGGTTAGGTACTTAGTCATAGATGGACCCTCTACCTACAACGTCATTCTAGGAAGACTGTGGCTACACCTAATGAAGGCAGTTCCCTCAACATACCATCAATGCATAAAATTCCCCACACCATGGGGAGTATAAACGATACAAGGAGACTAGGAAGAAGCTAGATGTTGCTATAAGAAATCACTAAAGTGAGCTGCCAGCCCCCCAGCGTAGCAATTACAAAAACAGCACGTCCAGGACGAATACATTGAGCCTCCAGCTAAGGATCTAGATAAGATCAACTTGGACAAGCTGCACCCATAAAGGACCGTGCTAATTGGAGCCGGGTGCACAGGAGACCTCAGACGACACCTAATCGAATTTTTACAGGCTAATATAGACTGCTTTGCATGGTCACATGACGACATGATAGGGATACATCCGTCCATCATAACACATAAACTCAGTGTGGACCCAATATGCAAACCCATCCAGCAGAGACGAAGGAAGTTCGCATCTGAAAGAAATAAGGTGATCAACCAGGAGGTGGACAACCTGCTGGCAGCAAACAAAATAAGAGAGGTGAAATACCCAGAGTGGCTGTCAAACGTTGTAGTGGTACCTAAGAAGAATGGAAAATGGAGAGTGTGTGTGGACTTCACTAATCTCAATAAGGCGTGTCCCAAGGATCTCTTCCCACTACCACCCATCGATGCAATGGTAGATGTGACAGCTGGACATGAGATGTTGACATTCCTGGACGCGTGGATTGGGTACAATCAAATCAAGATGGATCCAGCAGATCAAGAAACGACAGTGTTCATATCTGAAAGAGGAATATATTGTTACAATGTAATGTCATTCGGCCTGAAGAACGCAGGATCCGAGTATTAGAGGCTAGTTAACCGCATGTTAAAAGAGAAAATAGGAAGAACCATGGAGGTGTATATTGACGATATGGTGGTAAAATCAAAAAAAGCTACGGACCACATGCGACATCTAGCAGAAACATTCGACACCCTTGAAGAATACAAGATGAAGCTGAACCCGTCTAAATGCACCTTTTGAGTGTCCTCCGGCAAGTTCTTAGGTGACATTTTAACCCAGAGGGGGATAGAAGGCAGCATCGAACAGATCAAGGCTGTATTGCAGCTAGAGTCACCTGAAAAACCAAAGGACGTGCAGACACTAGCTGGCAAGGTAGCAGCTCTGAGCAGATTCATCTCGAGGTCCTCGGACAAATGCAGACTATTCTACGATATACTAAGGAAGAGCCAGAAGTTCGAGTGGACTGCAGACCATGAGCAGGCATTCAGGGAGCTAAAACATTAGTTCAGCAGCCCACCATTACTATCAAAGCCGGAGCCAGGAGAACCATTGTTCCTTTACTTAGCCATCACAGAGGTAGCAGTAAGCGAGTTCTAATTAGTGAGCGGGATAAGGAGCAAAAACCAGTCTATTATGTAAGCAAGTCTCTGCTGCCGGCAGAGACCAAGTACACATCTCTTGAAAAATTAGTACTAGCACTAGTGATTGCATCTTACAAGCTGCGCCCTTACTTTGAGTCTCACACCATACATGTCGCAACCAACTATCCATTAAAATCCTTGATGAGAAAGCCTGGGCTATCAGGAAGAATGTCAAAATGGTCAGTGCACCTTAATGAAAATGACATCAGGTATGATCCAAGAACAGTAATAAAATCGTAGGCACTGGCAGACTTCGTGTCAGACTTCAGCCCAGTTATCCAGAATCTGGCAGACGAAGAAATCCTAGCCCTCAAAGGAAACAAAGAAGCGGAAGTCTAGCAGATGCACATTGATGGAGCTTCTAACCACAGAGGAGCAGGTGTAGGATTAATCCTACTGTCACCGTAGGGAGATCTGATAGCACAAACAGTAAGATGTGAATTTAAGGCAACCAACAATGAAACAAAATACGAAGCCTTAATTTTAGGAATGCAGCTAGCCCTAGAGCTAGGAGTCAGGAATCTACAAATATTCAGTGACTCTTTGCTAATAGTTAATCATGTGAATGATGAATTCATAGCCAGGGATTCAAAGATGATGGTCTACTTAAAAGTGGCAAAGGAGCTGAAACAGAAATTTAAAGACTGCAAGCTCAAGAAGATCCCCAGAGACCAAAATGTGGAAGCAGATGTAAGATTCATTAATCTCTTATTAGACATTTCTAATAACTTTATAACTTTAGTTTAGTCATAAACTAACTAGATCTTCTGCATGCATAACAAAATAATAAAGTAAGAATAAAATCATCAACTTACAAAGGTGGTGCCACACGGTTATACTAATTGGTCTCCTACCAAATTAGTCTTCGAAAAATCCGAGAGATCCAAGGATGAATTTAGACCCAATGGTAGGATCTACTCCTTAAGGAATTGTACCAAGATAATCACCCTTAATACTAATTTATATATTAACTAGATACATTAATTTAGTGACCTTAAAAATAATCTCATTATTATTTCTATTACTACTTTTAGTAATCTAAATATAAAATTTTGAACAACTTTGTTTTCTATTCTAAAACTCAATTTTAGAGAGAAGAGGAGAAGAGTAAGAAGTTGAGTTGTGTAAGAATGAATGAATAATCAAAAAGAGAAAAACTCTCTCTTTTCTTATGGGTGGCCGGATGGCCTTGGGTAGTATGCCCAATCCTTGCTCATTTTTGTTATTCTCAAGATGTAGAGTGTAGGGCTAGTAATTAGGTCTATTAGAGACATCATCATTGTGCTTAATTCTCAATCAGAGCAATAATTAAGTCCTAAAACTCCCCAACCCCCTCCACTCACACGACACCCTTGAGATAAAATGGTCCATTTTAAGATTGTCAATTGTTCAATTTGTGTAGTGTGACATATTGGACATGTTACTAGACATGTTATTAAATAATGCATTTTTAACTTATTAAAAATCATTATATGAACAAAATAAATCACATACAAAAATTAACTAGTAATTCATAATTACAAGTACTTAAAATGGGTCATAGAATTACGAATCACAACAACTTGTATTTATAATAAACCATTCATTCTTATTATAATGTTTCATAAACAATTAATAAATGTAAGTAATAAAATAATTTTATATTACTTAGAACGAATCTTATTTAATCGAATTACAATAAGATACGTAATCTCACTCACAAAACTATTTGTTCAATTTTAAGGAATTAATTAACTTGTATCATCATACAATTAACTAATTAATCAATTAAGAGTGTTACCCTAGAGGTATGACCTTAAGGGATCAACTGATCACCACCGTCATACGATAGTAATGTCAAACTCTAGTCAGCCAATCATTACCGATTAATGTGGATCATTTAACAATAAAATATTACTTTCCCTCATGTATTCTTATTATTAGATTTAAACATGTGATCGCATTATTGTCGAGGACACATACTCCAACAATCTCCCACTTGTCCGCGACAAGTGTGCGTCACCAATTCTCTTGTCCCATTACTATCTCCCACTCAATGCAAGGTGTCTTGCAGGTCGTACTTGCATTTGATCATATCATGAGTTGTTTCCTCGACCTGGAGAATAACTGTTTGACCGGAATTATCTACCATAGATACCTTCCGAGCGTGGCCATGCATTTCCAGTTCATTACTCCTCGAGTGGCCTTGAGATATAAGATAACCCTGACTAGGGATGGACAATTCCTATTGCACTCTTCCCTTCAAATAGCCACAACTCATTATGACCCAAAACATGCCCATTTGACCCCAATTACGACGGTCGTAGAACATAAATCAAAGTCATTCTGAAACTGTGCCTTCTTAGGCGAACAGTCTTTAGTCAAAGAATCGACTCATACAAATACTATAGCAGCTCTTGCCACGACCAGGCAATAAAAATTGCCAGAACTCTATAAGCGGTCATTGCCCGACAGAGTGTCCCATACAGTCTGCCTATGTGATCGACTAGTCATCTCTCATGACTCTATGGCACTTGAACATGCCATCAATCGCATCACACTCTAGTTACTTCGAGACGTCACCTCATATAAGCAACTAGAGGCCAATACTATGTTAATCCAGTTCACTTTAATAAGGTTCAACGTTGTCCTTACAACCTATTTGGATATAATAAAGTAATAAAAGAGTTTTAATAAAACTCAAACGATGAATGCATTATCACATATGTAAAATTGATACCATATCAATTACTACATAATCTATAATCCGTACTCAATATTGAATACAACTATACATCTCAACTCAACTGAAATGGCATGACTTATCATGCTTAGCCTATGAAAAGGCCTTGGTTAGCAAGTTTTAGCAACACTTTGTACTTTCCCTAACCTTATACCAATTCTCTTTGTATAATCTTTATTATAACAATCTTTTGAGTACATGTCCAGATTCAATTTAGGGATAGGTTCCTTATCCTTAGAATCACTCCCACTGTCCTCACAGTGTGTAGGGATAGGACCTTCGATTGTTGGAACGAACTACCATGGTTCCTCCAAATCATAAAACCGAATCCTAATAACATCCCTTCCTGCTTGCAATTTTTCATAATTGCAAGTGTACTCAATTTTCGTTGTAAATCTCTCATTTTTCTACTGCCTAGAGCATATCTAGCAGATATCGTCCTTAAAAAATATAGCCAAGATGCTTCTCTAACCATCCTTATGTGATTAGAACATGGTTTTTGTGTAACTCCCTGCACATAAATCCATATCAATTCTAATCACTTAGCTTCATATCTTTAGTGCTTCAAGAGTAATAACCAATGAACTATATGGCTATATAGAGACTTCTCTCTAAAATTCGATTTGCAACTTCTCGTCATACTCCAAGTATACGAAATTTAAGAATGGTGATACATCTAAGCATAATGAATTAATCCCGCAGCGGAAGCAAGTGGATTCAATTTCTACATGTTCAATACCTTTGAACTTGACTAGACTCTTATCAATATAAGAAAATTCATTTAACGCCAATATCATCTTAGAACTATCTTTATAGGTTTGGATACCTTAGAGGTGTATTATTCCTCTCCTAAGTCTTTCATTATTCACAATGATCAATATGTCCCTTACATATAAGACTAGTAACACCACAATACTCCCACTAAACTCCATTTATAAACAGAACTACTCGACAATTCGAGAAATGTTTATCACATGATCAAAACATACAATTCAACTCCTTGACATCTACTTAAGACTTCCTCTTAAGTTCGCATCCTACTTTAGGATAGTTGCGATTTACAAAACTCATGCAAGATGATTTTAAAATCCAACTATATCAAATCATATCCGAATACAATGAAGCATTGTTGTTGCGTGCAAAACCCTTTGCCCCAACCAACCAAGCTAAATAAACATTTTCATGTTTATTCTTGCTTCAGACTTTTGCGGAGTTGAAACTATATAGAGCATCATAATAAGTTACAGATTTGTTATTTTTAAAATAACATGACTTCTGTCCACTTAGATTTCGAAGAAATATTTACCGATTTTGACCAGGAAGGAACGTCTTCCTACGTCTTATTCTCAGTTTGTGGCTCTTGAACATTTTCTCCCACTCTGTCTATAAGAAATAATCCTCATTTCTCTAATAGACAGCATCACGATCCACAAACCCTTTTGTTACCGTGATCATGTAGGAAGAGTGACCACATGTTCTCTATCGAAAATGCTACAATTTAGGTACCATGCCTAACCATATCACATATGAAATCTAGATGATTGCTTTAATTATGTTTTGTTTTAGTGGAATAAGTAAATACTAGACAAATTGTGATAGAAACTACTTCCAACTTTATAGTAAAGATTCAATCATATCATAATGAAAGTGAACTTGTGATACCATATCACACACCTTTTGGTGCATATAAAAGTCTTCACTTTATTGTTCCCTATATTAACAAAGTACCAATACTTTGGTTTTATTCTCTAGGTTTTGATACTTTTTAAACATTTATTTTAACTTATTCAAAGAATTTCTCTTCTTACCTCATTAAGTGGATACCAAGCATCTACCTAGTTCGTTGGTAAAAGAGATGGTCCGGACGATGTCGTCACTCATCCAATCAAACACATTTATAATACTCAACAAACAACTAGTTAGCGGTAAGTCGAGGTCGATCCATGGGACGGTGTGCTTTGGGTTCTAAGTCTATCTATCTCAATTTATGCTAGTGTCACGATTTGTTCGGGTTTGTAGTTGTGTTCTAACTTACAAAAGCAATAGAGTAAAACAAGCAATGAAAAGGGAGGATGTGAACAATTGATTAAAGGTGCTAGGATATCATGGGGTCATAGGGGATTCATGGTGTTGATCATACAAACATGTTTACAATTATATTCAAGCAATTAATGTTGTGGGGGAACCGAGTTGGTTTATGTCTTACGGTTCATAGGAGGGGTTGGGTCCCGGAGCCGAATCGATTAGATTGTACAACACCTACAAGTCGACTTACTTTCCTCCTATTCAACTTTTATGCATGGTCTAACAAGACTCGAGTTGGGTTATAGCTTACAAGTCAAGTTGAGTAGATAAGAGATGGTTGTAAATGCAAGGATTCATAGGCTTAGCATTTCATCAAACATAACATGTGCATAAAGTTGACATCACAACAGGCAAGCAATTTTGATTATGAAAACATATTAGATTAAGCATGAATCAATCCCGTGTTGGTTTCCCCTAATTACCCATTAATCCTAGCTGAAGAAACTACTCACTCATTATCATGGGAAACATGTCATTAATGGTGTCAATCATCACAACAAGTATAAACATGATAATAGAATGAAGAAATGAACAATAAAGATTAAAGAGTAAAGGAATTATACCAACTTGAGGTGATCCAAATAATAAAGCAAGAATAATAGAAGAAACTTGATTGATTGATGGAAGGTTGTCAATCTCCCAATAATAACCCAATAATCTTCAATTACCCAATAATAAACTTGAACAATAATTAAGGAAAGATTAATGTGTAATTTGTGGAAAGATTAAAGAGTAATCTATTCTAATCTACTCCTAATCTAATCTAAGGAAGGATTTTTCTCCTAAAAACAACATACCTTGATTAATTACAAAGATGGGATATTTATAGTGGAAATTAGGTGGATGCATTTAGGGTTAACTAAAGGCTAAACTAGTAATTACACTTTTTAAATGGAACAGGGAGGAGCCGGTATTTCTCGAAGGAAGGGCTTCTTTCTTTGTAGCTTGGAGAAGACGAAATTATGCTGTGAAGAAATCCGTGCGTATTGGGGTCGGGACGGGCGGATTCTGTTGATGGAAGACGAGCGGATTCGACGGAATCCGGGCGGGGCATTCTGAGCGTCTTTGTGGAAATCCGCTCGGATTGTGTTGTGAGGAGACGGGCGGATTGGAGACAATCCGCTCGGATTGTTCTTCAGCAATGATACTTCTTCTTTTCTTCCCTTTTGCTCACTTCCGTTTTATTCTTGTGGGATTGATCTTTAGTCCTTGCTTCCTCTCCATACTAGTCCATCTAGTATCATCAATAAGCTTCCAAATATGCACGAAAGACGGGGATTTCCGCCTTTTTATCTCCTTTTCTACAAAACATATGAAATGCGATAGAAAAGCAAATAAGAAGGTTTTGACGGATAAAATGGCCATGAAATGCTATATTAGTATGCAAAATAGGCTCAATTAGGGGACTAAATGTGCGCAAATAATGTTCACATCAAATATCCCCAAACCGAACCTTTACTCGTCCCGAGTAAAGAGGTTACTAAAACTAGACCTTTATTTAAACTAACCTAATAACATAACCGATATGAGACAATTAGCGGGTCTCACTCCGCCCCTTCAACTCACAACAAGACAACCATGAGGTAGGATGCCTTCTTGCAAGGCAAGGTGGGTCTTGCCAAAATGGCGACACATCCAAACGTTAAGCACACAAAATCACATAATGGATGCATCTACAAAAAGGATAGCCACTTTCCTCATCTAAGTGGCGGAAATTATCTACAAGGGAAGCAATTCAAGGGTAGGATACCAATAAATCACCTCCAAGTTGTGTCAAGCTAGGGTACCTTTGTCCTCAATCGTTAAATGCTTTTGTCAAGAGTAGACTCCCTATGGCGTTAGAAACACTGGAGGATCGCGGAATTCCCCCTCTTGCCTAGACAAGAAGAAGGGTCCTCCCCTCTCTACCATGCACAAAAATGGATAAGATGGAAAAGGGATCGATAGTATTTGAGTTTCATTTTGGGAGTTTGCTTTTGTTTTTGTTTTTCCTCCCAATTTCTTGTGGCATTTGACATTTGAGAACACTTTCTTTGCCATTTCTTTTTTATTTTTGGCATTTCAACACTTGACAACTTTCAACTTTTTGCATTTTCTTTTGAACATTTTCAAAGTCACCCCATATGTAGTGAGGGTGCCTTATATTTGAAGCTTTTAGGAGTTCTATTTTTGCTCCTCTTTTCATTTGATGCATTTTTGCAAACTTTCTTTTCACTTTTCATTTCATTGGACTCAAATTGATTTCTTTTTTGTGCCCATTCCCTTTGACGACAAAAATGTGGTAGAACATGGATGATGGATGGATGGATGCATGGTTTCAAGGGTCACCTTGGAATAAACGGTAGCCAAGGAGTTATCACACCACAAGGTACTCTTGACTAGGCCTTAATCCATGGGTCAAAGGATACTAGCATGAGACATCCTAGGGTGTTTTACAAGTATTCTAACAAGCAAAGTCTTAAGAAGAAAAAGCATCTACTAGGGCCTATATACACTTGTCAAGCTTCCCAAGTAGACGGTTTCACAAAATTTTTCTAACATGCGACTACATGCCATGATGCAACTAACATATATACATCCTAATGCAAATGATTCTACCAACTAGTATGCCATATAAACTAAATGCAAGTCCTAAGTTCACATTGTTTATACCGCATCAATCAAAATAAAGCCACATAGTCATTTAAATAAAAAGGAAAAAGGAGATTGGAAAGATCATACCATGCGGTCTTCAATATCCTCATGTCTCGGATGTGGCGTAGTCAATCAATGTGAAAAAGGATGGACAAACACAATATATACAAAATAATATATACATGACTACACTACAAAGGAAATGAACTTGTTTTTGGTTTTTTCAATTTTTCAAATTTTTATGGTTTTTGTTTTTATGAAATTAAAAGACATATTTTGTGATTTTTCGAAATTTTTCAATTTTTATGCATTTTTGGAATATAAATTCCCATCCCCCACTTTATTTTGGACATTGTCCTCAATGTACATGTAGGAGTAGGAATGAAAAAGAAATACATGTTTTTGGATTTTTGATTTTGTTGAAATAAAGTACAAATGCAATGATATGGTATGAATGAATGCATGCTCTAACAAAATGCAATTTTATATGACATATATAACAAATGAATGCAATCTAAACTATATTATGTGATGCATGATTTCTAGTAAACTATGGTCACCTATGGTCAAACCTCCCCAAACCGATTTAAACACTATTTCTAGTGTAGAAAAGAATAGGATTGGTCATTAGTAACTATGCATGAATTTTAATCTATATGCAACTATCTATATGAATCATGTGAGATATAATACAATGCCACTATACTATATGAACTAACTAATGCAAATGCAATATGAAATATAATACAAATGCATGCAAAAGCTACACTAAATGCAATGTAAATACAAAAGAGAGAGGGGGAGAGATGGCTATCATACAAATGGAAGTGGTGAAGTAGGCCTCTTTCACTCGTCCTCCTCATCTTGATCATAGCCATGACCATGAGAGCTTCCGGCTTGATCATATCCGGGTGCTTGGCCCCAATATCCTCCTTGGTCAAACCCTCCTCCTTGGCTCGAGTACCCTCCGCCTTGGCTAGAATGCCCTCCGTCTCCTCGACCCCAAGCTTGGTCCCCATAATTTGGGAACAAGAGCTCCGGTTGTGCCCAAGAGGGCTTAGGACCATCGGGGTCAATATACCCTTGTTGAGCCATGTTATAGTATTGGGGGTAGAGGGCCAAGTAGTTGTCTTCCCTCCCTTTATGCACCCCAAGGTCCACTCTATTCATGAGTGCCATCAAATCATTAATACCCGGGGTATTGGGGATTGCTGGTTGAAATTCAGTATAAGGAGTAGGATATGGCGGGATAGGTACGTAGGAAGGTGGGCGAATAGGTATTCCCGGCCCTCCACGAGGTGGTTGACGGTGTGGCTCTTCCCTTTGAGGGGGATTATCAAGAATTTGGATATCAAGGAGGTAGCTTGGTGGAGGAGAGTATGGACTCAATCTTGGGTCAATGCCCGGTATCTTCCATCCTTCAAGGATCATTGAAGTGCATCCCTTGGTGTGCCACTCCACACTCCCATCTCGAGTGTAGTTACACCATCGGTGACTGTGGAAGATGGTGTACTCATCAATCAAAGTCCTCCCCTCAAGGGGAGTATAGGTTCCTCGGGTATTGAACCCGGGACAAAGGTGGTGAGCCAAAATGGTAATTAGACCTCCCATCACGAAGGTTTTGAGTTGGGTGGTCCCATGAGCAAAATCATGGAACCTAGTAAGTATCTCAAGTGGCGTATTAAAGTTATAACGCCTCACCGCTCGAACATTCAAATAGGACTCAAGAAAAGTTAAGTCGATGAGAGTACACCTATCTTGTTCGTACCTCCCATTGATGCAACCGGCTACAAAGCGTTCGGTGAATCGAATCACCGGATGTTGGATGGCAAAGGTATAGCAACGCTTTATATGGGTAAAGTCCCTCCTGGAGATAGCCTTCCAAAGAAAGTCCACACCAAAATTATCGGGCTTTTCGGTATGGTCGGTGGGTACTTCAAGACCGAAAACATAGGCAAATTCCTCAAGAGAAAGAACATGGTCTAGGTTGCATAACCTAAACTCCATGCCCACATTGTTGTGGGTATCCGCCATAATGCGAAGGCTACTCAAGAATTCAAGGGTGAGACTAAGGTAAGTCTCTTCATGGGCATGGAAAAGTTTCCCAATGCCAAGGCCATTAAAGAACATCTCGGTAGGGTACCTTATCTTAAGGATTTCCAACACCCTAGTGTCTACAAATTGAGTAGGTTCGTACTTCCTACCTAGTAGCTCGACAAATTTTTGGCGGTGGTCGTCGGATTGAAAGAGCACTTCTTGGAAGTGGTTGAGTTGTTCAATGCCTCCCCTCATTAAGGGTCGGGTGCTCCTTGGTAGTACTACCTCTCGCGGTGTTGAAGAGGTTGATCCCTTGCGCTTCTTCCCGAATGATTCAACCAATTTCTTGGCCTTTCCTTTGGTGTTTGTCAATGGAGCCATTTGGATGTTGGTGATGGGGGTGTTTTTGAGGATGGGATGGTGATTTTGAGGATTGAGATGAGTGTTTTAGGGTTTGGTAAGGTGAGGAAATGAGGGAGAAAGGGGGGTGATTATATAGAAGGAGTAGGGAATCCGAACGGATAAGGTTGGGTCGGACTCGTTTTATCCGCAGGAACAGGACAATCCGAGCGGATTTCAGTCGGGACGGGCGGATTGTCGAGGAAGAAGACGAGCGTCTTTTCTAGAATCCGCACGGATTCTGGCACAGAGAATTTCGTTGTCTGAGCAACGGGAAAAGACGGGCGGATTGTGCCTAGGACGCGCGGCTTGATCGGGACGGGCGGATTGTAAACAATCCGCACGGATTCTTTCACAGTTTAAAATCTTGCTTCTGGATGATACACGGGACGGGCGTCCCGTGAAGAAGACGGACGTATTGTCCAGGACGGGCGGATTCGCTTGAATCCGCACGGATTCTCCTTCAGTTTTAGCCTTTCTCTTTTCCGCGGGTCTTGGTCGGGCGTCCTCCTTTCGATCTGGGCGTCTTCTGATCTTTTCCTTCTTTTTCTTCCTTTTTCGTGAAATAACGCACCTTTTTCTCTTTTTCCTTATCTTTTTCTGAAATTTGCTCATGAAACTTGTAAGATGACTCTCTGTCTCTTCTCTCTCATGCAAGAAATTAAATGCAAATGGAAATGTACAATATTATACAAAATAAAAGGGGTTCAAGAAATATCTTACAAATGGTGGTTTGAGATAGGACTCCACCAAACTAGTTCAATTTTAAATTCTTATCCATAGAGCTCAAGGCTCTTAATAAAAGATCAAAAGCTTGTGAACAAGCTCCAAATAAGCACAAGTATGGGTTGCTCAATTTGAATATGAAATTTGGCCAATGAGGCTTGTAGAATGTTCTTTTTCTTGCCTTTTCCTTAGCGTTAGAGCTTTCCCGATGCTTCAAATAGGTAATCCTATGATTCTTGTCAACACTAAGCATGAAGTGTGGTTCATTTTCATCCGTGGACTTCCACTTACCAACTTCTTCTTCAATTTTGGTGATGATGATAGCATTTTGATTTTCCAATCCTTCCAAGGTAGAAGGAGAATTTTCATAACTTTGATGATTGAAAACCATAGGAGTTGAGATTGCGGGTGCCAAATCTTCACAAGGAGCCTAACGAGCAATTTTCTCTTTGAGCTTTTTCACCAAATAGCTCTTGTAAGAAACTTTGGCCTTTTGAAGAAGGTCTATCATATCCTCTTCAATGATCATTGGCTCTAAGATAGGTGCCAAGTGGTCTTCATGAAGGATAAAGGAAGGACGTTCTTCTTCATGATAGGGTATCTCAAAAGTCTCAAGGATAGGCTCCTCAAGCAAGGTGATATTGTGAGTCCCTCCTCTAGGTTCATCATCATTGTTGCTATCTTCACATGAATCATAAGTGTGGGCGTCATTTAACTCTTTTTCCAACACCTCAACATTCATATCAAAAGACACACCCTCATACTCACAAAGGTTAAGGGTATTTGGATTGCTCAACCTCATGTCTTCTTCATCAAATACCACACTTTCATACTCACAAGAGCTCAAGGAACTTGGCTCCTCCCACTTCTCATCTTCCATGTCAAAGGTCACTACTTCAAATTCGCATTCATGCTCAATGTCCAAAGAACGGTGGCGAGTGATTGCTTGGGATTCTTTTAATTGGGCAATTTGAATCCTCAATTCCTCTCTTTGGATAACAATGTTTTTAAGAACATTATCTTCCTTTTGGCTATCTTTTAGCATTTGTTTGAAGAAGTTTTGTTGATCTCCCATTATTTGGAGAATCATATTTTGAATGGGTTCATCTTTTTGTTGTGGGTGGGTGTGAAAGTGGTTGTATTGTGGCAATTGAAACTCATTGTGAAATGGGTATTGGGTGGGTGGTTGTTGTTGACATTGGGTGTGGTGATTTTGGTGGGAAAAATTGGGGTAGTGGTTAGGATTTTCGTTGTATGAGTAGTAAGGTAGGTTTGTGTTGACTTGCTCCTCAAACTCCCCATACCCATAGTCATACTCAAAATATCCACCACATACTCCATATGTTAAGTCTTGGGTCATTATCATAGTTAAGACAAGTTAACAACTACAAGCATGGAAACTACACAAAAATGGTAAGAACAATCCTTGAGGAACAAGTTCCTCAAGGTGAAAGCACAATTAAAATAGACAAACAAATAAGAACTTAATCACATAACACCATCCCCGGCAACGGCACCATTTTGGTCCGGACGATGTCGTCACTCATCCAATCAAACACATTTATAATACTCAACAAACAACTAGTTAGCGGTAAGTCGAGGTCGATCCATGGGACGGTGTGCTTTGGGTTCTAAGTCTATCTATCTCAATTTATGCTAGTGTCACGATTTGTTCGGGTTTGTAGTTGTGTTCTAACTAACAAAAGCAATAGAGTAAAACAAGCAATGAAAAGGGAGGATGTGAACAATTATTTAAAGGTGCTAGGATATCATGGGGTCATAGGGGATTCATGGTGTTGATCATACAAACATGTTTACAATTATATGCAAGCAATTAATGTTGTGGGGGAACCGAGTTGGTTTATGTCTTACGGTTCATAGGAGGGGTTGGGTCCCGGAGCCGAATCGATTAGATTGTACAACACCTACAAGTCGACTTACTTTCCTCCTATTCAACTTTTATGCATGGTCTAACAAGACTCGAGTTGGGTTATAGCTTACAAGTCAAGTTGAGTAGATAAGAGATGGTTGTAAATGCAAGGATTCATAGGCTTAGCATTTCATCAACCATAACATGTGCATAAAGTTAACATCACAACAAGCAAGCAATTTTGATTATGAAAACATATTAGATTAAGCATGAATCAATCTCATGTTGGTTTCCCCTAATTACCCATTAATCCTAGCTAAAGAAACTACTCACTCATTATCATGGGAAACATGTCATTAATGGTGTCAATCATCACAACAAGTATAAACATGATAATAGAATGAAGAAATGAACAATAAAGATTAAACAGTAAAGGAATTATACCAACTTGAGGTGATCCAAATAATAAAGCAAGAATAATAGAAGAAACTTGATTGATTGATGGAAGGTTGTCAATCTCCCAATAATAACCCAATAATCTTCAATTACCCAATAATAAACTTGAATAATAAACTTGAACAATAATTAAGGAAAGATTAATATGTAATTTGTGGAAAGATTAAAGAGTAATCTATTCTAATCTACTCCTAATCTAATCTAAGGAAGGATTTTTCTCCTAAAAACAACATACCTTGATTAATTACAAAGATGGGATATTTATAGTGGAAATTAGGTGGATGCATTTAGGGTTAACTAAAGGCTAAACTAGTAATTACACTTTTTATATGGAACAGGGAGGAGCCGGTATTTCTCGAAGGAAGGGCTTCTTTCTTTGTAGCTTGGAGAAGACGAAATTATGCTGTGAAGAAATCCGTGCGTATTGGGGTCGGGACGGGCGGATTCTGTTGATGGAAGACGAGCGGATTCGACGGAATCCGGGTGGATTCTTGCGGGGCAATCCGAGCGTCTTTGTGGAAATCCGCTCGGATTGTGTTGTGAGGAGACGGGCGGATTGGAGACAATCCGCTCGGATTGTTCTTTAGCAATGATACTTCTTCTTTTCTTCCCTTTTGCTCACTTCCGTTTTATTCTTGTGGGATTGATCTTTAGTCCTTGCTTCCTCTTCATACTAGTCCATCTAGTATCATCAATAAGCTTCCAAATATGCACGAAAGACGGGGATTTCCGCCTTATTATCTCCTTTTCTACAAAACATATGAAATGCGATAGAAAAGCAAATAGGAAGGTTTTGACGGATAAAATGGCCTTGAAATGCTATATTAGTATGCAAAATAGGCTCAATTAGGGGACTAAATGTGCGCAAATAATGTTCACATCAAGAGATGAAGAAGTAATAACCCTTTCTGATTGAATTGTATTCGACCATACACTTCTAAGTGTAAATGGGGCGAATATCTTGTTCTATTCATAATTCTTTTCTAGAATGAAGTAATGAATTAATCTTGCTTTAAATACAAAGTTTGCACACATACCAAGAGATTCCCAATCAGATGGTTGGGACACTAGTCAAAACCTGTCTCTAAATGCAATTTCAATCGAGAAGCGAGAAATAGTTGGGGTCACCAATTTGAGTTTTATACAATGAATACACTATAACACTTATATGTCTATATATGAAATGGTAACTATCCTAGTTCCATTCAAGTAAATTTATGAATTTATTCTTGCTAGTCGTCGTACGATTATTCGACGTTAGTATTCTAAGGATTTATAAAACCCTCGGATTGTGTTATGAACACATCCTCCTCTAAATACCCATTTAGAAAGGTGGTTTTGACAACCCTTTGCCATATTTCAAAATCATGAAATGTGGTATTTTCTAACATTGTTCACAAATTTTTATTAAATACTCATGACGTGATAATTCGCAAGAAGGCTATGACAATGTCATACATATTCAAGAAGAAATATGTTGGTGTCACACGACCAACTTCCTTGATCTTTACTTATTAGGGATTTGTTTCTATTTTAGTGTCTAACACCTTCTCTTTCGAGCCTAGCTCTATCCTTAACAATTAAGATAGATACTTTACTTCTTATTGCTCCCACTCACTTTAAGAATTTCCATTTGATGAAGACTTATCTTCATATAAATTCCTAGTTAGTCCTTCACAAGGATGAACTTTAATGTGGTATTTGGTCAATTAAAATTTCTAAGAAATTAATTTACTAATTTTACATTGTCATGTTCTTAACTACTTAAGTACTTGATGACAAGTGTTTAGGTTGAGCAATAAGACTTTTGAACCATGGATGCATAGAAGAAGTTATCAAAACATATTTTGACCAAGTACTACTTCTATTCATATTTTTCACAAGAGATTATAGGTATGTTAGGAATTTAAGATGTTAATCTTAAATTTGCATAGGACGATTCCTATCGAGTTCTATGGAATAGAACTATTCCTATGGATCTAGTCCACAACCTATGATACGGTTCATATTAGAAAGAGATTCTATTTGTCGTAAGTAGTAGTGGTTTAGCGGAAACTCATGTTACAATCGAGTTGATATAATATATGAGTAGGAGCGATAATAAAAAACAACATAAAACAACGAAATAGTGGGAAAATCAAACATTCATCGTTATAAATAAAAAACATTTAAGAATGTTTTAGCATTTATATAGTGACCTCTACCCAACTATTATAAATGATCCCGAGATCCAAATTCATATTAACTCGGGCACGGTGAGCCGATTCATCCCTCATCAATATAACTCGGTGGATTAACTCTTTAATCGATTCTACTTCTAGAACTCTCGGTCGATAAAATTACTTTTAATATTTATCTTTAGCCCGGAACACATGCGACTACGGTCACGAATACTTCCGTTGAGCTCAATCCAAATTTCGATGTAGTAACAATTTACCACCCAGTTACCCAACGTAACAGGTTTAGCACCCCGGTGAACCGAGCCTACTTCCTTATGAAATTGGGATTCATGGTTCTACTATTTGGTAACGCTAATTCTCAATTATTATTTAGTGAGAGGTCTTGTCAATTTATTATCTATCACGTTTTAAGTAAACTAAAGCGGTGAACTACGATAATTATAATTGACACGGTCGATGACTCGATTAAATAATATGCATGTGTAGTTATGGCGATTTGGCTATGCATGCAAACATATAAAACAAATGCAAAGCAAAAACAATAAAATCCTAGGATGGCCTTCCTAAAATAGCAAAGCGAATAAACTATTTACAAACTCGGAAACCAACTCCATTGGTCCCTTGAACTTCATATGGCACGCAATTCATGGCAACACCGTCTTTGTCGGACCGCCTTCTCGAATGGCACTGTCTTCAAGGATCTCCGAGATAAATAAATTACATAGCTCTTCTACTTTATACATTATAAAAACAAAAATAAAAATAAAATAAAAGTGATACGAGATCACATTAATTACAACCAAATCGATATCCCCATTCATTTCAGGAAATACCAATTAAAACTAAGGCCATACTAAGTACAAATTACATAATTCAAAATTATATAAAATTAAAATATGACAATCATAATAAAAATGCAGCAATTAAAATATGTATGAAGCATGCCATGTGATATGCCAAATCGCCCTATTTAAGCTAATATCGTATATTCGGTCCGATTTTATGGATTAGTGTGACATTTAACCTTTTAAAATCACACAATATTACATAAATCAAATCTATGTCTAAGTTAATTACCCCGACCTTCTTAGTACTCAAAATTTAGTCTTCACTAAACATTTGACAATAATTCAACTTGAAATTATATAATTGCTCTTTAATCACTATTATTCATAATAATAAGGAAATAATTCCCAGGAAGTCATAAAAATTCGAAAAATTGAAAATCATAATTTTGTATATTCTGGAAAATTCCCAACATCTCAAAATTCTAATAAAAATTTGCCTTTAGATTATATTAATTTATTTCACAAATAAATCGTATAAAACATAATTTTAACCCTTTAATTCCAAATTAAACATAAAATTATGCAATAAATCAAAATTAAAATTTTAAATATTTTTAAGAAGTTTCTAGAACCTGGAAATGACAAATTTTAAGCCTAAAAGTTGAACTTTTATTTTAGTGACTATTAAAGTTGCTTTTTTATCAATTTATATCCCATAAAAATTAATAATCATTAAAATTATACGAAAATTAACATGCAACTTTAGAACTGATGTTCATATCATATATAAACCATTGGAAAAAAATTTCACGCCACAAAATTCAATTTAGCTATTTATGTCAAAATAATCACTATTTATTCGATTTTTACATCTAAAAATCATAAATCATGCAAAATTAAATTATTTGATCTAAAAATTTACATACAGTGTGTAAATTTTGCATATGACAACATACTAAATTTTCATGGGCATGAACAAAGTCTAACCATTTTTAACATAAATACCTCTATTTAATCGACTTTTAACATGTAAAAATCATAAATCATGCTATACAAAACCATTTTATATGAAATTTTACATACCACTTGTAAAATATGCATGTGAGGTCATGTAAAAATTTCAAGATCAAAATCATAGTCTAACTATTTTTAGCATTTTAATTGTTATTTTATTCAATAAAATGTAATAAAAATACAAATAATCATTTTAAAGAGCAATAAATTATCATAAATCATCAAAATGACCTAAAATCAACTTAGCATCAGAATGTTTAACATGCAAAATTTTTGTGGCATTTATCTTCGTAAATCACAAATTTAAAGTTTTATATGTTAACATATTAACTCGGAAAAAGAAAACCGATTATGCATGCAACAACTCTTGCTCTGATACCAATTGTTAGATTCATTAATCTATTATTAGACATTTCTAATAACTTTATAATTTTAGTTTAGTCATAAACTAACTAGATCTTATGCATGCATAAAAAAATAACAAAGTAAGAAGAAAATCATCAACTTACAAAGGTGGTGCCACACGGTTATACTAATTGGTCTCCTACCAAATTAGTCTTCGAAAAATCCGAGAGCTCCAAGGATGAATTTAGACCCAATGCTAGGATCTACTCCTTAAGGAATTGTACTAAGATAATCACCCTTAATACTAATTTATATATTAACTAGATATATTAAATTAGTGACCTTAAAAATAATCTTATTATTATTTCTATTACTACTTTTAGTAATCTAAATATAAGATTTTGAACAACTTTGTTTTCTATTCTAAAACTCAATTTTAGAGAGAAGAGGAGAAGAGTAAGAAGTTGAGTTGTGTAAGAATGAATGAATAATCAAAAAGAGAAAAACTCTCGCTTTTCTTATTGGTGGCCAGATGGCCTTGGGTAGTATGCCCAATCCATGCTCATTTTTGTTCTTCTCAAGATGTAGATTGTAGGGCTAGTAATTAGGTCTATTAGAGACATCATCATTGTGCTTAATTCTCAATTAGAGCAATAATTAAGTTCTAAAACTCCCCAACCCCCTCCACTCACACGACACTCTTGAGATAAAAGGGTCAATTTTATGATTGTCAATTGTTCAATTTGTGTAGGATGACATATTGTACATGTTACTAGACATGTTATTAAATAATGCATTTTTAACCTATTAAAAATCATTATATTAACAAAATAAATCACATACAAAAATTAACTAGTAATTCACAATTACAAGTACTTAAAATGGGTCATAGAATTATAAATCACAACAACTTGTATTTATAATAAACCATTCATTCTTATTATAATTGTTTCATACCAATTAATAAAACTAAGTAATAAAACAATTTTACATTACTTAGAACGAATCTTATTTAATCGAATTACAATAAGATACGTAATCTCACTCACAAAACTATTTGTTCAATTTTAAGGAATTAATTAACTTGTATCATCATACAATTAATTAATTAATCAATTAAGAGTGTTACCCTAGAGGTATGACCTTAAAGGATTAACTAATCACCACCATCATACGACAGTAATGTCAAACTTTAGTCAGCCAATCATTACCAATTAATGTGGATAAGTTGACAATAAAATATTATTTTCCCTCATGTATTTTTATTAGGAGATTTAAGCATGTGATCGCATTATTGTCGAGGACACATAATCCAATAGCAGATGCCTTAGCAACTCTGGGGGCAACCTTTAAGGCAACCGAGCTATCCAATATCCCCATCGCGCACATGTTGGAACCTTCTATCCAAAAGTTAGAAGAGGTGGACAGGGGAGAACTGGAGGACCAGCAAGATGAGGTGACAGTTCAAACAACCACAGATGGCCAGACAGCTGCCCAGCTAGACGATCGGCTAGCCAGCCAGACAGCTGCCCAGCCAGATGAGCAGCCAGATGATAAGCCAGATGACCAGGCAGTTGACTGGGATTGGCGGACACCGTACATAATATTTATCATAGAGAAAAGAAATTGAGTTGAGACATCCGTGTATAGTATAATCTTCATATTACCCGGATATAACATAGCTTCCGCTTCACGGAAATATGAACGTAATTTCTGAATGTTAACTACATACATGTGATTCCAAAGTCATAGGTATGACTAAACACATATTTTACATAATTAAATATTTAATTCCGCGACATTACTCTTCCCCCATTAAAGGAACTTCGTCCCCGAAGTTCACTACTAACCAAAACTAATACGTAGAATATCTACCTTTATGACATCGCACACTTCTGACTTATAAAGACCGAGACATTTCGACACCCCCCCTAATGTATAACGATTCAATATAATTAATGAGAGTCTTATGCGTAATTCGTTGAGGCGATTATCACTGCAACCAAATATATATCCATATAAAACTTATTACCATTACTACACTGGCTGCGTATGGTGCTACCTTTCACATAATTTAATGATTCGAGTCTTCCTTCCCTAATCACTTAAGTTCCCGACAACCAAGCCATATCATAAAACGAAACATTCTCAATCACGTATCCGTGATACAACTATCATTCACCTATGCGGCATATTATGGTATAAAATAACAAAATAAGATATGGACCACTCTCTCATACAGTTATCATATAAACTTCACCTGTGCCTTCTGTTATATCAACATTCGGCCGAGTATGAAGGCTACTCGGTCGAGTATATTTGTATACTCGGCCGAGTGGGCTCTACTCGGTCGAGTGCTGTGTATACTCGGCCGAGTTATCATAACCAGAGGACCTTTTAACGACATCACTTAGAGTATTCACAATCAACCTGCACGAATTTTTTTTTTTTTTTTTTTTTTTTTTTTTTTTTTGCAGCAATATCAAGCATAACAAATTCCAACCTTAGTCGACATTCAACACATATGACTACGATAATTAAGTAACTAATGGCCTTATGGCCAAATACAGTCATCCAATGGAAGATACCAAATTCCGAAAGCAACAGCCAAAGAAGAAGCAATAAATCCGACACAACAAAACAAGTCCATCACCACTAAATAAGTCTAACATCCAAGAAATCAACTAAATAATCTAACAATCTAAGATCAGCAACGAGGACCCTCCTCCATGTCATCTCTACCACCTGCGCCAGAAGTACCTGCGCCTGAACTCCCCGCACCTGGAAAACCCGCTGCTCCTGAGTAGTCCCCTCCCAGCTGACTGCCGGAGTTGGCTCCCCACGGTCCTGCGAGGTAGCCAAACTCAGTCTCCTCTGGTGGTCTCCAGAAACTCGGGTCCACCCCATAACTGTGGAACACTCCCGTATCCACTCCCGGTCCTCTCCACCAGACAGGCTGTGCCAAATCAGTCCCGATGCCCTGATTAAGGGTTATCTCGTGTAGGTTGCGGAGCACCAAGGTAGAAGAGATCTGCTCAGCCAACTCATGAGGCTGCAACCTAGGGTCGTGCACAGTAGGGTACGGTGAGTACTGATAAGGAGGGTAAGGGTAGGAGTCGGGGGCAGAGTAAGAGGGCTCAGACACAACCGGGTCTACCCTAGACTGCCTAACCCCACGACGCTCCCTGGGTGGGGGAGGTGCCTGCTGCTGTCCCTCATGTACGGTGACAGGCTCGGGTAAGTCCAGAAGAATCTGTGGGTCAATCAGGTAGGACTGAGGCTCAGGTCTAGGAATACCACAAGGCTCCCACTCGGCCAAATGATCAACAACAGGGAGACGAGCTGGGTCCGGAAGCACCATCCACATAGTCCCTCTCACTCTTCAAGCATACGACCCATCATCCATCTTCCTCAACCATCGGTTCTGACACCAATACTGGGCGTCCATGGTGGGTACAACCTCAACATACTCATTCCCCTCAGGAGGTGGGGCCTCAAAGTCGGTCAGTCGCTGAGCTAGGCGGGTCACTATGGCCCCGCAAGCAATGAATCGGGTCTCAGACTGTGCCATACGCTCCAGACTAGAGCACACTATACCAGGAGCACTGTAGTAAAACGGTTTCCGGCGGTGGAGGTTAAGGTAAGACACAAGGAGCATGACTTCGTGAGAATTGAGCTTACTCTCGTCATCTCTCGAGTAAAGCAGACAGGTCAACATCCTTAGAAACATACGAAGGGAAACGTGCTGGATATCATTAATCAACATGGCACTGACGGTAGGGGCGGGTCTGCCAGTCAGATATGGAAGGTACTGAGGTGCGCCACTGTTCTTGGCCACGTCACTAAGGTAGTCATCATCCTCAGCCTCTAAACCCAAATGGTCAGCCAACTCATCAAGGGTAAGCTCATGATCCTCATTCATGAGACGAAAAGAGACGGTCTTGCCCTTCCTATCATAAACAAAAGAGCTCAAAAACTCTAAGGTCAAGTGGGGGTAGGATTTCTTTCTCAAGTGATACAACCCCTCCATGCCCAAAATCTTGAAAATGTGAACTATGTCCTCCTTAATTCCCAAAGTCTCAAGGATACTAGGGTTGACACAACGGGTGGGGCGAAAAGGACGGCGCATAAGAGCCACGAAAGCCTTACGATGATCGAAGTTAGCAAAAATTACCGATGGGTGTGCCTCCACCGGCGGTACAACCGGTCCACTGCTACCTTGCCCAACCTCGAGTTGGACATCCGCGCGAGGTCTCTTGTTGGGTAAACCTCTAGTTTTCACCATACTGCAAGAAAATCATCTTTAACAAAGGATTGACACTTGAAACTCTTAGCAAAAAGGACGGACTGTTTCACTTGTATATCGATTTAAGAACGATCTTTTTAAGACAACAATCAGAAAAAAAAAATCACCAACTACCTTACTATTCATATGGTTCCAAATTTTTTTTAAATCACTTCAAACTAGAGAATACTCATCAATAACAATGAGAATTTCGTTTTTAATAACCATAGAATTCAGAAATTGCATCTTTATCTCATGAAATTTATCGACCAAAATATACACAAGTTCCATGTGTGGTCAAATTCGAAAATCAATAAGTTTAAGACAGAATTTCGATTGTTTTTAACAAGAAATTGAAATATAGCATGCTAATACACAAAGTCTCTGAAAACAATTAAGGAATTTGAGTTTAAATCTTACCTTAAACTGATTTAGGGCAATTAAGAACAAGTGTGACACCAAGATTTTACCCAAGAGCTTGAAAGAGAGAGAGTATGGAGTTTTAGAGAGAAGGAGGATGAAGATGGGAGGCGGAAATAAGAAAGAAAAGCACGAAATTAGGGTTTTTGTATAACCCGCAAATGGCCTGCTACAGAAATACTCGGTCGAGTGTTGGGAATACTCGGCCGAGTGTTCACTACTCGGTCGAGTATTCAGTATACTCGGCCGAGTGTTCACTAATCGGTCGAGTATTAAGTATACTCGGCCGAGTGTACACTGCTCGGTCGAGTACCTTTCTTACTCGATCGAGTTTGAAGAACAGAAGCGATTATTACTTTCACATTACAGACACACGGGTATTGTAACTTGATACTCGGCCGAGTATGATCCACTCGGTCGAGTTTCCGAAAACGAAAGAGAAGTAGTAACTTTTCGTTATTCCTGCAAGATTAAACAATATCGTTCGGAGTTCCGGACAGCCGGCTCGTCACTATTAACACTGATTTCTACCACATTAACACACATCACATAACATCCATCATCGGAACACTCATCATTCCTACCTTTATTCCTCCCTTTCCCACAATTATCTTACTCTATCTTTATAACATACTAACAAACTAACTACAGTACCTGCAAAGTCTAATCCTTATGTCACATCATCGTTAATTCCACTAAACACCAGACATATTCCATAATCATATTTGTAACATAGTAATTCGACACATAACACATTCATCGTGAAACAAATTGATTAATTTGTCACTGATCACACATTGCAATAATTCCATATTCACTTCCACTTTTCTACATATATATCTAACGCATACCACTCTAATAATAGATACACACATAATAGATGCACACAACATACATCACCTAGCAATCCACGACTTACACTAGCTACCCTCTTTTTCCCGTGTCTGGCTTAAGTCCGATGGGGCCATGATTTTGAAATTAGGGCGCCTACTCACCCAAAATCTAGCATCGGCTGGGGCTCCCAACGTACATACACCAGGTTCATTTTAATTGACACCCTATGTTCATTAATTTCGTTAGTTCAGGTTCCAAAAACCTGGCTCTGATACCACTTTGTAACACCCCCGCACACCAGAACGCCTTATCAAGGATCATTCCAGTGTATGACGGTGTCACCATCTCGGTTTCCCGAGGGAGTAGATCAAATTAGACAATACAAGGACAATATTACATTAACAGAATATCCGTCACAATACCATTTTATTCAAGTCTCTAAAATAAAGCTCAACTCCAATACTTGTGATTCTACATCTCTAGACCAGTAGCGTGATGACTCGATCCCTCCAATCCCAGCAGCAGTAATCAACAATACCTGCTAAACCAACTGCTCACCATCCCCGAATGGATCACCGCAGATACCACAAAACAACACGGGGTCAGTACTGACTAATCAAATATAAGATAAGACAATAAAGTAAATAGCTGATCATCCACTATCCCAAACTCACCACCTCGTACAAACACCGACTACACACGAAGTGTGTAGCCCCGCTGCATTACCCATCGCAACAGGTAATCCTCGCCGCCGGTGGGTGACCGCAGCCCATCCCCACCTAGTCCAGCTCCTCAACGAGCGACAACGATCCCCGTCCCTTAATGTGCACATCCCCTCCCGTGGCGGGTTCCACGGAGGGCGAACTAGGGTGTGAAGCCACTCCCGCAAGTGACTCCACCACAATCCCAACCACAGCATCGCAGCTGTCACATGACAACACCATCATACCACAACCACTATACTCCGATGATCAGCGGATAACAATGAATCCCAATACAATCATAATCTCAAATCAATTAACAGTAGACTGAGTAGGAAATCCTACCTCGTAGCAAATCATGAACGACTTCCATTTATAGCCACGCACGACTCCATTAAGCACCTTAACAATGATAACCATATCCTATTACACGACTATACTCAAAGAATCATTCAAAAGGACACAAGGCAGAAACTTACCTAACCCTGCACATCGGTGACCACATAGACAACCGCCACCCACGTCATCCTTGCTCCGCGAATCCCGACATTCTCGTGGTAGGGGTTTAGGCTAACTTATTTAAGGTCTGAAACTATGGAGTGATAGAGGAGGGAGATGGTCTAGGGTTAGAGAAAGAGAAACTGTCGAGGAAATGAGAAAATAGAAATGAATCTCGCGAACTCCCATTTTTAATAACGCGTCGACAGCAGCCATACTCGGTCAAGTATAGTAATACTCGGCCGAGTAGACTCCACTCGGTCGAGTATTGGTCATACTCGGCTGAGTGGCCTCAGCTAGGTCGAGTAACAAACCCATACATCTCTTATTACAAGTCTGATCCCTCACCCATTCATCCCTAAGGTCTGTTTGGTCAACAGATCGGTCAACAACGTTCCTAAAGATCCTGGGTGTTACAGTGTAAAATATGTGTTTAGTTATACCTATGACTTTAGAATCACATGTATGTAGTTAACATTCGGAAATTACGTTCATATTTCCGTGAAGCGGAAGCTATGTTATATCCGGGTAATATGAAGATTATACTATACACGGATGTCTCAACTCAATTTCTTTTCTCTATGATAAATATTTTACTTATGAAATATGTATTTTATTTATATAAGTATTTAATTTTATGAAATATTGGGAATCATAGGTGTGTTAGGTGTGTTCACATTCGGAATTACTGGATTACAATTATGTTTTCTTTATGCCGCATCTATGTTGTATTCAATTAATATGAAAATTTTATGGCGCAAGAGTGTCAAGTAATATGAATATTCGATTCAATTGATGATAATTGGTATACGTGTTCGGAATGTGGTGATTGTGCACTTATGTACTTTACAATGGTGTATCGCTGTGCATTTGTATATTTAATATAAGCGTACGGAACGTGGTAGTTTACATTTGTGTATGGTTTTCTTACTTTGTGTAAGTGTTGCAATTGCATACTTGGGTAAGTATAGGGTTGAATACTGTTTTGAAAATGGGTTGCATACGTGTTTTAGGGTCAATAATAGTGGTGCCATGTTTGGCAAAACAAGGCATAGGAATTTCGCTAATCTCCGTATGTATATGTGTAAGTTAGTGAGTAGCCTTGCTAGAAAGGTAGCTGTGATAAGCAAATTGTTGTTGGATAAGATGGCTGATGGTAATGTATGGGAAGTGTGAATTTGTGTACATTTGTGAAGGTGATTAAGGTCATGGTACGTAATCTTGCGGGGAGTGTCGTACGGGCTGAACTTCGGGGACGAAGTTCTTTTAAGGGGGAAGATTGTAACACCCAGGATCTTTAGGAACGTTGTTGACCGATCTGTTGACCAAACAGACCTTAGGGATGAATGGGTGAGGGATCAGACTTGTAATAAGAGATGTATGGGTTTGTTACTCGACCTAGCTGAGGCCACTCGGCCGAGTATGACCAATACTCGACCATGTGGAGTCTACTCGGCCGAGTATTACTATACTCGACCGAGTATGGCTGCTGTCGACGCGTTATTAAAAATGCGAGTTCGCGAGATTCATTTCTATTTTCTCATTTCCTCGACAGTTTCTCTTTCTCTAACCCTAGACCATCTCCCTCCTCTATCACTCCATAGTTTCAGACCTTAAATAAGTTAGTCTAAACCCCTACCACGGGAATGTCGGGATTCGCGGAGCAAGGATGACGTGGGTGGCGGTTGTCTATGTGGTCACCGATGTGCATGGTTAGGTAAGTTTCTGCCTTGTGTCCTTTTGAATGATTCTTTGAGTATAGTCGTGTAATAGGATATGGTTATCATTGTTAAGGTGCTTAATGGAGTCGTGCGTGGCTATAAATGGAAGTCGTTCATGATTTGCTACGAGGTAGGATTTCCTACTCAGTCTACTGTTAATTGATTTGAGATTATGATTGTATTGAGATTCATTGTTATCCGCTGATCATCGGAGTATAGTGGTTGTGGTAATGATGGTGTTGTCATGTGACAGCTGCGATGCTGTGGTTGGGATTGTGGTGGAGTCACTTGCAGGAGTGGCTTCACACCCTAGTTCGCCCTCCGTGGAACCCGCCACGGGAGGGGATGTGCACATTAAGGGACATGGACTGTTAGTCGCTCGTTGAGGAGCTGGACTAGGTGGGGATGGGCTGCGGTCACCCACTGGCGGCGAGGATTACCTGTTGCGATGGGTAATCTGGCAGGGCTACACACTTCGTGTGTAGTCGGTGTTTGTACGAGGTGGTGAGTTTGGGATAGTGGATGATCAGCTATTTACTTTATTGTCTTATCTTATATTTGATTAGTCAATACTGACCCCGTGTTGTTTTGTGGTATCTGCGGTGATCCATTCGGGGATGGTGAGCAGTTGGTTTAGCAGGTATTATTGATTACTGCTGCTGGGATTGGAGGGATCGAGTCATCACGCTACTGGTCTAGAGATGTAGAATCACAAGTATTGGAGTTGAGCTTTATTTTAGAGACTTGAATAAAATGGTATTGTGACGGATATTCTGTTAATGTAATATTGTCCTTGTATTGTCTAATTTGATCTACTCCCTCGGGAAACCGAGATGGTGACACCGTCATACACTGGAATGGTCCTTGATAAGGCGTTCTGGTGTGCGGGGGTGTTACAGAGACATATCAAACTTCCAGTTGACAAGAAGGAGATAAAAGGCTTCAAAATGAAAGCCTCCAAATTCATACTAATTAATGACATACTTTTCAGGCAGTCAGCAGCATGACCTTACCTACGATGCCTGGATAAGCAGGAAGCATAGACTGTGTTGCACGCCCTCCACAGTGGCGAATGTGGAAACCATGCAGGGGTCAGAAGTCTGTCAAACAAAGCCCTTAGACAAGGCTACTTTTGGCCCATGATGAGGGCAGATTCAGCAGAATATGCTCGCAAATGTGATGCCTGACAGCGCTCAACCCCAATGATCCATCAGCCGACAAAGCCCTTACACCCATCATTTCACCTTGGCCATTTATGACGTGGGGAATGGACATAGTGGGCCCTCTGCCTAGAAACACAAGAAACAGAATATGGATGCTAGCAATGACATATTACTTCTCCAAGTGGGTAGAGGCAGAAGCATTCACAAAAGTAAAACACAAGCAGGTCATCTCTTTTATTAAATGAAATATCGTCTGCAGGTTTGGTATCCCATCAAAAATCATATGTGACAACGGCTCACAATTCATCTCCAACGATGCCGAGGTATATTTTGCTAGATGGAACATCACTTTAAAAAAGTCAACACCCAGGACTCCAAAGTCCAATGGGCAAGCTGAGTCCAGCAACAAAATAATCATGGATAACTTGAGAAGGAGATTATAGGAGTTAGGAGGAAATTGGGCAGATGAGTTGCCACTAGTGTTATGGTCAGACAGAACGACGCCAAAGATAGCAACAGGCCTAACACCCTTCAGCCTGGTGTTTGGCGCGGAAGCAGTGATTCCATCAGAAGTTCTAGTTCCAACTCACAGGTATGGATGTATGACAGGGGAACTAAACAGTGCAGAAATGTTCAGGAGCCTGGACACGATAGACGAACTGCGAGCAAGCGCCAAAATACGTCTGGCTGCCTACAAGCAGTCAGTCGCCAGAAGTTACAACAAGAATGTGAAAGTCAGGCTCCTGGAGGTAGGAGACATGGTCCTCCGTGAAGTGTTTCAAAACACAAAGAACCGTAAAGCAGGCAAATTCGCCTATAAATGGGAAGGACCATACCAGGTAGAAGGAGTTGTTGGCCAAGGGGCGTACAAATTAATGACCATGGACGGCCAGATCATACACAAACCATGGAACATACTTCACCTGAAGAGGTATCACTTTTAATAATAAGTAGAAATTAGTGTATAGAGTAGTGTGTGAAGAAAAGCCAAAAAAAAAAAACGATAGTAGGCATACTACCAATTTCGTGTCAATTTCTCTTTTTTCTTTTATTTCTTTCAAATTTCAAAAACTATTAGAGTTGTGTGGTCTGTAAGCTTCCTGGGACCACAATTGCTCTGGTACCCCATGAGATGGCATCTGGTACTTCACATCGCTCTGATAAATTTGTATTTTCAGCCTTCTATAAATGCATCTCTCTGAATTCAAACGTCTATGGTACATTGAAAGGGTAACTGGCAGGACTATCAACTGCAAACGTGGGGTCACAAGGAACACGGCACTCCAACATGCCTAACCTACATTTCTCCATTATAAGCAACCTCACCAGGTGGCATGTGGAACATACGAAAGGGAGCCTGGCTGACAGCTGAACGCTTATCCAGCTACCCCTAATACCACCCCCTGGAAGTAGCTCGCAATAAACGCAATTAATCAAGGCCCCAGCATGCATGCACATACATATGGAGCGCATGGATTTCCGAGCTACCAGGGTCCTGCAACGTTCCATCGGTCTAGAATGACGATAAACTTACCTAAGGTACACCCCTGTTGGCTTTAAACATGATGAACACACCTTGCGTCATGAACAAGGTTAAGTAGTCAAATTGCGGCATACGCCTAAATTAGTCATCAGGCTGACACGACAGCTAGATGATTCTAAATCAGCCTCTTCAGGCTGACACGACTGGTCTAAATCAGCCTCAAAGGTTGACACGACCACCTCCCCTAAAATGCGGCATACGCCTAAATCAGTCAGCATACTGACACGGCAGCTAGCTATGTCTAAATCAGCCTTCTCAGGCTGCCACGACTTACCTAAATCAGCCAGCAGGCTGACACGACAGCTTCCTAAGCTAAACATAAAGCAATACACACAAGATATAACGAAAATTAAACTTGCCAAATTAAGGCAAGGGGCATTTCAAAATTTGGCCAAAACACAGCCCCAAGTTCAAACTACCACCACGGCAGACAAACCGAAAACAAGAAAATGTTTAAAAAATTTTACAAGTCTGCACCACACAGGGTCAGACCGCCATCCAACAAACATGGAAATAAAACTTTATATTTAGGTCACATTAATGACCTCTACTTTAGGCACTTCCTCTACCTCCTCCTGCTAACTTCCCATTTCAGGTACAGGATCAGCTTGCACGCCCTCGGCAACAACAGCCTCCTGAGCTCCCTCGGCAACATCAGCTTCCTGAAATGAGCTGGCACCTCCAGCAGCCATCTGCTCCGCCAATGCAGAAGAATTCACATCGCCAACCTCAGGCATCAGCACACTCAGATTAGGCTGGACGGGGTAAAGCATCTCCAACTGCCTCTCCTCCTCCTCCTCCTCTATGGCCTACTGGGTTGGAGCCTCTTCAAGAGTAGCACGCATTCCACTGATCTTTCCCCGCCATGTAGCATAGGCAACAATATTGGTGGCCAAGTTGATCAGCTTGCTGATTCTCTCCTTAGAGCGCTTGAGGGAGTCAGAGAAGGTGGTGCATACTTCTTGTGTGCACGCTAGCTGGTTAGTTCCCTCCTTTATCTTCTTCTTGGCTTCAGCAAGCTCGGCTTTCAGCTCTACCACCCGTCCTCTCATATCAGCACACTGCTGCTCCAGCTCAGCAATAGTTCCAGTCAGTTCCTGATTTCTAGCACTGGTGGCCTTACTGGTAGTCTGGACCACATTGATCATCTTCCTATTATACAAGGCAGACTGAAAGGCTTGCAAGTGAAAGAACGAAGAATTAGCAGGCTTGTCATTTTTAAAGAAAAGGGGTTGAGAGCGAGCAGCAGAAAAGGGACACTCGCCATGAAGGCATTATGCACGTCATTCTCAGCCATCTCCTCTGGGGAAAACTCTAAGAAAGCTTCCAATGTGGAAGGGAAGAGGATCTGGTCGATTTCAGGCCAATAGGGCACCTTGTCAATATTCCCAAAACCATCAGGGAAGTGGGCGATGATGCCACCACTAGCGGCAGCAGGAGGTCTAGCAGGCGGCGTAGGAGGATGACGGGATAGCGGGCTAACTTCTAAAGGTTCAGAACGCATGACGTTGGAACGGGTATGAGGAGACTGGAAGGATGTAGTAGGGCACTCCTCTTGGAGGCAGAAGCCACGTTAGGACTCGCAGTAGATCATTTTCTTTTAGCACTCTGAAGGATGGCCTCCAAAGGGTCAACTCTTGAACTTACATGCAGCCAAAATGTTGAATGTCAGAAGTACCAGATGGGCATCAAGATTATGAAATAAGATAGTGTGAAGTGGCTTACCAGAAGACATGCTGTGGGCTGATTGCTGCGAGTTGGAGGAAGAAGCAGGTGAGAAACCAGGAAGCTGATCAGGAAACTTTCTCTCAGACTCAGAGATGCAGAATAGCTTATTGCGAGCAGCCGCTGGGTCACCCAGATGAGTCAGAAAATGGGGACCTGCACGAAAGGAAGAAGTAAGCCAGTAAGCATTAAGGTGGACAAATCAGGCGTCAGAAGAACTACTTACTCGAGGTAATAATCCAGTCCTCGAAGATGTATTCAGCAGGCGGTTGGATGGAAGCCTTCCTCATACAGAAGAAGTCTTCAAACCACTTCTTATCCCTCCTTGGACTTTGACACGTGTCTGAAGGGAGTCTCCCAGAGACCCGAAAAAAAAAACTGGCCTCTTCCCAGAGACCGGATCTAGTACATGTGGGCTATCTCGCCCAGGCAGATTGAGCCACTGGTATTCTGACTAGCCGTCAGAGAGTAGAGGAGAACCCTCCAGATATTGGCAGAAATTTGTGCCATGGTGAAATTATTGGTATAAAGAAAGTCTTGCATAAGCTTTGGGAAAGGAAAGCGAAGGCCGTACCTAAACGGATAGAGGTAAAAGCAGACCCGCCCCAGCTGGATGGCATCCGCCTTCTAACCCGGCTCCGGGATAGCAATATCATCCCCGTCGCCGAGGCCGAGCAAACCCTTAATCAAGGGGATGTCGGCGGTAGTCAAAGCAGAATTACAATCATATGGCTATCTTGTGCTCCCCTTTGATGGTTGCCTCGAATATGTTGATATCTTGATGCACTAATGATAGGTTGACGGTACGGCCTTGACATTGTGGATCCATGGCCTGCCTAGGATTGCGTTGTACGATGACAGGCAATCTAGGACTTCAAATTTTTCATAGGATGCTACGCCCTCAGCATATGTGGGATGATAAATTTCTCTTAATGTGCTCCTTTTTTTTCCACGGAACCCTACCAAGACACTGGATTTCTTGGTAATTTGATCTTCACCGATTTTCATGGCTTTAAGTATGTTTGGGCCAAAATGTGCATATTGGCCTAATGGGGCAAGTCCACTTAGTTCTTGTTAAAGAGTTGGGCCGTGGAGAAAGAACAAACGGGAGAGGCCTGGATGTGAAGAAGGATCCGCCTAAGGAGTTGGGTCAAGAGGCGAGTTAAAGTGAAGAAGCCCATTGAAAGAAGAGTCCCGCGTTATGGAAAGCCTTCAGGGAGATTTTAGGGGGAAGTTAGGGAGATCAGAGAGAATGGAGGAAGATGGCTCGTTATGGAAAGAGTTATAATAGAAGTTATATTCCTTTCTATAAAGGAGGTAGGACATATTTAGGGTTCCTACCCTATAAATAGCCAAGGGAGCAAACAAAGAAGGGCATTCGAGATCTTGTTAGAAATCTATATCTCATTATACTCAACATATTCAAATATGTTATAATTAATTTAGTCATAAAATTAAATACAAATCTTATGCATTCAAACTTACATTAAAAGAGAAGAAATCATCAACCCTTACTATGATAATTTCGGTTTTATGGGCACCAACAAGATCTCCTTCTTGTTAGTTCTTGAGCTTTCCAATAATGGATGAACAAGATTCAAGTTTAGAATCTCTCCCAAAAGCATATACCCAAGGTAACCTCTTAAAAGACTAATATTATTTGATCTAGATAAATATTAATCTTACCAAAATTGACCAAAAATTGTTTAATTGTCACATGTATTTGGGCCAGAATGATTACTAACCCGTTCTTTATGTGACAATTGACGCCAAAAATTAATTTGGGTCGATATTAATGTGTTTAGATCAGTATTAATAAGTGACATACACATGTATACTATAATTCAGAAAACAATAATGAATAGACAATGCGCCACGTCATTTGCACAATTTTTTTTTTTTTGGAAATTCAGGTAATGGTGGGTCCCGTTGGTGTGCAAAGAATTTATTTCTTCAAATCGTCTACCATACAACCATGCGACAATTTCCGTCTTAAAAAAAATTATGAAATAATTACATACAATCGGAATAAATGAAATTAATTGCATATAATCAGAATGAGTTACAAATCGAAATAAATGAAATAAATTACATATAATCGGAATGAAATACATAATTAATAATAAAATTACATAATTAATAATAAAATTACATAATTACGAGAATAAATTGCATTTAATTAGGGGAATGAATTACATATAATGGAATATATTACAGAAATTAATGAAGTTAATTATTACAAACAATGCGAATAAATTAAATAACTTAAATAATTTTTAAAACTAAATAGTACGATGTTTTGTTGAGCGCTTAGTGAGAGATCTATGTGCCAAATATGGTGAAACTCTTACTGATGTTAATCCGCTTGTAACTGGAAATGAACATTCACCCGGTTGTTGTGGTTTTAACGCATCCTATTTACGTGGAGAATGTTCATTTCCAGTTAGATCACTGATCTACATTAAACATGTAGATAACTGATATAGAACTATTATAGAATTACATTAGAAATGTAAAAATAAAATATTCATAAAAAAAACATTCATACCGTCCTAAATTCAATGTTTAAAAAATATACTATACTTTTTTTAACATTAAGCAACAATTAATTTGTCAATTGTCACATGTCACTAGTCATGCGTAATTGTAATGCATTTTTAACATATTAAAAATCAACGTATTAATAAAAATACGACATGTACAAAATAGACTTAGTAATTCATAATTACTTGTACCAAAACGGTTTACCAATTATAAATCACAACATCTTGTATTTATAATATATTATTCATTCAGTTTCAATTGTTTCGTAAACAATGATTTTATCTAAGTAATAAAACAATTTTATTACTTAGACCGTATCTTATTTAATCGAATTACAATAAGATACGTCAATAATACTCACAAAATCGTCCGTCAATTTTAAGCAATTTAATTAACCCGTATCAGCATACGATCAATTAAATAATCAATTAAGAGTGTTACCCTTTAGGTATGACCTAAGGGGATCAACTGATCACCACCGTCGCACGACAGTAATGTCAAACTCTAGTCAGCCAATCATTACCGATATGTGTGTACCAGTTGACTGTAAAATATTACTTCCCACAAGTATTCGTAAAATGAGACTTAAACATGTGATCATCATGATCGACAGTTGTGATCGCATTATTGTCGGAGGACACATATTCCAACAATCTCCCACTTATTCTCGACAAGTGTACGTCACCAATTCTCTTGTCCTATTACTATCTCCCACTCAATGCAAGGTGTCTTTCAGGTCGTACTTGTAAGTGATCATATCGAGAGTGGTTTCCTCGATCTGGAGAATAACTGATTGACCGGATTTATCTACCATAGATACCTTCCGAGCGTGGCCACGCATTTCAAGTTCATTACTCCTCGAGTGGCCCTGAGATATTGTTTTAACCCTGACAAGGAGGTGGACAATTCCTATCGCACTATTCCCTTCGACTAGCCACAGCCATCATAACCCAAAATATGCCCATTTAACCCCATTTACGAAAGTCGTAGTAACACAAATCAAAGTTAATTTGAAACTGTGCCACCTTAGGTGAACAGTCTTTAGTCAAAAGAATCGACTCATTAGAATACTATAGTAGCTCTCGCCGCCACCAGGCTATATAAATTTGCCAGAACTCTTTAAGCGGTCATAAGGCCCGACAAGGTGTTCCTAACAGTCTGCCTATGTGATCGACTAGTCATCTCACATGACTCTATGGCAATTGAACTTGCCATCAATCGCATCACACTCTAGTCACTTCGAGACGTCGCCTCATACAAGTGACTATGGGCAAATACTATGTTAATCCGAGTTCACTTTAACGGGGTTCAATATTGTCTCTACAACCCGTTTGGATGTAACAAAGTATAAAAGGAGCTTTTTCAGCTTAAAAACTCGAACGACAAATGTGATTATCACATATGAATAGTCAATACCTGATTACTATTTCATATCCAATTTAGATCTTGTATGTAGTTGTTCATCTCAATTCAATTGAAATGACATGACTCATCATGTTAAGCCTATGAGAAGGCTTTCGTTAGTAGGTTTTATCAACTTCTTGTACCTTACTCAACCTTACTACATACTCGTTTTCCTTTGTAATGTATACATTTTCATTACAAAACTTTCTGAGTACGTGTCGAGATCCAATCAAGACATAGGCCTTCTAGCCTTAGAATAGCTCCCACTGTTTTCACAGTGTACGGGACTCATCCTTCTTGCACATCCCATGATTGCAAGTGTACTCAATTTCCGTTGTAAATATTTCTCATTCTCCTTTATTGCCTAGAACGATTCTAGAAAATATATTTCTTAAATAACATAGCCACAACGGTATCTTAACCATCCTAATGTGTTTTGATTATGGTTTTGTCGGAAACCATGCGCAATCTCAATTGTTAATTGTCACTTGTGTAACACCCTTACAAAATTGCATCAAAAACACTTTGCATTATATCCTTAATGCTTCTGCAAGCACTTAAGGGTAATCAATATGGCTACTTGGTAATTATTACTTAAATTTGATTTTGAAACAATTCATCATACTCAAAGTATATGAAGTGTTATACATCATTTCCTATTTAATTGATTTGGCAGCGGAAGCAAATAGAATCAATCAAATATGTTCAAATTGATTGAACTAGTCATGAATCTTATCAACATAAGACTTCTTATTTGACGCTAATATCATGTGTATTTATCTCCATAAATCTGGATATTAAGATGTATTATATTTCTCCAAGTCTTAAATCATTCCCAATGATCAATATGTCATCCACGTATATGACTAATTAAAATTTCCATAACTCCCACTAAACTCCATGTATAAACACAACTTCTCGACTTATCGAGAAAAGTTTTATAACATGATCAAAACATTGATTCCAACTCATTGATGTCCTACTTAAGACCCTCTCTTAAGTTTCACATTATCTTAGGATTACAAGAATCTTCAAAAAACCAAGACATGTATTGAGTACATTCCTTCTAATTGAATAAGTGGGTTTTAGATTAACTCGCTATATGTATATCATCATAATGAAACACAATCTCTAAGAAGATCCAAATAGACTTAAGCATTTCAACTAGTGTAAAACCCTTTGCAACCAATAAAGCTTTGAAATCTCTCTTTATTAGTGCAAAACCCTTTGACACTAATCAAGCCTTTTATTTCGGATTTTCATGGCTCTAAGCCTTGTATTGAGTTGTGACTTAAACATTCTCATGTAAGTATTGAGTTGTGACTTAAACATTATCATGTAAGTCATATGTCCATTACTTTCTAGAAGTAATCAACTTGAATCAAACGATTTCTTTGTAAGTTACAATCTATTTACTTCCTAAAAGTAACACTAATTCATCATCTTCAACAAGTGATGATTTTAACCTCTTAGGTTTTGAAGAAACAACGTTTTATACAAAACGTCTCATGTAGCCAAGAAAGACCAGTTTCTTGCGACATAACATTCTTTGGCACAATACAATTTGTGGCTCTTGAATATTTTCTCCCACTCTGTCTTCTAGAAATAAACTTGTATTTTAGGAAGACAGCTTCACAAGCCACAAACGCGTTGTACTCGTGATAATTGAAAGGGAAAATGAGCATTTGTTTCATTGTGTAAGCTTACAAACATGGTACCCTACCATTTCATATCTCATATGATTCGTTTTAGATTTAGTTGGAAAAATAATTCAGACAAAATGATAAAATTCCCCAAAAGGTTCAAGTAACTCAAGGTAACTTGATTGAAGTCCAAACCATATCGAATAGCGTTTGATTTCTTATCCAACCACACATTATCCCATAATGCGTGCTAAGAGAGAGATTAACTTGTGATACTATATCACATTTCATTTGGCTTATATCAAAGTCTTTACATTGATAATCCCATCACGACTAAATCGTGATTCCATGAACTCTTTGAATTTCTTCAAAGATTTCTCTATTTACCTTATTAAGTGAACACATTAGCGTCAACTTAAATCGTTGGTAAAAGAAAATGATCAACCTATTTGGATCAATGATTTACAACCTCGATCTCCTTTTCAACCAAAAAGGCACGAGACATCTTGCTTTGAATACAAGATACGCATATACCATAAGATCTAATGGTTTCAAGAGTACTCGATAACTCGTTGCGTTCATCATTCCAGAATTTAAGGTTTAATCTTGGGATACCAATTTGAGTCTTGAATCATCTACATGATATATCATTCTAGTTTGGTTTAGAATATATTCACCTTGATAATGGGCTAGCCATACATCAAATCACGGTGTATAGGGTCACAAAAGTGAAACCTCTTTTGTATCTTAACAAGTTTATATTCTTATTTAGAGTTTATGCACTTAATATTTATAATTAAGTACAACTATAAACCCTAAACTAGATTGAGTACACAATGACTTTATCTCTCAACATCATTATTGCTAGTCGTCATATTCTAATCATCCTATGTATCAAATACAATGATGAAAACCTCCACTGGTTTCTAATATTGACGAAGTAGTACTAGCAAAATTTATGTTAATCAAATAAACATTTAAAGAAGAAGGTCCCATTAGATGTCCTACAACTAACTTGTTGATTCTTCAATAATTTGGGGTAGTTTCCTTTCTATCGTTCAACAATTAAGACAATGGAAACTAAATCGGTCAGGATTGATAGGTTTAGTATCGTTATTCTCAATAACTTTACTTTTAACATTACCTTGTATCAATTCCATTTTAATTTTAATTCTTTAAAACCTTATCCTTTTCTTAACGGTTTAAGAGAATGCTCCCACTCAATTCAATGAATCTTTACTTTAGAGAAGTAAAGTTGAATCTTATGAAGACTACTCTTCAATTCAATCGTTTTAGTCTTAAAACTTTCATTGAAGTGGTTGCGATATTTTGGTCAATTTTGATTTCCAACAAATCTAGTTACCAAAATGATTTAACGTTTCAAAGTACTTAACTCAATTAAGCATATGAGAAACAATTCATTGTAAGTAGATATGTTAGTCAAGAATCAAAAAACCCTTTTGATCACGAATAACTTTTATCTATACTCTTCACAAGAGATCCTTACAATGGATAATACGAGGTTTTTAGAAGAAAAATTCAAATTTTGTCTTTAGTTACGATGTTTTAATGGAGATTAGAATCAAAAATCGAAATGATATCGTATATGAATTGTGGTAAAGAAATAGAACAATATGATAACGGAATAGTGGAAAACATAACATTTATCGTTTTATTAATACTTGTAAATAACAAGTAAAGCATTTACATAGTGACCTCTACCCAACTATTATAAATGATTCCAAGATCCAAATTCATATTAACTTGGGCACGGTGTGGCCGATACATCCCTTATCAATTTAACTCGATGGATTAACTCTTTAATCGATTCTACTTTTAGAACTCTTGGTCGATAAAATTACATTAACATTTATCTTTAGCCCAAAACACATCCGATAAGGGCACGGTGTGGCCGATTCATCCCTTATCAATACTTTTGTTGAGTTCAACCCAAATTTCGAATAAATGTGTCCATGATCCAAATCCACATCAACTTGGGCACGGTGTAGCCGATTCATCCCCTATCAACATGAATTCGGTGGATAGACATTTATCACCCACTTCCCCTACGTAACAAGGTTTGTACCCCGGTGTGGCCGAGCGCACTCCCTCATGAAATAGGTTTTCATGGTTTCTACTTTTTGGTAAGGCTAAGTCTCAATTGTTTATTTTAGCGAGAGGTCATGTCAATTTATTATCTATCACGTTTTAAGTGAACTAAAGCGGTGAACTACGATAATTGTAATTGACACGGTCGATAAACTCGATAAAATGATGATGCATGTTTTAGTTATGGCGATTTAGTGATGCATGCAACATATAAATAAAATGCAAAGCATAAATAAATTCCTAGTATGGTCTTCCTAAAAATAGTAAATCTAATAAACTATTACATATTCGGAAACCAACTCCATTGGTCCCTTGAACTTCGGTTTTGGCACGCATCTCGAGGTAACACCGTCTTTAATGGATCGCCTTCTCGAGTGACACCGTCTTCAAGGATCTCCGGAATAAATAAATTACATAATTTCCTATTATACATTTGTAATTAAAATAAAAATAAATCTATTAAATTACAAAACGGTGATACGAGATCACAATAAATTACAACCGAATTGATATTCCCATACATTTCGGGCAATACCAATTAACAACTAAGGCCATACTAAGCAAAATTACATAATTCAAAATTACATAAAATACAATTATGACAATCATAAATAAAATGCAGCATTATAATATATATGAACATGCCCAATTTAATGTTAAATCGCCTTTAAGGAGCCAATATCGTATATTAATCGGTTTTTACGGATTTGCGTGATTCAACCTTTTAAAATCACAATAAATTATATAAAATCATATTTATGTATTAGTTAATTACCCTAACCATCTTAGGACTCAAAATTAGTCTCCACTAACATATTGACAATAATTAACTTAAATTTCTTAAAATTGTTCATATATGGACTCAAAATTTCAATATAATGCTATAAACTTCAAATAAATCATAAAAATTTCAAATAAATTTGAAATTTGAAATTTTAAACTCATGAACATTCTGAAAAAATACCATGACACTCATAATGTTCAAAAACTTAGGTTAAAAATTTCGAAATTTTTCGAGAAAAACAATGTTGCGGTTTATCGGATTTATCAAATATAACCATAAAAATATGAGAAAAATTATTTTTATCAACTTTTCAATTTTAGATCTGAAATAGGTGATAAAATGCAACATGTGACGTTTTTCTTTAGTCATGAAGTATGTTTTAGCAATTTTTACTAATTAAAGTCACTATTAATGTTATTTTTCATCAAAAATTCATAAATCATGCATAAAGACTTCATTATAGGCAATTATTTTACACACATCTTGTAAAATTACATGTGACAACATACTAAATTTCTATGACCAGATTCGAAATATAACTCATATTAACCTATTTTTCTATTTAAATTCGATTTTATCTTGAAAACTTCATATTTAGAGTATAAGAACTCATAAAATTATGAAAAATTACAGGTCGTCATAAGATAATATATTTGAAAACCTAACACAAACCACTGGAAAAATCAAAGTTTAGCTAATTTTAGTCCAAAAATGACATTTTTATCATAAAATCACATTTTAATGCCATTATTATATAAAATGAACAATAAAAATCCATAAATTAACCAAAATATCCTAAATACATTCTAGGACCAGAAAATTTAACATGCATGATTGTTTTTGTGATATATCATAATAAACACAAATTTATAAATTTTATTTGATAATCGTATAACTCGGAAAAATAATAACCGATTTGCATGCAAACAACCTAAGGCTCTTGATACCGCTTGTTAGAAATCTATATCTCATTATACTCAACATATTCAAATATGTTATAATTAATTTAGTCATAAAATTAAATACAAATCTTATGCATGCAAACTTAAATTAAAAGAGAAGAAATCATCAACCCTTACTATGATAATTTCGGTTTTATGGGCACCAACAAGATCTTCTTCTTGTTAGTTCTTGAGCTTTCCAATAATGGATTAACAAGATTCAAGTTTAGAGTCTCTCCCAAAAGTATATACCCAAGGTAACCTCTTAAACGACTAATATTATTTGATCTAGAACAATATTAATCTTACCAAAATTGACCAAAAAATGTTTTTGCTCTCTAGTATTTCGGTCAAGAGAAGGAGAAATGATGGAGTATTTTCTATCTGTCTAAGTTCTAGTAATATCTTAGAGAATAGAGTAAAATTACACTAGAAAAATATGTAGTGTGTAGAAGAATAATTATAGAAGAAACACTCTTCTTTTCTAGGTGGAAACCGAGTGGGGGAAGAAAAAGGACCCAATCCATGGCCAAGATGCTCTTCACAAAAGCAATTAGGCATGCAAAGCTAGTCATTTAGGTTAATCATCATGTTTTCCACTTAACATAAACAAAACACAATATTAACCTTATTCCCTCCATTCTTTTCGGCACATATAAAATGGGAGGTCCATTTTATATTTTGTAATTTATCAATTGTCACATGTCACTAGTCATGTGTAATTGTAATGCATTTTTAACATATTAAAAATCAACGTATTAATAAAAATACGTCATGTACAAAATCGACTTAGTAATTCATAACTACTTGTACCAAAACGGTTTACCAATTATAAATCACAACATCTTGTATTTATAATATATTATTCATTCAGTTTCAATTGTTTCGTAAACAATGATTTTATCTAAGTAATAAAACAATTTGATTACTTAGACCGTATCTTATTTAATCGAATTACAATAAGATACGTCAATAATACTCACAAAATCGTCCGTCAATTTTAAGCAATTTAATTAACCCGTATCAGCATACGATCAATTAAATAATCAATTAAGAGTGTTATCCTTTAGGTATGACCTAAGGGGATCAACTGATCACCACCGTCGCACGACGACAGTAATGTCAAACTCTAGTCACCAATCATTACCGATATGTGTGGACCAGTTGACTGTAAAATATTACTTCCCACATGTATTCTTAAAATGAGACTTAAACATGTGATCATCATGATCGACAGTGGTGATCGCATTATTGTCGGAGGACACATATTCCAACAGATCTCACAAAAAAAAAATTGTGCTAGCTAGATTCACATTCTGTCTCCATTGTACTCATTCCCCAATTAACGAGCTAGTGCAATATTTGGAAGGGTAGCGTCCCTTCCCGCGGTTGTTTCCCACATTGGGTTTTCCGCGTCACCAAATCTCACGTGTCAATCCTTGTTTACACATTTGATTCCTTTATTTAGCATCAAACACAGTCATACAAACAATACGCAACGAGTAAGACCACATTAACCTCATATTACTTAATTCGATAAAAATCACCAAAACAAAGTACGTCAAGCATAATTAGGTTTACTGGGCTGCCTCCACCTACTAGAATTCTTCTCACAGTAGCTGTTCCAATTTGCATGGAAATTACCAGGCCATCATAATGAAGGTCATGTATTCGCACCAGGTTACAATCACTGAAGGTGATAGGGTGGCATATTATCAGGCTTGCAGGGTGATTTGGTTTGCGGAGTCATGCCTATCTTTTTCGCTGCTGATCTGGTCAGGCCACAAATCTCTAATCCGCCGTTTATGAATTTTACTTCATAAATTGAGGGTGGTGGAGGGAGATTGCGTTCCTGTTTTTGCTCCTGGGTCCCTTTATTTTGATCTTCATTCCTGCCTTTGGACTTGTTTAGATCCTTTAGGTATCCAGCTTTCAGCAGGTAGGTTACTTCTTTCCTCAGGGTGAAGTAGTCTTCTGTCATATCCCCTATGTCCATGTGAAATTCGCACCACTTGGTATGGTATCTTCCTGGATTAGGATTTTCGACCTTCCTGGGCCATTTAACTGTCGATCCCATGTTGTCAAGTCGCTGATCAAGCCTGCAATATCAACACTGAAGTTATGTTCTAAAATAGGTGGGTGAACTTTAGCTTACCTTGATGTTCATATGCCAGGTTGAGTTCTGAGTAGTCTGGCCTAGAATATGGGGTTGATCTGTGGCTGCTGCCTCTGCCTCCGCTCTTCCTATTTGACTTTTCATATTTTTTCGAATTACAGGATCTTAGGTTCATATACCTATTATTAGACATTTCTAATGGTGATCTAAATAACTTGTTAATTTAGAACTAGTGGATCTAGTTGCATGCATAAAAGAGATAAAGAGGAAAACTTGATGTTCTTACATCATATGGACAAATTTAAGGGCACTAGTTTTAGACTCCTTCCAAAACTAGATCTTAAGCCATTACCATTATGGATGATCCTCCAAGAATCTTCATGCATTCAAATGTAGAATGCCTCCTTTTAGTTGCACCCAAGACTAACCCAAACACTAATACTATTACTAACTAGTGAATATGTATTAGTAACCATAAATTTTAGATCTAATATTTATAATAATACTACAACTTGTATTCATGTGACAATATTAGATTTTTAGAACAAATCTCATGAACATAAACAATTTATGAGAGAAGGTAAGAAGGAGAGCATAAGAGATTTTTCTTCTCAAGAAAAATGAGAACCAATGTTCTCTAATAGGGAGGGGGTGCCGGTTTGGTGGTATAGGGAAGGCAAGGCTACTATTGTTTTTTGTCTTCTCAAAATACTAGGTATGTAAGGGCTATACCTAGATGCAATTATCATGTTTTTAACATCTTATGCCAAGATAATGACAAAAACTTAAACACCCATAAGACCCCTAGTCCAACCGGTTTTATAATGACAAAAACTTAAACACCCATAAGACCCCTAATTAAATATCATTTCAAATTAAATAAATTACATTTAACAAATTAACAAGTAATTCACAATTACATGTATATAAAATTGGTCACATTAAGTCTAGTTAATATAATCTACAACATCTTGTAATTATAACTAACTAATTACTCTTATCTTAAATGTTTCACAAACATTAATCAATTTTAGTAATATAACAAATTAATTACTAAATTGAATCTTATTTAATCACATTACAATAAGATATATAATTCTCACTTATAAATTTGTTCAATTTAAGGATTTAATTAATCTGTATCGATATACAATTAATTAACTTTCTTTTTTGGGAATCGTCCTATAGGTGTGACCTTAAGGGGTCAACTGATCACCACCGTCAAACGACAGTAATGTTAAACTCTAGTTAGCCAATCATTACCGATTAATGTTGATCAATTGACTATATAATGAATCATCCCTTATGTATTCTTATTATGAGATTTAATCATGTGATCGCACTATTGTTGAGGACACATACTCCAACAATCTCCCACTTGTCTGAGACAAGTGTGCGTTACCAATTCTCTTGTCCTATTACAATCTCCCACTCAATGCAAGGTGTCTTGCAGGTTGTACTTATATTTGATCATATCTTGAGTGGTTTCCTCGATCTGGAGAGTAACTGTCTGACCGGAATTATCTACGGTAGATACCTTCCGAGCGTGGCCACGCATTTTCAGTTCACAACTCCTCGGGTGGCCCTGAGATTTTAGATAACCCTAAAAAGGGGGTGGACAATTCCTATCGCACTATTCCCTTCGAATAGCCACATCTCATCATGACCCAAAATATGTCCATTTGACCTCAGTTACGAAAGTCGTAGAGCATAAATTAAAGTCACTCAGAAACTGTGCCACCTTGGGCGAATAGTCTCTAGTGAAAGAATCGACTCATAAGAATACTATAGTAGCTCTCGCCACGACCAGGCTTTATAAAAATTACCAGAACTCTATAAGTGGTCACTGACCGACAGAGTGTCACATACAGTCTGCCTATGTGATCGACTAGTCATACCATATGACTCTATGGCACTTGAACTTGCCATCAATCGCATCACACTCTAGTCACTTCGAGACGGCACCTCACATAAGTAACTAGGGGCCAATACTATGTTAATCCAGTTCACTTAAATAGGGTTCAACATTGTCTCGACAACCTATTTTGAAAAACAAAGTATTAAAGAAAAGAGTTTTGTATAAAACTCAAACGATGAATGCATTATCACATATGTAAAATTGATACCATATCAATTACTACATAATGTATAATCCATACTTAATATTGTATATAACTATACATCTCAACTCAATTGGAATGGCATGACTTATCATGCTTAGCCTATAAAAAAGCCTTGGTTAGCAAGTTTTAGCAATACTTTCACTTTCCCTAATCTTACTATATATTATTTCCCATTCTTGTGAATAATCTTGTATTATAAGAACTTCTTTGAGTACGTCAGATCCAATCTGGACATAGGCTCTCTAGCCTTTGAATAACTCCCACTGTCCTCACAGTGTGTAGGGATAAGACCTTCGGTTATTGGAACGAACTACCATAGTTCCTCCAATTCATAAAACCGAATCCTAATATCATCCTTTCCTTCTTGTATATCTCATTAAGTGTACTCAATTTCCGTTGTGTATATCTCATTGTTCAACTGCCTAGGATGTTCCTAGCAGATATCCTCCTTAAATAATATAGCCAAGATGGTTCTCTAACCATCCTTTGTGTTTAGAATATGGTTTTTTTGTAACTCCTTGCACATAAATCTATCTCATTTCTAAATGCTTAGCTTCATATCTTTAGTACTTCCTGAGTACTAACTAATGAACTATGTGGCTATATAGAGACTTCTCTCAAGGATTCGATTTGTAACTTTTCGTCATACTCCAAGTATACAAAATTTAAGAATGAAGATACATCTTAGCGTAATGAATTAATCCCGCAACGGAAGCATGTGGATTCAATTTATACATGTTCAATACCTTTGAACTTGTCTAGACTCTTATCAATATAAGAATATTCATTTAGCGCTAATATCCTCTTAGAACTATCTTTGTAGATCTGGATACCTTAGAGATGTATTATTCTTCTCCTAAGTCTTTCATCATTCACAATGATCAATATGTCCCTTACACATAAGACTAGTAACACCACATTACTCCCACTAAACTTCATGTACATTATCAAAACATACAATTTAACTCCTTAACCTCTACTTAAGACTTCTTCTTTAGTTTGCATCCTACCTTAGGATAGTTGCGATTTTCAAAACTCATGCAAGATGATTTTAAAATCCAACTATAAAATCCGAATTTAATGAGGCGTTGTCGTTGCGTGCAAAACCCTTTGCAACCAATCAACCAAGCTAAGTAAACATCTTCGAGTTTATGCTCATTTCGGACTCTTGTGGAGTTGAGACTAGATAAAGCATCTTAATAAGTTACAGGTTTGTTACTTTCAAAATGTAACATGACTCCTGTCCACCTTAGATTTCGAAGAAATAATAACTGATTTTGACTAAGAAGGAACATCTTCCTACGTCTTACTCTCAATTTGTGGCTCTTGAACATTTTCTCCTACTCTGTCTTTAAGAAATAATCCTCTTTTTTAATAGACAGCATCACGAGCCACAAACCCTTTGTTCTCGTGATCATATAGGAAGAGAGAGCACATGTTTAATATCGAAACAAGCTACAATTTAGGTACCCTCCCTAACCATATCTCATATGAAAAGTAGATGATTGCTTTATCATGTTTTATTTTAGTGGAAAATTTAAATGCCAAATAAATTTTATAACAGAAACTACCTCCAACTATATTGTAAAGATTCAATCATATCATAATGAAAGTGAACTTGCAATACGATATCACACTCTTTTTGGTGCAGATAAAAGTCATCACTTTATTGTTCCCCATTTTAACAAAGTACTAATACTTTGGTTTTATAATCTGTAGGTTTTAATACCTTTTAAACATTCATTAAACTTATTCAAAGAATTTTTCTTCTTACCTCATTAAGTGGATACCAAGTATCTACCTAATCCATTGGTAAAAGAGAAGAAGTAATAATGACCTTCTCAGAGTGAAAATGTTTTTGACCATACACATTGAAGTGTAATTTGGTGAATAACTTATTCTATTCGCTATACTTTTCAAGAAAAGTCACGAAACATCTTGCTTTGAATACAAGATTTGCACACACCAAAAGATTCCCTATCAAATGGTTTGGGAGACTAGTCAAAACTAGTTTCTTAATGTGATTTTCAATCGAGAATTAAGGAATGATAGGGGTCACCAACTTGAGTCTTGTATATATATGACATTTATTTTTAGTTTGAATATAATTACCTTGATTTTTATGGTCTCACCATAAACCTAATCGTGGTATTTAAGAGTACAACTCTTGTTATGAATTGTATAACATATTACTCATTGGGAATGACGAGCATATACTGTCTTTCATAATGTAGTATCTAGGTTTTCAATTATGGATTATATTGGACATTATGTGAATCTATTAAAACATGGGATATTGGATTGGCACTTAGGCCCTGTTCTTTTGGACTGAAACTAATCTGATCTGAATCAATCGAACTTATAGGATCTCGAATCGAATCGAATCGAACTTATAGGATCTGAACTGAACTGAACTTATAGAATCTGAACTGAACTGGACTTATAGGATCTGAACTGAACTTATAAGATCTGAACTGAACTGAACTGAACTGAACTTATAGGATCTGAAGTGAACTTAAATTAAGTGAGGTATAGGATCTGAACTGAACTGAACTGAACTTATAGGATCTGAACTGAACTGAACTGAACTTATAGGTTCTGAAGTGAACTTAAATTAAGTGACTTTAAGTCCAAAAGAATAAGGCCTTAGATGGGTATCTTATGTTGATAATGATCCTTCATCTTAATAACATCAACAAAGTTGAGTAGGTTATTCATGTTGATGAAAGTGTAATTGCTATGAGAGAGTCATAGTCGTTCACTGAACCTATTAAGTTGTTGATCACGTGAAATCGTTTGCTAGAACGATCATGTATGCCATTACATCCACATGCTGGGATGAATCATATGCTTAGAGCAAAATAAGTCAATAACAAGTTAATTCGAATGATGGTCTTGTGAAAGCCTTAAAGAACATCCTTATGATTCTTGAGGAGAATTGAGGATTCGTTCTTATATTTGGATGATAGAATAAGTTGTGTGTTGAAGGGTTACACAAACTCTAGTTTCCAACCCTATAAGGATTTATCGAAATCCTAGGCTAATATTATTGACTTAGGAGTATGAGACTATAAAAATATTTTTGTTTCGACCATTACAAATTCTACAAACAGAATCTAAGTAAATTGTGATAAAATGGTCAACATAGGGAATAAGAGTGAATCCCTCTACCAATGACTTTATCACAAGTTATGAGATAACAATGCGAGCATCTTTCAAGCTAAAGAGCCCAAGTCTAGTAAGAAGACTAGACATATACTTAGATAAATTTATGTTATTAGAAATAACATTGAATAGAAGGAAATATCAATTAATAAAATTAGAATATATGGTTATATGGTATATCCACTCGCCAAGCTTTTATTGCATTTCAACTAGTGTAAAAGGTACACTATAGATTATAAGATATGAGGTAGTAATAGTGTATTGGCTATTCATATATGATAATCTCATTTATTGTTTGAGTTTCGTTAAACTCATTTATCACTTGGTTAAAACCAAATGGGTTGTTGAGACAAATTGAACCCCATTGAAGTGAACTGGATTAACATAGTATTCGCCTCTGGTTACTTGAAGGAGGTGACGTCCCAAAGTGACTAGAGTGTGATGCAATTGATGGCAAGTTCAAGTGCCATAGAGTCATATGGGATGACTAGTCTATCACATAGGTAGACTGTATGGGACACTCTGTTGGGCAGTGACCGCTTATAGAGTTCTGGTAATTCATAAAGCCGTGTCCTGGCAAGAGCTACTATAGTATTCTTATGAGTCAATTCTTTTGACTAGAGACTATTCGCCCAAGTTGGCACAAATTGTAACACTACGGATTTTCCTTGGTGACTACTCGACCGAGTAGCGCCTACTCGGCCGAGTAGTGTTGAGGTTGTGTGTTGTTTTGGTTCTGCCGAGGAACACTCGGCCGAGTATAGTTAACACTCGACCGAGTATGGGACACTCGGCCGAGTATACACTTACTCGACCGAGTGTCCGGTTTGGCGGATTGTTTTTTCGACGGTTTGATTAGGGAATGTTTAGGGTATTTTATATTTCCGCGTCAGTTTCTAATATCATTTGGAAGCTTTATCATTCTACGATCTCTCCCTAATCACTCCCTAATCATCCTCATATCTCGTTGTGTGTGCAAATCGTTATGATCCTTGCGTGTAGTCTCTTATTCTACTGTTGGTAAGTTTCATTCCCTTGTCATTTGTATTCTTTTGGGGTTCTTTGTATATATGGAATTGGGGAAAGTGGAATTGTGCAATGTGTAATTGTAGTATGTGATTATTGTTGTAGGTGACGACGTGATATTTGTTATGCATTTGTATGGTTGATTACTGACATAGCGGATTGCGAAAAGGTAGGGTTTTCCCCTACTCGATCTTTGTTAATTGATTGAGATTACTATTGTATTGTAATTGTTGTTATCTCTGCGATCATCGGAGTATGGGTGTTGTGGTGACGGTGGTGAGGTGATTGTGTTGTGGCAAAATTTGTGATGTTTGTGGTTTTGTGTGATTGTGGTGGAGTCACTTGCGGGAGTGGCTTCACACCCTAGTTCGCCCTCCGTGGAACCCGCCATGGGAGGGGATGTGCACATTAAGGGACAGGGATTGTTAGTCGCTCGTTGATGAGCTGGACTAGGTGGGGATGGGCTGCGGTCACCCACTGGCGGCGAGGATTACCTGTTGCGATGGGTAATCTGGCAGGGCTACACACTTCGGTGTGTAGTCGGTTACTGTGCGTGAGATCGATGATCAGCTAGTGGTAATGTTGTTGTCTTATATTGATTGAGTAGTACTGACCCCGTGTTGTTGTTTTGTAAAACCTGCGGTGATCCATTCGGGGATGGTGAGCAGATTGTGACAGGTGATACATTTATTGAGCTTGGGGGCAGTCATGGGAGAGTCACCACGCTGGATTAGATGACACCATCACGAGCTTTAGTTATTGTTTTAGTAGTTGTTGCCATTTGGATAATTCGTTTATTAGATTTTGGAGACTATGTAACCTTTATAATTACCGTACATTAATAAACGTGTTTGACCGTTGCTTTTGATATATACTAACCTCGGGCAACCGAGATGGTAACAACCTTTCATGCTGGGGTAGTCCTGGTAAGGTACCTTGGTATGAGGGGGTGTTACAAAGTGGTATCAGAGCCGACGATTCCGGCACCTAAAACAAATGAACCCAATGAACTTAGGGAGTCTAAATAAAATGAACCCGGGGAGAGTTGTTTGGAGCTGCCGCGAAGACTTGGGAGACGTCCCGAAGTCGCAATAAGGCCCTTACGATCTCAAGCCGGTCACATGGGGGAAAATTTTGTATGTTGAGTCATGTGTGTGTAATACTTGTAACTCGAGCCTTGTATTGTTGTTGGATGAAATGAAAGGATCTGACCATGGTGGTATATGATAAAGGAAGTGCGTAGTTGCGTGTGACAGAACCTGGAACATGTTATGTGGATACTGCTTGGCTTTTGAAACGGGGTGTGGAGTGTCATATATAAATGGAAAATCTTGTTTAATTGTGTTAACTAAAGGTGAAATAATTGGAGTATATGTAATGTGAGGTAGGATGTATTTATATGATCATGATGATGTTAATGTTTGGTTGTTAGTAGTAGCATGTGATTAAGCTCATGTGTCTATGCATATGAATGTCGTGTTTAATTTTCATGTGAGAATGATAAAAGTTCATCCATGTACTGGTATTTAGAAGTATTAAGTTGTTTTTGTTGCCTTATGCATGTTCAAGTTGTTTTGGTATTAGAAAGTTTGATTTATCTGAATACCGATTACGGAAGGGTTGTATTAAAACTGTTATAAGTCAAGTTCGAGAAATGATATTGCTGTGATTCCAAGTTGAGGTGATAGCTTGTCCTCTTACGATTCTAACGATAGGTCACACGCCCAGAATGACTAAGTAACGAGTGAGATACGATTGTTTTACTGAAAACTGGATGGTCTTTGAGAATGCGCCTATCTTTGACCGAGTAGTCCCTACTCGGCCGAGTGTCCTTTATACTCGACCGAGTATTCCATATTCGGCCGAGTAATCTCTCTCGTGATAATACTTGTTTAGCGTCTGGAGTCGTGAACTCGGCCGAGTGGTCTCATACTCGACCGAGTAAGGTCTACTCGGCCGAGTATTCCCAATACTCGACCGAGTAATCCTTCCGCGATAATTGAGTTTGCTTCGAGTCGAAAACTCGACCGAGTAATCTGATTACTCGACCGAGTACCTTGTACTCGACCTAGTATGTTATGTAGTCGACTGAGTACCTCATTGGGCGGCCACTTTGAGTGGGTGGCTATGTCCTTACTTTTGTTTTGAGCTGGTGGCTATGTTTTTACATTGTTTTGAGTCGTAGGGTATATACACATGTATGTTTTGAGTCTTAACGCATTCTTTTATATGTGAGACGGTCTTGATACGTAAGTTACCGGAAGTTATGACATGGAGAATGACGGCTTATGAGGGACATGTGTTGGGTAAGGAAGACATGTGTTAATGTGGTTGTGAAGGATAGTGGAAAAAGAAAAAGGAAGAATGATGAGCTAATCGAGATAAAGAGCATGTTTTGTGAGATATGATGAGTGATATAGTCGTGTATTGAGTAGTATAAAAGTAAGTGTATATGGGCAAGGGTGATGTAAGTGTAAAGAAGCATGAGAATGAAAGATTGAGATGAGAGATACGAATAGTGACATTTCGGGATGTGTAAGGACTTATAGAGGGAGACGGTTAGCATTGTGTTGCTTAAGGTTATATGTAATGAAAGGTTGCTTTAGATGGATGGAGAAGAGGGGTATATAGTAAACTTAGATAGAGATATGTCGCGACGTGGAATTGTAGATGGTGACCAAGTTTGGGAATTTGGAATTTTCACGATGTGAGCCTAGTGAGTAATTCTTTGGGCAGCTAACGGTATGAGATGAATTTTTGGTTTCCTAGTGATGTAAAAAGGGAGATGCAATTGTTTGAACTTTAAACGTTGATTTTATGGATAGATTAGTGACAATTGGGAGTTATAGTATAATGAGAGAAGACCCATGGTAAGAAAGAGTGTGATGATATCGACATAAAATAATGGGAATTGAGTTTGGAGCAATGTGAAGGTAACCGGAGCAATAGAGAGTTAGATAGAAATAATGAAGAGTTGAATCATTAAGGGAGTTTGTTGAGGGTAAAATAAAAGAATAAGGGGAGTAAAACTAGGAACATGTTCACTGAGGATATGTGATATAAAAGTAAGGAATCGTAGAGATGTATGATACTATCATGAGGATTTGAGTTACAGTTATGTAGAAGTTCCAGGACAACATGATAATCATGAGTTTCGAGGAATTAAAGAAAGCAAAAGTTGGGTAAAGAATTTGCACGATATGAGATTTTGGTGGTGAGTCGGGTGACGATACAATTACGGATGAAATTGGAAATAGTGTTGAGGTGATTTTTGTTGATATATTTGATGTTTGTTGTTTGGGATGAGAACCAAAGGGAGGAAAGGGATTGTTATATTAAGAAGTGATAGTAAGAGAGTAGTCACATGAAAAATGTTGGTGTCATAGTATTGTCACTAGTGGTTGAGGATGATGTTATTTTGGGGAAGTTAGTTGTTCTAATGAGGATGATTTTATGAAGGTGGTTAATGTTTGGTTATGAGGGATTTTAAGGTATGGATATATGAGGCATTCGTTGGTAGTTGGGTACAGAGGATATGGCTACGTTCGCCGGGTGGTGATAATTGTGTGTAAAAGAAGATATGTTATGAAGGGCACTTGAGTTAAGTCTGGATAAGAGATATTCTTTGTCAAGTGGTAACTTACGTGATCAGGATTGACTAGTTGGATGTGATTACGGGTCTATGATATGTGTAAATGTTTGTGTGAGGTTCTGACCTCACAAGAAGTGGTATGGTGTGATAATTATAAAGTTGTTATATGAATGTTTTGTAATTTATGTTGGGTACGGTCTACTAATGGAATGAGGTTCAAAAGGTAATAATTTGATTGATCTGGCATGGATAGTTAAAATTGTATGTGTACTGATGATACATGTTTATTCCGTGAAATGGTAAGGACGATGTTCATGAGATTCTTGTCAGTTTATTCCGTATAATATGTTGTGTTATAATCTAGTAAAACTGTTTTGAATGAGTTTTCTTGCTCGAAATGTCATACTGAGTCAGTGTTTATGGAAATTATATGCGATTGAGATGTTTATCGATGTGGTTGTTGTGCCCCGAGTGGTGATCCGGGCATGGTACTTCATGTTGTGATGCGGGCATTTTCGCGCTGCTATGTGCGGCTTTGTTGGTGGCGGTGTTGCGATGCCGTCACCGGTTGTGGTGGAGTATACGGGGTGGTTACGATTTGAGTTTCGAAAGTCTGACCGATTATGCACGATTGTTGTTTTTTTGTTGTTGTTGTTTCTTGTGAGTTTCGATTAGACATGTAGACTATTGTTTTGTTTGTTGATGTTTCTTACCGATTTCGGTTTGGGAATGAGGGTAGAGGATGATATGAAAGAGAGTTGTATATGTTTTCGTTGTTATCATGGTATAGTTATATTCTGTTGATGGGACACGATTGTGATAGGTTATTCTGATAATTTTGATCTTGTTCTAGATGAGGCTTTAGTAGAAATGGTAATGATCTGATATATGCAGATGGTTCATAATCCTTTGTTGAGACAGTGAGTATAGGGTGTTGGGTATTTAGTGCCGTGTTAAGTTATGTATGAGTCTTGCGGTAATGAAAGAAAGGAACTTGAGGATCTAGTGTGAGAGTACGTAACAAGTGTGGATCGTGAATTATGCTTTTGGCGATAAGAGTTTTATATAGTTTATATAGAGAGGTATGTCGTGTTGTGGTAATGTGGAAGAGTTGAAGTTTTGGGTTAGGTTAAAGATTTTGAGGTATAGGTTAGGGGGTGTGACGAGTGAATTGAAGGATGAGAGTTGTTTAAGTAAGAGAGCCTAAGTCATATGCATGGCGACTGTTCAGATTATAAGTGGTTATCTTTGACATGCGGCGGTGATGGGGATAAGGAGAATATATAGCTAGGATTTAGTATTCGCGAGTTACGAGGACGTAACATTTATCTTAAGAGGAGTAGAATGCGATAAAAGAGATTTTGATGGTTGTGCATATGGGAGTATAATTGGAAGTAGAGTGTTGGTGTAGCATAAGGGACGGATATTTGTGTTGATTTTATTAAAGGTCATGATCGTGCTTGTAGTAGTCCGATGTTAAGGAATGAGAGAATATTTCAATAGTGTTGACAATTGAATGATGACGATTATGAGTCTGATATTTCAATAGTGTTGACAATTGAATGATGACGATTATGAGTCTGATAGTTTTGACAGTTGGAAGATGATGTTTATGTGTTTGAGTAAACTTCGAGGACGAAGTTCGTTTTAAGGATGGTAGAATGTAACATTCCGTTTTGATGGTTGTTTTTCTTTTGTGGATTGAGTGCTATTGAGTGTTATGGAAGTAATACAAGGTTGGCAACATTATATTGTGGTTATTGGGTGATGTTATGGAGTCAGTATTGGGAGCCTATGCTATAGTTGAGACGATATCGTGAGCCATGTTGTGGAAGGAAGAGTGATTTGTGGAGTTGGTGTTAAGTGTCCATGTTTTATAGGTTGGGTTGGAACTTCGCGGTCGTGTTTTGTTTTGTTTGTTGTTTTGCTTTGAGTCGGGGTAATGATTTTTGAGGTGACTTGTGTAGTTCCTTGGTGTTGTTATATGTGGTTGGTATAGTCTTGTGGCGTAGTGTTGTGCTTTGTTTTATAGTAGAGTGTGAACTTCGGGACGAAGTTCTTTTTAAGGGAGGAAGATTGTAACACTACGGATTTTCCTTGGTGACTACTCGACCGAGTAGCGCCTACTCGGCCGAGTAGTGTTGAGGTTGTGTGTTGTTTTGGTTCTGCCGAGGAACACTCGGCCGAGTATAGTTAACACTCGACCGAGTATGGGACACTCGGCCGAGTATACACTTACTCGACCGAGTGTCCGGTTTGGCGGAGTGTTTTTTCGACGGTTTCATTAGGGAATGTTTAGGGTATTTTATATTTCCGCGTCAGTTTCTAATATCATTTGGAAGCTTTATCATTCTACGATCTCTCCCTAATCACTCCCTAATCATCCTCATATCTCGTTGTGTGTGCAAATCGTTATGATCCTTGCGTGTAGTCTCTTATTCTATTGTTGGTAAGTTTCATTCCCTTGTCATTTGTATTCTTTTGGGGTTCTTTGTATATATGGAATTGGGGAAAGTGGAATTGTGCAATGTGTAATTGTAGTATGTGATTATTGTTGTAGGTGACGACGTGATATTTGTTATGCATTTGTATGGTTGATTACAGCCATAGCGGATTGCGAAAAGGTAGGGTTTTCCTATACTCGTTCTGTTAATTGATTGAGATTACTATTGTATTGTAATTGTTGTTATCTGCGATCATCGGAGTATGGGTGTTGTGGTGACGGTGGTGTGAGGTGATTGTGTTGTGACAAAATGTGATGCTTTGTGGTTTGTGTGATTGTGGTGGAGTCACTTGCGGGAGTGGCTTCACACCCTAGTTCGCCCTCCGTGGAACCCGCCATGGGAGGGGATGTGCACATTAAGGGACAGGGGATTGTTAGTCGCTCGTTGATGAGTGGACTAGGTGGGGATGGGTGCGGTCACCCATCGGCGGCGAGGATTACATTGCGATGGGTAATCTGCGGGCTACACACTTCGGTGTGTAGTCGGTTCTTGTGCGTGAGATCGATGATCAGCTAGTGGTAATGTTGTTGTCTTATATTGATTGAGTAGTACGATCCCGTGTTGTTGTTTTGTAAAACTGCGGTGATCCATTCGGGGATGGTGAGCGATTGTGACAGGTGATACATTTATTGAGCTTGGGGCGATCATGGGAGAGTCACCACGCTGGATTAGATGACACCATCACGAGCTTTAGTTATTGTTTTGGTAGTTGTTGCCATTTGGATAATTCGTTTATTAGATTTTGGAGACTATGTAACCTTTATAATTACCGTACATTAATAAACGTGTTTGGACTGTTGCTTTTGATATATACTAACCTCGGGAAACCGAGATGGTAACAACCTTTCATGCTGGGGTAGTCCTGGTAAGGTACCTTGGTATGAGGGGGTGTTACACAAATTTCTGAATGGCTTTAATTTATTATTTGTGACTGTCGTAACTAAGGTCAAACGAGTGTATTTTGGGTTATGAAGAACTGTGGCTATACGAAGGGAATAGTGGATAGGAATTGTCCATCCCCTTGTCAGGGTTATTTAAAATCTCAAGGCCACTCGAGGAGCAGTGAACTGAAAATGCGTGGCCACGCTCGGAAGGTATCTAGGGTAGATAATTCCGATCAGACAGTTACTCTCCATATCGAGGAAACCACTCAAGATATGATCAAATGCAAGTACGACCTGCGAGACACCTTGCATTGAGTCGGAGATTGTAATAGGACAAGAGAACTGGTGACGCACACTTGTCTCGGACAAGTGGAAGATTGTTGGAGTATGTGTCCTCAACAATAGTGTGATCACATGTTTAAATCTCAAATTAAGAATACGTAAGGGATGATTTATTTATATAGTCAACTGATTAACATTAATCAATAATAAATTGCTAACTAGAGTTTGACATTACTGTCGTTTGACGGTGGTGATTAGTTGATCCCTTAAGGTCACACCTATAGGACAATTCCCTTAATAGACAAATTGATTAATTGTATGACGATACAAGTTAATTAATTCCTTCAAATTTGAACAATTCATTTGTGAGAGTGAATATTTATATCTTATTGTAATTTGATTAAATAAGATTTATTTTAGTAATTAAAATATTTTATTACTAAAATTGATTATTGTTTACGAAAAAATTTAGATAAGAATTAATGGTTAATTATAATTACAATATGTTGTGAATTATAATTATATGACCCATTTTATTTATGTGATCAAGAATCACTAGTCAATTTGTTGTATGTAATTTAATTAATATATAAAATGATATTTATTTGATAAATATGTATTAAATTAATTAATAACATGTAACATACTACATGTGACATATTGTGTGAGAAGTGACAAATTGACAAAATAAAATGGAGGTCCATTTTACACAAGTGACCGAAAAAACTGAGGGGTTATAGTGGATTGTGGGTGTGATTATTTTATGTGATAAAATACAAATAATCATGGCTATTCCTTACTAGCCTTACACACCTACTCTAACTAGCCTTACACATGCTATTTCTTGTGAAGAACAAAAGTAAAAAGGAGATGCCATCCTTTGGCATTTTGCCTTCACCCCCACCGGTTTCCCTTCCTCTTATTTGAAGAGAATTTGTTCTCTTATTCACTTATTCATTCACATGCAATTTTGCTCTTCTCTCCCACTTCTCTCTAAACTAGTTTTAGAAAATAAAAGGATTGTTCATCCATAATTCTAATTACAATATAAGATTACTAGTGTAGTAATAAAAATATTATTATAATTATTTTAAGGATACTAGTGTATTAATCTAGTTAATTAATATATTAGTTTAAGGGATTTGTTTTGGGTGCAATCAAAGGAGGATCTCTACATTGGGATTTTGGAGGATCATCCATTACATTTAAGCTCAAAAACAAATAAGGAAGGTGACCTTATTTGTGTCCTTATTTTCGAGCCAACTAACAATGTAAGGGACATTGCTTTTCTCATTTAATCACTTATTTAGTTATGCATGCACTAGATCTAATGAATTCACATTAATATGTTAATTAGTTCACTATTAGAAGAGTATAATAATAGGTATATGAAACTATCAGCAACACCAACCTAAAATGATCCTCATGCTCCTCCTTAGTCTTAGAGTAGACGAAGATATCATCGATAAAGACCACCACAAACCGATCCAAAAACTGACTGAAGACCCGGTTCATCAAATCCATAAACACTGCAGGAACATTAGACAACCCAAACGGCATCACAACATACTCATTATGACCATACCTCGATGTAAAAGCTGTCTTCGGTATGTCCTCATCCCGAATCTTCACCTGATGATAACTCGACTTTAAATCAATCTTAGAAAAGACTGCTGCTCCGTTCAACTGATCAAACAAATCATCTATCGTTGGCAAAGGATACCTGTTCTTCACGGTAACCCTCTTCAGCTCTCTGTAGTCGATACACTACCTCAAACTCCCATATTTATTTTCCACAAACAAGACTGGTGCTCCCCACGGTGATACACTAGGTCTAATGTATCCCCTCTCGATCAAATCATCTAGCTGTTTCTTCAGCTCCTCCAACTCCTTAGGACCCATGCGGTACGGGGCCTTAGAGATTGGTCCCGTCCCTAGTTTTAACTCAACATTGAAATCGATCTCCCGCTTTGGTGGTAAACCTGGTATCTCCTCCGTAAACACATCTGAAAACTCTCCCACCACTGGTATCTGTTCAACTGTCAGACTCACCATACTATGGTCTTTCACATGGCATAAGATCAACGGACACCCTTTCCTCAGATAAGACTTCAAGGTCACTGCTGGAATAAACTTAACTTTGGGTTTGACAACAAACCCACGATAAGACACACTAACTCCCTTAGGACCTCTCAAACAGACTCTCTTTTGATGACAGTCTATTCTAGCCTTGTACTTACCTAACCAGTCCATACCAACTATCTTCTCAAAACCATCCAAAGGAAACTCTAACAAGTCCACTGGTAGGTCAACATGTCCAACTATCATAGACACACCCATATATAACTTCCACATGATACAGACTCACCCGACGGTATAAAAACTTCCTTTTTACAGACTCAAACTCTTTCAAACCCAACATCTTAGCATGACTCGATGATACAAACGACTGTGACACCCCCGAATCAAACAAAACAAAGGTAAGGACTCCATTAAAAAGAAAAGTACCTGTGATAAAGTGAGCATCTACCTCAGCTGCTTTCTTCTCCATCATAAACAGCTTACCACTGGTCTTCTGTCCACCTCCCTCGATAGTACTAGCAGAAGTAGACGGCTTAGCATCCGACTCCTGGTTGTTGTTCGTCGCTGGTCTCTGATATGAATTACCGCCATTGCGGTTAGCCCCACCATTGTTATTACTCTGACCACCCTGATTATTCCACGACCCAGCTGGCCTGTTACTAGCATAGCTCTGAGATGGACCCTAAGAGAAACTCCCCTGTGACTGCCTCTGGAATCCCCTGACCACAGCACTGGTACACTCATGTCTCTTAGGGCCCACACCGCCATAGTTAAAACAAGATAAACCCCATCTGCTACTTGTTTTATTTAAGTCTTAAAGTAACAGTGTGAGGGGGATTTGATTTGAGTTGTTCTATAACTAAAGCAATAAATGAAAAGTAAACTAAACTAGCAGATGAAATCAAGAATTAAAAGGGTGCTAAGATGGTCGGTTCACTATAGTTTCGGCGGCAGTAAACTAGGTAGATCTAAAACAAACACGTGAGACGGGAAAATAAGAAGTCCTCTCGGTCCTTTCTTAACAGGTAGCATCTTTCGATCTCGCTACAGGTCCCTAATATCAGTAATGCTAACTTTCGTCCTGAAAAGTGACTAAAAGAGCTAAATTAACTTATCTTTCGATCTCATCAATCTAGTCGTCTTAATTAGGTAGGCTATCTCCCTTCCCTATCTTTCGATCTTTATTGGTTCGGTCAATTCCAAAACATTCAACTAGTCGCGTGCACTCGATTCGTCAAATATAGCAATTAAATTAATTAAAACGAAGGTAAATCTCACGAAACCAGTCGATCGACCAGGGAACCCAGTCGATCGACCATGGCGCGATTTCAGGTCACTATTCTAATGCCGCCTACTTCTAAAGATTCCCTACATCCTAGCACAAGGGGTTTAGCTACTCATACTGGAAATAATAACAACAATAAACTTAACAATTAAAACATTCGAATTCATGCTTAAATTAGCTGAACAAAAGACTAGCATAAAACAATAACTTGGCTTCCGGGAAACTATTCTAGCAATTCTATACTATGAACGAAATAAAGGCAATAAAACTGATTAATGGAACAGCGGAAATACCGTATGAAAACAGGAGAGAAGAATTGCGGAACAAATATCCAGAAACCGAATGCAAAAGTAAATTGTATTGAAAACGAAATAATCTTAAGAACCCTAATTACTGATGATAAAACTAAAACTGAATTCTCCGATGAAAACTTAATATTGTCAGGTTACGTTATATAGGAATATAACGTAACACTTATTCCTAAACCTAATATACAATGGGCTTTGGAATTCTCGTTCTATTTCTTTAATTTGCGCATCAGCTCGTGTGATGGTCAATCGACCACAGGAGGCAGTTGATCGACTGGTCTGCACTGAACAGTGGCCTCTGATCTTCGTGCTCTGGTCGGTCGACCATAAGCATCAGTCGATCGACTGGAGTAGCTGGTAGTTGGCTTCAAAAACTTCGTGAATTAGTCTTTCGGGCCTCGATATGCGCACCAAGTTCATTTCTTGAGTAAATACTTCACGTCAAATGCAATGCAAAGTACTCGAGGACGGATTTAGCTTAATTTCCGCTGGATTCTTCACATTTCTACAATAATGTACAAAAACACGAAAGTAGACGGAAATAGGGAGAATAGTAGCATAAATTACATAAATGAGCTCTGAAATGCGTGTGAAATGAGGTTCAAAACATCATATAATTGACACGCATCAAACTTCCCCAAACCAAACCCTTGCTTGTCCCCAAGTAAGAACAAGACTCTATCCTAAAACCTAATGGATCGAGTTCAATCTCAGAGCGAAATGCAAACTGTAAAGCCTAAACCAATTTAATGCAACAACTAACAATCAATTAGCAACATGAATCATGCAAACGAGTTATGTAGTCATTAAAAACTGCTCAACCGTCAACTATATAGACTTGTCATGATGGACTCTCACGGGTCGCTCGAATCACTCATAAGCACAGGTGAGTATATGTAAAAGATAGAAAGAAGTAATATTGTAAAGACTCTCACCTAACTACGACCTATAAGAACATGCCTGCAATCTAACATGAAAGTAATCTCTATAACCGTGCATATGCATTCCAACCAAACAAATGACCATGACACATGCCGAGGTAAATATGGATATGTGAGGCATGGGTAAGAAGAGGCTAAGATAAATTTGGATAAAAACAGAGTTAAAAGCCAAGCTAGTAACTAAGGGAACCAAATTATAACAACATCCAACTTCTTGCTCAAGATTCCAATCAAAACGGTGCTAATAGCAAGCACAAATCTCACAATCTCCGATATAATTAATCAACTCCCCATAAGATACAAATACAGCATGGGGGCAAAAATTGCCATTTGATAAAGACTTTGAATTATGCGATTTGATTTTCATTTCTTCTCGGGCTTCAGTCGATCGACCAATGAGTCCAGTCGACCGACCATAAATCGAACTTATTTTTCTTTTTTTTTCTTTCTCATCTCTTTTTTTTTCAATTCTATTTTTTCTTTCTTTCCTTCTTTTTTCATCTTCCCGACATCATCTCAAAATGGCATATGCAACCAAAAATGAAGTAACAATCCCAAGAACATAAACTACTAGCTTGACAAGGGCAGGCTAAATGTAGGATGTAGTAACGGGACAAAAAGGCTATTTTTGGCAGTGTGGAGCTTATGGGCAAAATGAATAAAGGGGTGACCTCTTCCACATGTGTCAACAAACCACAAACCGAATGCATACAGGTATTAAGCAGATCAAGTTCATATTTATGCATATTAATGTAACATATCTCATAAGGAGTACTACTCACAATCCTAGATAAACTGGTCATGAATGTTCACCAGTTATAGGCTCTAAATTTCAGAAAATGATGTAGTTTGCCAAAAATCTAAGTCAAGTTTCAAGTTCAGCATATAATTAACGAAAACTCGTAGACTATGCATATGATTCTACTAATAACATATCAATTAGCAAGTCTTAGGCAGAAACAGCTGAAAATGCAGTGTCATCATTGAAATACTACCGTTCCAACTCGACCTATTTGCTAAAATAAATGTGCATTTTTTGAATTTTTGAAATTTTTCAATTTTTTTTTGAATTATTTGTATATATAAGGGAAATGAAATAACAAATGCAAACTGAAATGCAATACACGTGAATGCAAGCAAATGAAATGCAACGCAAAACCTTTCCCCAAACCAAATCACACAATGTCCCCATTGTGCAAAATCATATAATGAAATAAAAGGAAAACGGGAATTTGCGTTAAATTAATTAAAAAGGACATGAAGTAAAGACTCGGAAACTCACAAGACTTTAAGCGCAGCAAAAGGAAGCGCAGCAAAAGGAAACCTCTCCAAATCAGCGTGAGCTAGGAGGTTTCAGTAGCCAGCAGTGCTACCATAGGTACCTAAAAAGACAAACAAAAGTACCGTGTGTAAATCCGAGAAAACAATTTATTAAACGCAGAATTATGTGTAAAATAAAGAAACGGAAGAAAACAGAAATGAGTCGGAGAATAAAGTGGAGAAAAGACTCCCTCAATTTCCGCAAATCGACCAAACACAGCAGGGGAATGATCGAAAACGGGTACAGCAGCGGACATGGTCGATCGCCCACATCACCCAGTCGATCGACCAGGGTGAACAGGAACAGAAGCTCCTGGAAGTCGCAGCTCAGTCGATCGACCAAGAAGCCTTCATGATGTTGGATCAATTTGAAGATCAACTCGGGCAAAGCCCGAGGAACACTAATCGGAATTATAATCCTCAACCGCGAAAGATGATCATAGATAGTGAACAAGCTGCCCGCGACTTTGGTGGTGTATTGATATGTGAACATTATGCCAAGAAGAAACCGTCATACCAGAAGGCTTACTAAAACCAATATGGCTATAAAACTACGCATGGCAGCTGCGTTGTAGACGATCGACTGGAAAACCTGCTGTAACTTTCTGATTTCTTCGAATTAACTCAATAAATTGAGCTATCAAGGTCTATAAACCTGTAAATACACATAATAACGCGCCCAAAATTGCGCAGAACCCAAAGTAACTGTCTAAAGTGTTTAAAATACTAAGCAAGCTTATTAAAATGCGAAGTCTCGCGCACACAAAAGCAATAAAAAGTCCAAAAGCGATAAAATGAATGGTTTTTGAAAAAGTCTTAATCAACTAATAGTTGATCAAGAATGGCCACGAAATGGCCCACTTGCTCGGCTTCTGGCTACAAGAAGTAGCCTCTACAGTGCTCATCTTCTCAGCTGCACTCTTCTCAACTTCAATATCCGCAAAACTCAACGGATCAACAGCTTCAGCATCTCCCCCAATCAATAACCTCGTCCGGCTCATCAGAATCCAAATCGGACTCCGTCATTTTGACTGGCTCCTCATCAGGCTCTTCATTAGTGTCATAGCTAAGACATCCTAGGCCGCCTCTTTGAACGATTGGCTCCTTCACAGCTGGAGCAACATGTGGCTCTTCCTTCCCCAAACCAGCTCCTACAATATTTAAAACAGAAGAATCTTCCTCCAATTTGCTCCCAATCTGGGGCGGAGGTGTTATAGCAGAAACAGGCATAGAGACAGGCATATCAGGAAACACAAAATAGGATTTCTTTTCAGAAACCGTATTACAAGTGACTGGCCACATGGGGTCTTTCTTCTTAGCTGTTTGGGCAAAGACAATGGAGTGTTTCCCTACTTTGAAGGTCAGAGTCCCCGAACCAACATCTATAATCGCACCAAAGAGCGAGAAATGGTCTACCCAATATGATAGGTATGTGAGCATCCTCGGGCATATCTAGTACAACGAAGTCAACAGGGAAAACGAATTTTCCTATTTGCACAGGAATGTCCTCTAAGTCTCCTATAGGCTGGACCGCAGATCGATCAGCCATCTGTACTGTCATGTTGGTGACTGCAAACCTAGTTAATTTCAACTTCCTAGCAAGACTCAAGGGCATAACACTAATACTGGCTCCTAGGTCACATAATGCCTTCTCAATAGAAAAGGTGCCAATACTACATGGGACTGAAAAACTACCTGGGTCTTCTAGCTTTTGAGGTGCAGTGTGGGTCAAATAAGAACATGATTCCTCAGTTAGTGCGACAGATTGCACAGTTTCAAGTGACTTCTTCTTAGACAAAACTTGCTTCATAAATTTCATGTAAGCAAGCACTTGATTAACTAACTCAAGAAAAGGAACTTGTACGTTTAAGCTACGAATAACATTTTCAAATTTGTTACATGATACCTGTTCCTTCGTCGGCACTAATCTCTCTGGATAAGGGGCTGAAAGAAGCAACTTAGCCCTCTCCTCTAGGTCTCTCATGCCGGCATCGGTGGATTTAGGCTGAAAATCCACTACCTTCTCTTTGTTGTAGCTTGACCCTTCTTCAGACCGCCTCAAAAATGAACCATTAATCGTCATCGGGTCATACTTTGGAACCGGGACTGACCCATCAGCATTTGGGGGTTGCCTCAATATTTTGGGAGTAGTCGTACCCCGAAACAAGTGGTCCCTCAAGTTATTTGGCATTGGAGGACGAAAAGACTCACCATCAGCAGCGCTGTCAGTCGATCGACCATGCATGTCAGTCGATCGACTGACTTCTACAGGACCAGAAGCTGTTTCACTTCGCGGACTAGTCGATCGACTGGGTATGTCAGTTGATCGACTGACATACCTGTTAATCGTCTTTTTCTTGCTATTATTCGTTACAACCTTCTTCTTGCTTGGTTCCGCCTCATCTTTTCCAGCAGCTTCCTCGACCATAGCGGGCCCCTCAAGGGTGGACCCACTCCTCAAAGTGATAGCATTAAGGGTCTCCTTTTGATCAGTCTGCGACGGTAAATGTCCCGGAGCTCGAGTTGTACTCTTGCTAGCCAATTGAGCAATTTGGCTCTCTAACATCTTCATCCCGGCCTCTCTAGCTTGAGACTCTTTCAGCAACAAATTTTTCAACTCGACAAATTCGGAGCCTTGGGACTGCTGCTGCTGTTGAGGGACATACGGAGGCTTTTGATATGGCGGCTGCTGCTTATGAGGGGGCACATAATTCTGCTGCTGCTGCTGCTGTGGAGGTAGGGTCGGATTTAGGACATTTTAGCTACTCCACCTCAAGTTCGGATGGACATTTGGCTCAAAATAAGTGTTTGTCTGCCTATAATGTTGAAAGCCAGCACAAGACTCATAAGGAATGCTGCAGTTGTCTGAAACATGTCCTTCTCCTCCACATCTCTTGCAGACGAAATGACCGTCTGAAACAGCATTCACATGATAGATCCCTCCTTTTGAAGCTCCTCCCAACTCGTACTTATCAAATCTCGCCGTAAGAGCCTCTAATGCAGCTACAGAAGGCGATTCAGCACTTCTCCTTTGATTTCCCCTGGAATTTCCATACTCAGCTTTATGGGTGGCCAAATCATCAATTATTTTCCACCCCTTAGTTTCTCCAACATTCTCCTGGAATCTACCATTAGCTGCCGCATCCAGGATAGCCCTCGGATCGTCATAAAGTCCATTATAAAATTGATTGCATAGACTCCATTTCTCGAACCCATGGTGCGGAATAGTTCGCACCAATTTCTTGAAACGGACCCACGCCTCTTGCAAATTCTCATCCGGACCCTGTTTAAAGCTCGTGATCTGAGCTCTAATGGCATTGGTCTTCGAGGCAGAGAAATATTTCTTGTAGAATGCCAGGGCCAGGGACTTCCAATCAGTGATCCGGTTAGCAGCTCGATCCAGGTCTCGGTAACACTCCCTTGCAGCATCACGAAGAGAGAATATGAACATGGTCTCCTTCACCTGGTCCTGGGTCACACCGAATGGTGGGGGTATTGAACAGCAATAATCAATGAATGTCTCCATATGTTTGGCTGCATCTTCATTTGCAGCTCCCCCGAATTGGTTTCTCTCAACCAAGTTGATATAGGACGGTTTCGGCTCAAATTTTCTATCCGTCCCTGGTAATGCGAATTCCTTATAGAGATTCTCACCGTCGGCTCGAGTGATCAAGCTATACTCGCTTCTTCAGCCATGTCTGGAGATGTGACGGTCTCAGCTGAAGAAGTAGAAATAGGTGATGAAGGTGGATCCTCCTCAAAAAGCTCGTTCTCGTAGTAACTAGACAGAGTACTCAGCTCTTCCTCTGTCGGCAATACTCTAGATGATCGTCTCAACTCACGCAAAGTCTTCTCAATCTCAGGATTAAACGGTAGTAATTCACCACCCTGTGACCTGCGCATAAGAAGAAACTACAAGTAGAATATGAGAATAGTTTAAGGAACAGATGTCCCTTAAACTAAAAGAAAGACTAAAAATAGAAACAACTAAAAATTTTAAACAATTGCCTCCCCGACAACGGCGCCAAAATTTGATGCCTGTCGTTGTGTGCACCAAAAATAATATTTATAGTCCAAACTACTACTATAGCTAGTGGCAGTCAGGGTCGAACCACAGGGAGGCGATGCAATTAATAGTTGTTTTATTTAAGTCTTAAAGTAACAGTGTGAGGGGGATTTGATTTGAGTTGTTCTATAACTAAAGCAATAAATGAAAAGTAAACTAAACTAGCAGATGAAATCAAGAATTAAAAGGGTGCTAAGATGGTCGGTTCACTATAGTTTCGGCGGCAGTAAACTAGGTAGATCTAAAACAAACACGTGAGATGGGAAAATAAGAAGTCCTCTCGGTCCTTTCTTAACAGGTAGCATCTTTCGATCTCGCTACAGGTCCCTAATATCACTAATGCTAACTTTCGTCCTGAAAAGTGACTAAAAAGGCTAAATTAACTTATCTTTCGATCTCATCAATCTAGTCGTCTTAATTAGGTAGGCTATCTCCCTTCCCTATCTTTCGATCTTTACTGGGTCGGTCAATTCCTAAACATTCAACTAGTCGCGTGCACTCGATTCGTCAAATATAACAATTAAATTAATTAAAACGAAGGTAAATCTCACGAAGCCAGTCGATCGACCAGGGAACCCAGTCGATCGACCATGGCGCGATTTCAGGTCACTATTCTAATGCCGCCTACTTCTAAATATTCCCTACATCCTAGCACAAGGGGTTTAGCTACTCATACTGGAAATAATAACAACAATAAACTTAACAATTAAAACATTCGAATTCATGCTTAAATTAACTGAACAAAAGACTAGCATAAAACGATAACATGGCTTCCGGGAAACTATTGTAGCAATTCTATACTATGAACGAAATAAAGGCAATAAAACTGATTAATGGAACAGCGAAAATACCGTATGAAAACAGGAGAGAAGAATTGCAGAACAAAGATCCAGAAACCGAATGCAAAGGTAAATTGTGTTGAAAACGAAATAATCTTAAGAACCCTAATTACTGATGATAAAACTAAAACTGAATTCCCCGATGAAAACTTAATAATGTCAGGTTACGTTATATAGGAATATAACGTAACACTTATTCCTAAACCTAATATACAATGGGCTTTGGAATTCTCGTTCTATTTCTTTAATTTGCGCATCAGCTCGTGTGATGGTCGATCGACCATAGGAGGCAGTCGATCGACTGGTCTGCACTGAACAGTGGCCTCTGATCTTCGCGCTCTGGTCGGCCGACCATAAGCATCAGTCGATCGACTGGAGTATTTGGTAGTTGGCTTCAAAAACTTCGTGAATTAGTCTTTCGGGCCTCGATATGCGCACCAAGTTCGTTTCTTGAATAAATACTTCACGTCAAATGCAATGCAAAGTACTCGAGGACGGATTTAGCTTAATTTCCGCTGGATTCTTCACATTTCTGCAATAATGTACAAAAACACGTAAGTAGACGGAAATAGGGAGAATAGTAGCATAAACTACATAAATGAGCTCTGAAATACGTGTGAAATGAGGTGTAAAACATCATATAATTGACACGCATCAGCCACCCCTCTTGTAACTAGACTGACCACAATCCTCACTCTCAGCCTTCCTCTTCTCAGAAGCTCTCTCTGTATTCTCCTTAGCCATCTCAACTAACCTCTCAGCACTCCCAGCACGCTCATACACCTCCTTAACATCAGTAAGGACTCATACCGGCAACTTCTCCTTAATCTTGGGTGTCAACCCCTTCTCAAACCTCAATGCCAAGTTCTCTTGGTTCAGTCCCATATCCTCTGCATACCTAGACTTCTCGTTGAACTTGTGGTAATACTCAGCCACTGTCATATCGGAAGTCATCTTGAAGTCATCAAACTCCTCCTTCAGCTTACTACGCACATGTTCCGGCACAAACTCGCGTCTCATAGCCCTCTTAAACTCACCCCAAGGTATAGCAGACAACCCCTGTTTCACATACAAGTCCAAGGCACTCTCCCTAACTTTGTCCCACCACTCAACAGCCGCATCCCTCAAGTAGAACGCAGCTTGTTCCACTTTGAAATCCTCAGGACAATGAACCACATTAAGTATGTTCTCCATCTCTCTATGCCAATTATCTAGCATAATTGGCGCCCCCGTGCCCATGTACTCCTTTGGATTAAACCTCGCTATGTTTATACTCATCTTGGCAAAATTAACATCCGCCTCTTTATCTTTCCTGGACTTCTTTAAAGCCTTAGTAAGAGCAGCTTAGTGCTCCAACATTTTAACGATCTTATCAAAACTCATGTTTTCAGCCCTAGCATACAACGCGGTTCTCTTTGGCGGCATCTTGAAACTATATAGGAAAAGATAAACATAAATACACATCCCATATCTCAAACATGTATACGACCTGCCCTGAACCTACTCGATCGAGCCTCATCACCCACTCGATCGAGTTGAGGCCACTCAATCGAGTTGCCCACTTACTCGATCGAGTGCCTCGACTCGAGAACCTGACCACAGAGCATCCAAAAACGTACTCTTTCGAGCCACTACCTTACTCGATCGAGCTGACCCTACTCGATCGAGTGCCCCAACCTACTCGATCGAGTGCCCAAAAACAGACTACTGCCCAGAAACGTAAAACAACCCACGCGATCGAGTTACACCCACTCGATCGAGTCACTCACCTACTCGATCGAGTGCCCCCCACTCGATCGAGTCATGTTGACTCGTATACTACTCGCATGCATATCTCAACACTACCAACCAATTATAGTTATATACAAATCGTCAAACATACCTAATTTATATATATACATATCACAATAATCGACATCCTACTCCACATGTTTCTAACATTGCCACGATATAAAACATCCATTGTACAATTACGCTATACAATCATCATACTAATTCATACTACTCATCGTCTTTCACCAACATATTTCCCCATCCTCCACATGCATTCATCCACCAATTCACACAACACATTACTATGTAGATATACAACACACAAGATAAACACATAACGATCTCGACACACACCTCATAGTGACCGGTTCAAAGTTGTAGGGCGAGATCACGACTGTAGGATGTTTCCCAAGTCTTTGCATTAGCTCCTAACAACTTCTACCCGGGTTCATTTTATTTGACTCCCTAAGTTCATTGGTTCCATTAGTTACAGGTTCCAAAATCGGCGCTCTGATACCAGTTTGTAACACCCCCATACACCAAGTGCCTTACGAGGACCACCTAATGCATAGGAATGCTACCATCTCGGTTACCCAAAGCGATGCATATCAAATAGACAATAAAGAAACATACTTTATTCAATACGTTTAAAGTGATACAAGTCCAAAAACCAACACTGATAAATAAATACAACTGTTTCTCACAACTGTCAAATCAACTTAAATAATATAAAAGAATGTTCGACACAGCGGAAGACTTCTAAAACAGTTCGTGATGACTCAACCCAGCTATCCCACGCGCATCAACTCATACCTGCTCAATAACTGCTCACCATCTCCGAATGGATCACCACAGTTTTTAAAATAATTAAACAACATTATTACTGATTACACAAACAAACAGCTGCAATACAACAATACTATAAGCCAACTCAATCAACACAACTCCATTTCATCACCAACTCTTGACTACACACTAAAGTGTCTAGTCCTACCAGAATACTCATCGCAACAAGAATTCCACACCGCCAGTGGGGGACCGCAGCCGTTCCCACCTAAGCCCTGCTCATCTCATTCGAGCGATAAACCAAGTTCCTAAATGTGCACATCCCTTATATGGCGGGTTCCACAGAAGGCGAATCAAGGGCGTGAAGCCACTCCTGCAAGTGACTCTACTCAGCTGAGGACGCACCTCGCAAACCACAGACGATATACAATAACCACAATATACTATCAACAATCACCAATTCCAAATCCAATTCCAATAAGATATACAACAACAACAACAAACAATCACCAACACATTATGTAATCAATACTGAGTAGGGAAACCCTACCTGGAATAAAAATCACACGAACCGTCAAGCAGCTAATCCGAACTTTTCCTCTACGAATCCTCCTCCTATAACATGCATTCATACGATTACTACCAAAACCACATGGTACACCCAAAATCCCCAACATTACCCAATTAGGGTTTTAAACAAACTCAACAAAACGTTATAAAAATTATATAGGGAACTTACCCTTGATACGACGATCACAACGGTATAACGAATAAGACAATCCGACGAACCTAGCCTTGGGATTTGCAAACAACACGATAGATGCGATCAACGTAACTCTTGTTCTTCTCTTGAAAGGTTTTTAGAATGTTAAAAGTGTTTAAGAATAATGACGGAAGCCTTTTATATTAATCTCGCGTTATTAACAAAACCCGGCTAAACACTCCCGTAAGACACACTTACTCGATCGAGTGCCCCTTACTCGATCGAGTATCACACTTACTCGATCGAGTGTCACACTTACTCGATCGATTACCTATCAGGTCAGCTACTGTTTTGCGTAAAAAGATACTTATTCGACCGAGTAAGTCCCACTCGATAGAGTACCCACAGACATATAAAATCGTTGTATTACAGGTTTTCATTTTAAAACTCAAAGGATATACATCTCTTTGGTATGAAAGCATGAAACACCAAAGGATTACAGATGGTAAGGAACCAGTCAGGTCTTGGGCTAATTTGAAAAAGAAATTGAAAGGAAAATTAATAGCCAAAGACTATACCTAGGATATCTTAATTAAACTGACTCAGTTAAGGCAAGACCCGCTATCTATAGAGGCCTATCGTAGGAGCTTTGAACAGCTAACCCTTCAATGTGAGGTCACTAAAAAAACTAAGCAAAAGATTGCTAGGTTTGTTAAGGGTTTGGATCCTAATATTGCTAGCAAAGTAATGATGCAACAGGTTTGGTCATTTGACGAAGTAGTCAATCTGGCTTTGAGAGTTGAGAAACTGGGAAAAGTGAAACCTTTATAACCTAAGTTCCCCACCAAGCCAGGATTCAGACCTTATACTGGTGTTAAAAACACTGAGTCACTTAATCCAGCAACCCAGCCCACATGAGACATGGGAAAGGCACCCATGTATCCTAAAGCTAACCCACCTCTTTCCAAGGATAAGATCAAATGTTTTCAGTGCCAAGGTTTTGGCCATTTCAAGAAGGATTGTCCTTCTAACAGGGCTGGTCCGATTATAAACTCGTCGTCAAAAGCTACCAACCAAAACATATTAGGTTCATATACCTATTATCAGACTCTTCTAATAGTGAACTAATTAACTTCTTAATTTGTGTTATTTAGATCTAGTGCATGCATAACAAAATAAGAGATTAATAAGAAAAATAATGTATCTTACATTATTATTTTCGGATTTATGGGCACAAGTAAGGTCTCCTACCTTCACTTGTTCTTGAGCTATGATGAGTATTAGGATGATCCTCCAAAACTCTATGTTAAGAGCCCTCCTCTTGATTGCACCCAAGATTTAACCCTTATCACTACTAAATAATATTTGATAGATATTTATTTAGTAATTTACCTTAAAATTGATTACTAATACTCATATATTACATTATAATATTAGTAATGTTGTTGAACAATTTGGATCATCATTTCTCAAGTTTTTGAGAAAGATAAAACAAAGTATGATAGAGGTATGCATGAATGAATGTTGAATGTGTAGAGAATGAAAAGTAAGAAAGCAAATTCTCTTAAAATGAGAAGGGAAAACCGGTGGGAGGCAAGGGTATAATGCCGAAAATGTGGAATCTACTTTTCCTTTTTCTCTTCTCAAAATGTAGGTAGTGTAAGCTAGATTAGGCTAGGTTCTATTATTTATATTTTATCACATAAAATAAAATAACCACAACCCACTACTACTCCCTCCACTTCGGTCCACTTACATAAAATGGACTACCATTTTATTTTGTCAATTTGTCACTTGTCACACAATATGTCACATGTAGTATGTTACATGTTATTAATTAATTTAATGCATATTTATCAAATAAATATCATTTTATAAATTAATTAATTTACATACAACAAATTGACTAGTTATTCTTGATCACATAAATAAAATGGGTCATATAATTATAATTCACAACACATTGTAATTATAATTAACCATTCATTCTTTTCACAATTGTTTCACAAACAATAATCATGTTAGTAATAAAGTATTTCAATTACTAAAATAAATCTTATTTAATCTCATTACAATAAGATTTTAATATTCTCTCTCACAATTGAATTGTTCAATTTTAAGGAATTGATTAACTTGTATCGTCATACAATTAATCAACTTTACTGATAAGGGCATCATCCTTTAGGTGTGACCTTAAGAGATCAACTGACCACCACCGTCCTACGACAGTAACGTCAAGCTCTAGCAAGCCAATAGTTACCGATTAATGTTGATCAGTTGACTATTTAATTTATCATCCCTTTCGTATTCTTATTAAGAGATTTAATTATGATATTAAATCATATGATCGCACTATTGTTGAGGACACATATTCCAACAAAAAAATATTTATAACTTCACAAACTACTCTTAGGAAATAGGTAAGTAAAGGTCGGATCCCAAGGGACCGGTATTGATGTAGGATTTTCAATTGCAAGTAGCTATGCCTTTGGGTGTCACAAATTATGGGTTGAGATGAGATGTGGTCTAAACTAGTCAACAAGATGAATGTAAATTAAGTAAAGCAAATAAAGGGGTATGTAAACAAATGATTAAAGGCACTAGGGTGTCGTGGATTCATAGGGAATTCATGGGAATAGGTTATACAAACATGTTCTCAAATAGATGCAAGCACTTATTGTTGTGATGGGATCAAGTTAGTATATATCTTACAATCCCTAGTAGAATCTAGGTCCTGCAGCCGAGTCGTCTAGACTGTACAACAACTACAAGTCGACTTAGTCTCCTCCTATTCAACTCTTATGCATGGTCTAATGAGGCTCGAGTTAGTTTATGTCTTACAAGCCTCATTGAAAATATAGAAGATGGGTAAAAAATACAAGGATTCATAGGCTCTCATTTCATCAAACATAACATGTGCATAGGTTGAAATCACAACAAGCAAGCAAATTAATTATGAAAACATATTAGATTAAGCATAGATGAATTCCCATGTTTGTTTCCCCTAATTTCCCATTGACCCTAGCTAAAGAACTACTCACTCATGATCAAGTTTAGCATGGTAATAAGGTTGTCAATCATACTAACAAAGCAAAATATGATGAATAAATGATGTGATTAACAATAATTAAACAAGGGTAAAAAGGAATTATACCTATGGAGATGATCCTAATAGTAAAGCAAAGAATAATAGAAGTACTTGATGATTGATGGAAGGTTGTCAATCCTCCAATAAACTCCAATAATCTTCTAATTACCCAAATGAAACTAAGAACAATTGAGAAATTAAGGAAAGATTAAGATGTGATTAATATTGAGGAATGTGTATTACAACTAAATTAAGAGATGATTAAAGCTTGATTAAGACTTGATTAAGAATTGATTAAGGATGGATAAAAACTTGATGATCATCTAGGTAGTACAAAGGGGTATTTATACCAAAATTAAGTACAAGGATTAGGGTTACTAAGGGCTTAAATGACTATTAAGACCCTAAGAGAATCTTGAGGAAATGCAACTCCCGAGGGACATGCGCGGATCATGCTTGCAACTCCCACCAGGATCCGCTCATCCTCACCTGAAGCACGGGTTGTCCTGTAATTAGATCCGCTCGGATCATACCTGTGGTACGCTCGGATCCAGCTCTGGGACGCTCGGATCGTTGCTCTGATCTGCTCGTCCGGAGCTCGGGCCGCTCGGATCGTTGGACAGAGTTGTTCTCTTGTTGGCTCCTTAACAATCCGCGAGGATTGTGTTGGGTATGGAAGGATCTTTTCATAATTGCCCATTTCACTCTATTTATTTGCTTAGGCCTCTAGTGTTAGTGTCCTCTTGGGTGCTTGGTCATTAGATGCAATCGGGGACTAAATGTGCAAAATGGGAAACTAAAGATAAGAAATGACCCTAATATATGCTAGAAAGCATGGGAACGAGGCTAATTCGGGGACTAAATGTGCGCAAATATTAGTCACATCAAACATCCCTAAACCGAACCTTTGCTCGTCCCGAGTAAAGAGGTGACTAAAACTATGACCTTTATTTAAACTAACCTACTAATATAGCCGATATGAGACAATTAGCGGGTCTCACTCCGTCCCTTAAACTCACAACAAGACATCCATGAGGTATAATGCCTTCTTACAAGGCAAGGTGGGGCTTGCCAAAATGGCGATACATCCGATCATTAAGCACACAAAAGAAGGTAATGGATGCATCTACAAAAGAATAGCCACTTTTCTCATCTAAGTGGCGGAAATCATCTAGAAGGGAAGCAATCTAAGGGTACACACTCCATTATAAATGTGATTTCTTCAAGTTACTAAGCCTAGAAGGATACCAATAAATCACCTCCAAGTTTTGTCAAGCTAGGGTACCTTCGTCCTCAATTTCTAAATGCTTTCGTCAAGAGTGGACTCCCTATGATGTTAGAAACACTGTAGGATCGCGGAATTCCCCCTCTTGCCTAGACAAGAAGAAGGGTCGTCCCCTCTCTACCATGCACAAAAGTGGGTTCAATGGAAAAAGGGATCAATGTACTTTGAGTTTCGTAAAGGGACTTTGCTTTTGGTTTTGTTATTCCCCCCAAATTCTTGTGGCATTTGACATTTTTGAGAACAATTTTCTTTGTCATTTCTTTGATGTTTGGCAACTTGATGCTTGACAATTTTCAACTTTTGCATTTTTGAACATTTTCAAAGTCACCCCAATTTTTAACAAGGGTGTTTTTATTTGAAGCATAGGAGTTCTTATTTTTGTACTCCTCTTTTCTTTGATGCAAATTTGTGCAAACTTCTTGTTTTTCATTTTGGTACTTGAACTCAAGTTGATAATTTTTGTGCACATTCCCTTTTTGTTGATAAAAATGATGATAGAAGTGGAAGATGGTTGCATGGTTTCAAGGGTCAACTTGGAATAAACGGTAGCCAAGGAGTCATCACATCACAAGGTACTCTTGACTAGGCCTTAGTCCATGGGTCAAAGGAAACTAGCATGACATATCTTAGGGTGTTTTAAAGGTATTCTAATGAGCAAAGTCTCATGAAGAAGAAGTAACTACAAGGGCCTTATATACACTTGTCAAGTTTCCCAAATAGATGTTTTCACAAAAATTTTCCTAAAATGCAAGTACATTCCATGATGCAACTAACATTTATACAACCTAATGCATATGCTTCTATCAACTAGTATGCCATATAAACTACATGCAACTCCTAAGATCACATTGGTTTGTACTGCATCAATCAAAATAAAGCCACATAGTCATTAACATAGAGAGGAAAAAGGAAATTGGAAAGATCATACCATGCGGCCTTCATATTCCTCATGCCTCGGAAGTGGCGTAGTCGATCCAATGTGAAAAGAGGACTAACAAACACAAGTATATACTATATACAATTCTATACTACAAAGGAAAGGACGTGTTTTTGGATTTTTAAATTTTTCAAATTTATATGGTTTATGAAAATTTTCAATTTTTATCATTTTTAATTTTAAAAGTTAAGTTAGAATTTCCCATCCCCACACTAGTATGGGCATTGTCCTCAATGGCCAATACGATAGAAAATTATGCGATGCAAGCTAAATGAAAATGCATGATTTCTACATTAATATGCAAACTATATATATATATATATATATATATATATATATATATATATATATATATATATATATATATATATATATATATATATATATATATATATATATATATGGGCGGGTTCGGTACGAACTGCCTTAACGTACGAACCGTACGAACTAGCTTAATTAGGCAGTTTATTTTTTTTATTTTTATTTTTTTTTCAGATACACTTTATCTACTTACCATATACACCCCTTATTCAGATTCATCTTATAACATATCTAGATACATTTTTTCTACACTACAATTCTAGATGCACTTTTACACTTTTTTAACATTTTTTTTTTTTGGAAGTTTTAAGACTAACTCCTAGATACATTTTATACTATTTCCGGATACATTTTATATTATTAGCGGATACACTTTATCTAAATTGTTACAAATTTTAACACTAACTCTCGGATACGTTTTATATTTTTTGCGGATACATTTTATAATTTTTGCGGCTACACATGGCAGTAATTGTAACACTACGGATTTTCCTTGGTGACTACTCGATCGAGTAGCGCCTACTCGGCCGAGTAGTGCTGAGGTTGTGTGTTGTTTTGGTTCTGCCGAGGAACACTCGGCCGAGTATAGTTAACACTCGACCGAGTATGGGACACTCGGCCGAGTATACACTTACTCGGTCGAGTGTCCGGTTTGGCGGAGTGTTATTTCGACGGTTTGATTAGGGAATGTTTAGGGTATTTTATATTTCCGCGTCAGTTTCTAATATCATTTGAAAGCTTTATCATTCTACGATCTCTCCCTAATCACTCCCTAATCATCCTCTTATCTCGTTGTGTGTGCAAATCGTCGTGATCCTTGCGTGTAGTCTCTTATTCTACTGTTGGTAAGTTTCATTCCCTTGTCATTTGTATTCTTTTGGGGTTACTGTATATATGGAATTGGGGAAAATGGGATTGTGCAATGTGTAATTGTAGTATGTGATTATTGTTGTAGGTGACGACGTGATATTTGTTATGCATTTGTGTGGTTGATTACAAAGATAGCGGATTGCGAAAAGGTAGGGTTTCCCTACTCGGTTCTTCATCAATTGATTTGAGATTGTGCTTGTTGTAATTGTTGTTATCTGCTGATCATCGGAGTATGGGAGATTGTTGTGACGATGTTGGTATGAGCGGATTGAGATGGCTGTGATGTCATGTGATTGTGATTGTGGTGGAGTCACTTGCGGGAGTGGCTTCACACCCTAGTTCGCCCTCCGTGGAACCCGCCACGGGAGGGGATGTGCACATTAAGGGACAGGGATGGTTAGTCGCTCGTTGATGAGCTGGACTAGGTGGGGATGGGCTGCGGTCACCCACTGGCGGCGAGGATTACCTGTTGTGATGGGTAATCTGGCAGGGCTACACACTTCGGTGTGTAGTCGGTTACTGTGCGTGAGATCGATGATCAGCTAGCGGTAATGTTGTTGTCTTATATTGATTGAGTAGTACGACCCCGTGTTGTTGTTTTGTAAAACTGCGGTGATCCATTCGGGGATGGTGAGCGATTGTGACAGTGATACTGATTATTGAGCTTGGGGGCGATCATGGGAGAGTCACCACGCTGGATTAGATGACACCATCACGAGCTTTAGTTACTGTTTTGGTAGTTGTTGCCATTTGGATAATACGTTTATTAGATTTTGGAGACTATGTAACCTTTATAATTACCGTACATTAATAAATGTGTTTGGACTGTTGCTTTTGATATATACTAACCTCGGGCAACCGAGATGGTAACAACCTTTCATGCTGGGGTAGTCCTGGTAAGGTACCTTGGTATGAGGGGGTGTTACAAAGTGGTATCAGAGCCGATGATTCCGGCACCTAAAACAAATGAACCCAATGAACTTAGGGAGTCTAAATAAAATGAACCCGGGGAGAGTTGTTTGGAGCTACCGCAAAGACTTGGGAGACGTCCCGGAGTCGCACTAAGGCCCTTACAATCTCAAGCCGGTCACATGGGGGAAAATTTTGTCTGTTGAGTCATGTGTGTGTAATACTTGTAACTTGAGCCTTGTATTGTTGTTGGATGAAATGAAAGGATATGACCATGGTGTTATATGATAAAGGAAGTGCGTAGTTGCGTGTGACAGAACCTGGAGCATGTCATGTGGTTACTGCTTGGCTTTTGAAACGGGGTGTGGAGTGTCATATATAGATGGAAAATCTTGTTTAATTGTGTTAACGAAAGGTGAAATAATTGGAGTATATGTAATGTGAGGTAGGATGTATTTATATGATCATGATGATGTTAATGTTTGGTTGTTAGTAGTAGCTTGTGTTTAAGCTCATGTGTCTATGCATATGAATGTCGTGTTTAATTTTCATGTTAGAATGATAAAAGTTCATCCATGTACTGGTATTTAGAAGTACTAAGTTGTTTTGTTGCCTTATGCATGTTCAAGTTGTTTTGGCATTAGAAAGCTTGATTTATCTGAATACCGATTACGGAAGGGTTGTCTTAAAACTGTTATAAGTCAAGTTCGAGAAATGATATTGCTGTGATTCCAAGTTGAGTGATAGCTTGTCCTCTTACGATTCTAACAATAGGTCACACGCCCAGAATGACCAAGTAACGAGCGAGATATGACTGTTTTACTTAAAAAATCGGACGGTCTTGAGAATCGCTCCTATACTCGACCGAGTAGTCCCTACTCGGCCGAGTGTCTTTTTTACTCGACCGAGTATTCCATATTCGGCCGAGTAATCTCTCCGTGATAATACTTGTTTAGCGTGCGGAGTTGTGAACTCGGCCGAGTAGTCGTATACTCGACCGAGTAAGGTCTACTCGGCCGAGTATTCCCAATACTCGACCGAGTAATCCTTCTGCGGCAATTGAGTTGCTTCTGAGTCGAAAACTCGACCGAGTAATATGGTTACTCGACCGAGTACCTTGTACTCGACCTAGTATGTTATGTACCCGACTGAGTACCTCATTGGGCGGTCACTTTGAGTCGGTGGCTATGTTCTTACTTTTGTTTTGAGTCGGTGGCTATGTTCTTACTTTTGTTTTGAGCCGGTGGCTATGTTTTTACATTGTTTTGAGTCGTAGGGTAAATACACATGTATGTTTTGAGTCTTAACGCATTCTTTTATATGTGAGACGGTCTTGATACGTAAGTTACCGGAAGTTATGACATGGAGAATGACGGCTTATGAGGGACATGTGTTGGGTAAGGAAGACATGTGTTAATGTGGTTGTGAAGGATAGTGGAAAAAGAAAAGGGAAGAATGATGAGCTAATCGAGGTAAAGAGCATGTTTTGTGAGATATGATGAGTGAAATAGTCGTGTATTGAGTAGTATAAAATTAAGTGTATATGGGCAAGGGTGATGTAAGTGTAAAGAAGCATGAGAATGAAAGATTTAGATGAGAGATACGAATAGTGACATTTCGGGATGTGTAAGGACTTATAGAGGGAGACGGTTAGCATTGTGTTGCTTAAGGATATAGGTAATGAAAGGTTGCTTTAGATGGATGGAGAAGAGGGGTATATAGTGAACTTAGATAGAGATATGTCGCGACGTGGAATTGAAGATGGTGACCAAGTTTGGGAATTTGGAATTTTCACGATGTGAGCCTAGTGAGTAATTCTTTGGGCAGCTAACGGTATGAGATGAATTTTGGTTTCCTAGTGATGTAAAAAAGGAGATGCAATTGTTTGAACTTTAAACGTTGATTTTATGGATAGATTAGTGACAATTGGGAGTTATAGTATAATGAGAGAAGACCCATGGTAAGAAAGAGTGAGATGATATCGACATAAAATAATGGGAATTGAGTTTGGAGCAATGTGAAGGTAACCGGAGCACTAGAGAGTTAGATAGAAATAATGAAGAGTTGAATCATTAAGGGAGTTTGTCGAGGGTAAAAGAAAAGAATAAGGGGAGTAAAACTAGGAACATGTTCACTGAAGGATATGTGATATAAGAGTAAGGAATCGTAGAGATGTATGATACTATCATGAGGATTTAAGTTACAGTTATGTAGAAGTTCCAGGACAACATGATAATCATGAGTTTCGAGGAATTAAAGAAAGCAAAAGTTGGGTAAATAGTTTGCACGATATGAGATTTTGGTGGTGAGTCGGGTGACGATACAATTACGGATGAAATTGGAAATAGTGTTGAGGTGATTTTTGTTGATATATTTGATGTTTGTTGTTTGGGATGAGAACCAAAGGGAGGAAAAGGATTGTTATATTAAGAAGTGATAGTAAGAGAGTAGTCACATGAAAAAAAATGTTGGTGTCATAGTATTGTCACTAGTGGTTGAGGATGATGTTATTTTGGGGAAGTTAGTTGTTCTAATGAGGTTGATTTTATGAAGGTGATTAAGGTTTGGTTATGAGGGATTTTAAGGTATGGATATATGAGGTATTCGTTGGTAGTTGGGTACATATGATATGGCTACGTTCGCCGGGTGGTGATAATTGTGTGTAAAAGAAGATATGTTATGAAGAGCACCTGAGTTAAGTCTGGATAAGAGATTTTCATTGTCAAGTGGTAACTTACGTGATCAGGATTGACTAGTTGAATGTGATTATGGGTCTAAGATGCATATAAATGTTTGTGTGAGGTTGTGACCTCACGAGAAGCGGTATGGTGTGATAGTTTTAATGTTGTTATATGAATGTTCTGTAATATATATTGGATACGGAACTTAATGGAATGATGATCAAAAGTGATAGTTTGGGTGATCTGACAAGACTGGTTATATTTGCATGTGTAGTCATGATATATGTTTAATCCATGAAAAGTATGGATGGTATGCATGAGATTCTTGCCTATTTGTTCCGTATGATATATGGTGTTGTGATCTGGTAAAGCAGTCTTGAGTAAGTTTTCTTGTCCGTGATGTTATATTGAGTCAGTGTTTAAGGGATTGTGTATGTCGTGATGTCTATCAGTGTGGTTGTGGTGCCTCGGGTGGTGATCCGGGCACGGTACTTAGTGTTGTGATGCGGGCATTTTCGCACTGCGGTACGGTTGTGGTGGCGGTTTTGCGATGCCGTCACCGGTTGTGGTGGAGTAGGTGAGATGTTTATGTTACGAGTTTTCGAAAGTGCTTACCAGTTAAACATATATTGTTGTTTGTTTGCTGCTGTTCCTGGTGAGTCTTGGTTGAACATGCAGACTGTTGTTTTGTTTGTTGATGTTTCTTACCAGTTTCAGTTTGGGAATGAGGGTAGAGTATGATATGAAAGAGAGTTGTATATGTTTTTGTTGTTGTCATGGTATAGTGATATTTTGTTGATATGATACAGTTGTGAGAAGTTGTTACAGTAATTTTGACCTTGTTTCAGGATGAGATATCGGTAGTCATAGTCATGACAAGTGATTCGTGGAATATGTGTTATAATGATCTGAAAGCGGCAGGCGGTTCATAATCTTTTGTTGAGATAGTGAGTACAGGATATTGGGAATTGGTGTCATGTTAAGTTATGTATGAGTTTTGCGGTAATGAAAGAAAAGAACTTGAGGATCTAGTATGAGTGTAGGTAACAAGTGTGGAATGTGAGTTATGCTTTTGGTGATATGAGTTTTATATAGTTTATATAGAAAGGTGTGTCATGTTGCGGTAATGTGGAAGATTTTAAGTTTTGGGTTAAGCTAAGGATTTTGAAATTGAAGGATGAGAGTTGTTTAAGTAAGAGAGCCTAAGATATATGCATGGCGACTGTTCAGATTATAAGTGGTTATCTTTGACACGCGGTGGTGATGGGGATAATGAGAAAATATAGCTAGGATTTGGTATTAGCGAGTTACGAGGACGTAACATTTATCTTAAGAGGAGTAGGATGCGATAAAGGATAAAAGAGATTTTGATGGTTGTACATATGGTAGTATAATTGGAAGTAGAGTGTTGGTGTAGCATAAAGGTCGGATATTTGTTTTGATCAAAGGTCATGACCGTGCTTGTAGTAGTTCGATGTTTAGCAATGAGAGAATATTTCAACAGTGTTGATAGTTGAATGACAATGATTATGAGTCCAATAGTTTTGACAGTTGGAAGATGATGTTTATGTGTGTGAGTAAACTTCGAGGACGAAGTTCGTTTTAAGGATGATAGAATGTAACATTCCGTTTTGATGATTGATCTTCTTTTGTGGTTGAGTGCTATTGAGTGTTATGGAAGTGATACAAGGTTGGCAACATTATATTGTGGTTATTGGGTAATGTTATGGAGTCAGTATTGAGAGCCTATGCTATAGTTGAGACGATATCGTGAGCCATGTTGTGGAAGGAAGAGTGGTTTGTGGAGTTGGTGTTAAGTGTCCATGTTTTATAGGTTGGGTTGGAACTTCGCGGTCGTGTTTTGTTTTGTTTGTTGTTTTGCTTTGAGTCGGGGTAATGATTCTTGTGGAGACTTGTGTAGTTCCTTAGTGTTGTTATATGTGGTTGGTTTAGTCTTGTGGCGTAGTGTTGTGCTTTGTTTTATAGTAGAGTGTGAATTTCGGGACGAAGTTCTTTTTAAGGGGGGAAGATTGTAACACTACGGATTTTCCTTGGTGACTACTCGACCGAGTAGCGCCTACTCGGCCGAGTAGTGCTGAGGTTGTGTGTTGTTTTGGTTCTGCCGAGGAACACTCGGCCGAGTATAGTTAACACTCGACCGAGTATGGGACACTCGGCCGAGTATACACTTACTCGGTCGAGTGTCCGGTTTGGCGGAGTGTTATTTCGACGGTTTGATTAGGGAATGTTTAGGGTATTTTATATTTCCGCGTCAGTTTCTAATATCATTTGAAAGCTTTATCATTCTACGATCTCTCCCTAATCACACCCTAATCATCCTCTTATCTCGTTGTGTATGCAAATCGTCGTGATCCTTGCGTGTAGTCTCTTATTCTACTGTTGGTAAGTTTCATTCCCTTGTCATTTGTATTCTTTTGGGGTTACTGTATATATGGAATTGGGGAAAATGGGATTGTGCAATGTGTAATTGTAGTATGTGATTATTGTTGTAGGTGACGACGTGATATTTGTTATGCATTTGTGTGGTTGATTACAAAGATAGCGGATTGCGAAAAGGTAGGGTTTCCTACTCGGTTCTTGTCAATTGATTTGAGATTGTGCTTGTTGTAATTGTTGTTATCTGCTGATCATCGGAGTATGGAGATTGTTGTGACGATGTTGGTATGAGCGGATTGAGATGGCTGTGATGTCATGTGATTGTGATTGTGGTGGAGTCACTTGCGGGAGTGGCTTCACACCCTAGTTCGCCCTCCGTGGAACCCGCCATGTGTTTGGACTGTTGCTTTTGATATATACTAACCTCGGGCAACCGAGATGGTAACAACCTTTCATGCTGGGGTAGTCCTGGTAAGGTACCTTGGTATGAGGGGGTGTTACAGTAATGCCAGATACACATTATAATACTTATGGATACCCACGTTCATACTTCCGGATACACATCGTATTAATACCAGATACACATGGTTATACTGCCGGATACACATGTATCCCGTATTAATACCGTGTGTATCTTGGTTGATATTTTGTGTATCCGCCCTCCTACCATACTACCACAACCCACCACCTATCGCCACCACCCCCACCGCCATCAGCACTACCCCACTCCCAACCATCCTACCACTGCCAACCACCACTGCCTATGACCCTACCACCACAACAACCACCATGACGGCGACCATTACCAAAAACTACCACTCATTATAATAACCGCATCGATTAGCAGCCTTCAACCCTCCTATCACCATCATTCAATGTCACGACAAAACCAACGGTATTCCCCCTGCCTCCCGTTCACCCCACACTCTCCACCAAGACCCGAAAACTTCGAAACCACGACGGATAATAACGCCAACAACCATGACGAACCGTTAGTTATGATTTATATTTCTATTTGCAAAAAAATCGATCTAATGTCTAGATCTAAAACAAACGAAGACGCCGACGACAGCTCACCAACACCAAACTATGAACTTGACCACCACTATCACTACCAACCCCAACACCGTCGACGACAACTCACCAATACAACCAGAAGACGCCGACGACACCACACATCCACACCAGTTCACTCAGCTTCGATTGAAAAGGACATTTCTGACTCGAAATCTTCTGACTATGTCATTATTGCGATTAGTTTTTCGAAATTCAATTTCGTTTTATGTAGATCTGGGATTAAAATTACAGAAATTTCAAAAATTAGAGGAAAAGGTAGTTAAGGAGCATAATCGACATATGGATAACTGGTGGTCGGCCCCGTCGTATTGTAGGTCGGAGGGAGTGTCGACGTTCAGTGGTGGCAGCAAACCGGAGGGAGTGCGCCATTTTTCACGGTGGTTGTTGGAGAGAAAACAAAGAAGATAAAGAGAAAAGAGAGTGAGAAGCGGAGGAGTAAATATGTCACCAGTGGGGGACAACGGCGAGGTTTGGCGTTCCGACGCCGATGGCTGGTGGTTGTTGGCCACTTGTGGATAGACTTATGAGAGAGAGACAGAGAGAAAAAGAAGTGTGTGGAAGAGAGTTGTGTAAAAGGTGAGAATCAGTGATTAGCGCAGTTTCTTATTTTAGGTGATTTTAGTCAGTTCGTACGGTTCGCACCCTAATTTGGTTCGTACAGGATCCTGATTATATATATATATATATATATATATAGAATTAGGATCACATGAGTCCACCCTATCTTTTTGATTCCATGAGTCCATGATACAATATCACACGTTATATTAAACAATATCACAGCTTATACTCCAAAAAAAAAATCGCGATATTGTTTTGTAATATAATATCACTCGTTATACTACACAATATCACAGTTTACAGTTTCACACGACATACTAAACAATATCACAGCTGACAAAAAAAAGTTTTTGAAAAAAAAAATTTGAAAAAAAAAATCGTGATATTGTTTTGTAATACAATATCACACGTTATACTAAACAATATCACAGCTTACATAGAAAAAAATTCGAAAAAAAAAATCGTGATATTGTTTTGTAATACAGTATCACACGTTATACTAAACAATATAACAACTTACATAAAAAAAAATAAAAAAAAAAATTTAAAAAAAAAAAAAATTGAAAAAAAAAAATTTGAAAAGAAAAAAAATTCGTGATATTGTTTTGTATAGTGCGTGATATTGTTTTATGGACTCATGGACTCAAATATATATATATATATATATATATATATATATATATATAGAGAGAGAGAGAGAGAGAGAGAGAGAGAGGGTTCTTATGGTGAGTTGTGAGTTGGGTGAATCTCAGCCATTAGTTTAAATTAGAGATGAGTGGCCAAGATTAATCTTAGTTGTCATATAAAAGCATTGTTATTTAGTTTATTTTCTCTTTTTTCTCTTTCTCTCTCCCTCTTCTTTCCCGCATTTACTCTCTAACTGTTTCTCTCTCTAATTAATATTCCACATTACTGCAAACCGTTTATATAATCATCACAACTGCAAGCGTTCCTCTCTCTTCTATTATTATTGTGTTATTCTTCTTCAACTGTTCGTCTCCTTCGCTTTTTCTCCCGTTTTCTCTTCGCCGTTCATCATCTTCCTTCCTATTGAAGGTAATTTCATGTCATTTTCCTCTTTTATTTTGTTATTTTGTTTTATTTCATGCTTTTGTATGCTTTTTTATTCGTTTTTCAGTGTAATTATCGCTAGGTTTACTTAATCGATTACTTTAATGTCGTTATTGCGTTTATGCAGTTTTTTCATTGTAATATTATGCTGCATTTTTGAGTTTCTGATTTTTTCCTGAACTGATTTGCATGTTCTTAGTCGTTTCTGCAGTTTTCTATAGTTTTGAAGTGATTCGCATGTTGTATGTGACGCGTTGTGTTGAGAACGTTACTATTGTTCTCTACAGACTTTAGTTTTTGTGTTATTCCGCTGTTATTCTATCGCTTAGTTTGTTGTCAAGTTATTTGTCATGTTTTAATTGTTTAATGTGTTTTTCTAGGGTTTTTGTGTTTGTTCGTGTTGTCTTCACTTTTCGATTTATTATTCCGCCGTTATAATCGGTCCTATGGTGTCATTGCGGCGTTACTCTTCTTTGTCATTGTAGTGTTTTTCCTGTGTTTAATTTTCTGTTATTCTTTTCCTGTTATTCTGCTATTATTCTAGTGGTTTTGTTTGTTTGTCTTTGTTTGTTTGTAGGTTTCAGTATCACTAATGGACTTAGTTTGTGAGGGATGGGCAATAAATATAGTGAATGAAGATAAATTGTTATTTGCTAGAGAGTTCGCTACTGAAAAGAAAAAAAAATTGGGATGGTTATTCGAAGATGAGAGTTAGAAGTGCTTTTAAGTTAATGTACGAGTTCGTCGTCGTAATCAATCAATATCGGCAGTTTTAAATAGCCAGGACCTAATGGAAAGAGTTTTCGATTTTGTAGAGACTAATTTGGACAAGAGCAATATGTCTCTTGTTTGTAAGAAATGGTCACAAATGTTCCTATTTCATAAAAGTGCGCCCGGTGTTCACGCCGAATATATGAAAGTTCTAACAACAAGTCACAGTCAAGGTTTTAAAATTTTGTCAAGGGGCTCGACAGTAGTTTCCAAATGATGCAAGTGCTATATGCTTGCAAGTGAGCCAGGAAAGGCGGTGTTGCATGCTTGCCAGTATATATACGATTATGACAAGATCCTTAAAGGACTCAGATCCGAACGGATCGAGGCTAATTCACGAGTACTTTGACTCACTCAGGGATTATCCTTCTGCTTATGATCTTGCTCACGAATTGTATTACAAGTCAGTCGATGTTGTTGACGTTGACTGACTTTTTACGTTATGTCCTGTATTTTTGGAAGTACATTTTGGTTCTTCCTCGGTTAGAATGTATTTTGGGTTTTATGTAATTCGAAACCTTCCCTGGCTGTAATTTAGTACGTTATTTTGTTTTTATGAAGGCTTATGTAGGCCGTATGTAATTTTGAAACTGTCTTTGACTCTTTATTCAAAGAGGCTTTTCTTTTGATTCTGTTTCGTGTTTTTGTTTACACACCCATCATGTTCTTTTTGTGTTTTATTTCTTTTTATTTGTTATACTAATTGTTAGTGTTCTTTATTTTGTTTGTTACGGTACTCTCATTAAGCGTCATTATTAAAAAAGTCTAGCTGAATACCTATTTATCATTGAAAGTGATCCTTATCTTTATTTTCTGGATAGTAAAGCAGAAAATGAAGTTAAGAATCAAATCCACCGCTTCATCAAAGTCTACTCAACCGTCATCATCAAATTCTCCGGGTCCGGGTCCGTCTCCAACCAAATCCCGTGTCACATCTCCATCAAAGAGCACTCCTTCTCAAAGAAGGAGTACTCGTAGTCAAGAAATATGTACAACCGAACCACCCACAAAAAACACCAAACGAAAGGCCGAGACCCAACTTGCGAAGTTGTCGTCTAGTCAACCCAAGACTAGTAGTAAGTTGGCTGGCAAAGTTAAGCATGAGAAGGGAATTGTGGTATGTAGCAACCAACCTCAGCCGGAGTTGCTTTGCAGAAATATCCCACTTTGTATGTACTCTTTGTTATTCTACTTTTATTTTGCTGTTATTTAGCTATTAATATGTTACTTTTCGTGTTATTTTTTTATGCTCTCCTGTTATTTTGCTATTATTTTGCTGCTTTTGCTTATGTTATCTTAAATGTTTTAATGCATTGTATATTTTTTCCCCTTTGTGTGCACAGTGCCGATCCATTTACTAGCTACTGTCGGCCTGCTTTCCTTTGCAAAGTTATTGAAGCCCTCACCGAGGAGCAGAAGGAGGCTGTTAGGGAAATGGGATTCGGGGGTTTACTTGAGTTGAAGCTTTCTTCCCTCCCCCATACCATGTTCCGGGAGTTTGTATATGCTTTTAGGAGTGGGAAGTATTTTGAAATATCTGAAACGGAGAAGTTCGAGTTGACTGCAGATGATGTGCACGATGTGTTTGGTTTACCAAATTCTGGTCCGAAAGTGGATTTGGTTATTACTGGGTTCCCTGGTTCTGGAGACGCTGATGGAGAAGCTTTGAAGCGTGCTTGGCGTGAGAAGTATGGTATCGCCAATAACAAAAGTGGGATACCACTTAACAAAGTTCAGGAGACCCTGCTAGAGTCTCTGGTTGCGGATTATGAGTTTAAGAAGAATTTTGTTCTGCTTGCCATGTCGTGTTTCCTTGCTCCTGTATCGGGTTATGTGCTTGATATTAGACTTCTAAGCGCTGTGGAAGATGTTTCTAGGATCAAGGAATTTAATTGGTGTCAGTTTGTCTTCTCAGACTTGGTGACTTCTGTGCGTGAAGCCCTTCTCGGGAGGAAAAATATTCGTTGTAGTGTAGTCTTTGTTGGCTATCACCTATTTCCACCGTTATTTCTTTAGCGGTGATCAGGTGAATAATGAGCTGCCGCTCATTAAACATTGGGATTTTAAGTCTTTCAATGAGAGGTTGCGGCGTGAGGCGCCGCCTTTGGTGCTCGGGCACCGGGGAGCGTTCGACGCCGCTTTCCCATTGTCTCGTCCAAACATCGTTGGCTCGTCAACGTACTCAACGTCGATGTCTTGTCTTGGATCTACCGATGATATTCTTACGGATGAGCAAGTACAGTCCGCAGCGGTCGACGTAAGCACCTGTTTGATTGTTTTAAAACGAATCATTCTAAAATGTTATTCTGTTATTGTCTTCAAGCATTAGTTGTCATACTGCTATTATTTTACTATTATTCCACCGTTATTCCTCGGTTTTCCTCTTTGTCATTCCACTTTGTTATTATAATTTTCATTCCAAGTGTTACTCCACCGTTATTCTACTCGTTATTCTACTACTACTCCACCGTTATTTATTCTCTTGTTAGTGTCTGTTATTCCTTTGTTATTTTATTACTTCACTGTCATTCTACTATTAATCCACTGTTATCTATTTTGCTGTTAGTGTACTATTATTCCTCCGTTATTCTACTATTATTGTACTGTTTTAAGTAAAATTTTGGGATTTTAACTTGCCAGGATGTTCATCAACTTATACTGCTTAATGAGAGGGACTCTCAGATTTTATGCCGCCGATACTTGGAACGGGCGGAACTTATAAAGTCGAAGATGATGAAGAAGACCCAGAGCTATCTATGCGTCAAGCACCTGCTTTTGCTAAGTTGCCCAACCAAGTAACCCGACGAGTCTGCTAAAGAAAGCACAAACAAACAAATCGAGAAAAAAGTTGGTTGTGAAGGGTCAGAGAATTTGGTTGCCACCCCATCTTTCTTCACGGATCAAGTTATCCGTGAGCTGGACGAACGGGTAAAGCATGTATTGGCTATGCAAGCGGCAAATAAATCGCGATCAACTGTTCCTGAAGAACCAGCTTCCAAAAAAGCTAGACATGAAGATGTCATCATTGAACCCCCATCATTTAACCTGTTTTCTCAATTCTATGAGGAGTGTGTCGGGCTGTCGGATGTGCAGCCGACTATATCTGAAAAGCAGGGTGTAGCTGAAAAGAAGGGTGTTGAACATAGTCTTGTCATTCAACAAAGTGCAAAGGTGGGGACTCCACAATTGTCACCACTCGGTTTAGATTCTATTACGACGGATATCTGTGCTGACATTCAGTTTCGTTATGGAGAGCCAGCTGATGTCGGTGAGAAAGTAGTTGATGTTGGGGATATTACCATTGACGTGGAGGATGTTAACAATGATGTGGAGGACGTTAACATTCAAGTTGAAGACTATATTATTGATAATCCGCCAGAGGACGTGCCTAATACTGTTTAGTGTACACCGATAGAGGTTCAAGCAACTCAAATTCCAAAGCCTGATGCTTGTTTGCCTGAGACGGAGGTGACGGATATTGGTGGTGACATTCCATTGCGTAATGACACTCAGCATTCCACTCAAAATCGCAGTGAAGCATTCGTGACTGCAGAAGAGGAGGTAGCGGATGTGGTGATGTCTTGTCATGCAGACTTGTTGCTTGGGGCTACGTCTGAGATATATAAATCTGATAAACAGGATTCAGAGGTTGTGTCGGAGGCTGGTATCGTTGTTGGTGAGGCTGTCCCGAGAGGACAATGGCGTTCTTTGGGTTGAATGCTCCTACTATCTCGTACAAGTTATTTGTTGCACTCTGCTGCACATGAGGAGCTACTGTTGTCTGTTGTGCCTCAGAATTTCGGATGCACCTATGATTGTGGTCTTGTGGCTCCTCAGCTAGTTGTCCTGTCAAAATCAATGATAACGATGGGACATGTTTTCAACCAAATGCTATTGAAGCGGAAAGAGGTTGAAGACTACTGCTTCTTGAATGATTATAACATTTCGCAAGGGTAAGAGCTTGTTTTTATTGTAAAAATTTTCGGCTTTCTGTTTAATATATTATACTGCTTTTTGTTCTTCAAAAATATATTCATGTGACTCTTATTTTTGCTGTTTATTCGGTTTTGAAGGGAGAATCTTGTCACTTGGGGTGTGGACGATTACGAATCGTGAGGATATGGAATCGATGGTTCCAGCTACAATGATAATGCTTGGTGTTGTGGACTGGTGGTCCCTCTTTCTTAATGATACTTGTATAAGAGGAAGCCCAAGTCGACTTTTCTTTGGGATGGGTGCAACGGTTAGTTATTCTATCTTATCTTTTCTTTTACTTTATTTTTCATGTTTGGATCACGTTTCAACTCTTTTCTCCACTTCTTGTTTAGTATCCATTGCGGCGACTTTGTATGCCGTCGAAAGATGATAAGGCTTCCAGGAGTGATTTATGTGCGGAAGTCAAATTGTCATTTACTGTTTTTGTCAATAACAACAAGAGAGAGTGTGATCTTACTTCTGATATGGTATGTTTTCTGTACTGTGTGTTTTCTACTACTATTCTACTGTTAGTCTACTATTACTCTGCTGTTATTCTGCTGTGTTTCTACTTTTTTAAAAGATTCACATAATTAGTAACAATTTGTTTTGGCCAAATATTTTCCCAGATTTTCATCCCAATTCTTTTGCATGAGCACTTTAGCTGTTTGTGCATCAATTTCATTTCGAAGAGGGTTGAATATCTTGATAATGTATTTCAAGAGGCGATGTTTGCTGATGATCAACAGGCGTGTGTACGTTTGGTGTATTGTCAAACTGCTGTAAGTCATTTATTGTGTTTTAATTTTATCTTGGTGTTTAGCCTGGTTTGTTTAAGTATTGTTAGTAATTATGTTTTCTTTTTCCTTTTTTAAAAAAAAGGTGAACTTGATGTCTTATTTCCTGGTCCACAAAGGAGTTGCCCGAGGTGGGGAGGTTAAAGATTATAAAATTGTCAACGTCCCTTTTACCTGGCAAACGGCTGCGATTGAAAATTTGGACTGCGGTGTATATACGATGTTGCACATGCTCTTTTACCGTGGAACTGGTTTTTGATTGTGACTTGGGTAATTCTGATTCAAGAGACCTTTACCGCGCTGAGATCGTTGCCTTGTTGGTGTTGTCTGATATGAATGAGTCGAGGGGAGATGTGTTGAAAAGTTTGGAGGAGTTGAACAAGACAAGAAAGGAAACCCTGAGTGTGCTTGAAGAGAGACGGCGTATTGAGGATGCGGAAAAGAGGGCTTCTCAAAGCGGTAAGAAACGTCGTGGTTCCGGCAGGGTGAAAACTGTTAGTAAGAAGGTTAAGACGTCGCAGCCTGTTGTCGAGCCCGTCGCTTCTCCTACTGTCATTGACAAAGACTAAATTCTCTAGAAAGACCCCTACGCGCCCGTCAAGTGGGAAGCAGGGGTGTGGATAGCCCCGTGAGTCCAAAGTCGGCTTTGGGTAGTCGTAAAAGGGGTAAGGCGGACGACGGGTCAAGGTTGCTCCATGGATTGCGGGCCGAGGACGAGGTTTGTTGCGGTGTCGGATTTGTTTCGGAAGAACAAAAACAGTTCTCTAAGATGTCAAGGTGCGGAAGCAAGTGGTGGACTTTGTTCTTCGTGAAGACGCTCAGTTGAAAGAAGAGTATGTGTCGATTTTCATTTCTTTGATTGTGGTGTTCCTGTTCAGTTAGTCTTTCTGTTTCCCACTGTTAGTCTGCTGTTATTATGCTGTTATTTTGTCAACCTAGTGAGTCGTCTAATTTCACTGTTAGGTCCCTTTGTTATTCTGCTGTTATTGACCTGTTATTCTACTGTTATACCACTATTATTTAGCTGTTAGTCCACTGTAATCCCACTGTCAATCCCGTTTTGTTATTCTGTTGTTATACCACTATTATTTCGCTGTTATTGTTCTGTTATTGAACTGTTATTCTGCTATTATACCACTGTAATCCCACTGTTCTCATCATATGTTATTTTTTGTGAATGCAGTGAGATGTTAGTGTTGTACAACGACGAGGTCGGCGTGTTTTTGGAAAAGGGGGATATTGTTTCCATTGTAGATGCAGCTGCTATGATGACAACAAGAGTAGTTGATGTTTGGTCGATTCTTTTGAATTCGTTGGAGTTTGAGGAACGCTCAGAACCAAGCCCAATGTTTTTCGGAGTTCTTCATATGGTATTTTGTTTTTTCCTTTGCTATTTTGCGTTATTACCTACAGATTGACTCACAAGTATTGATATAAAGTTAACACTTGTGCACTATTTTTGGTTGTTTATGCTTTCTGTTTTGAAGGATCCTCTTTATTCACTCTTAGAGAACTTTGATTCCTCAAGTCCTCTTAACGGTCCGGGTAAGAAGCTGTTGGCATTCTGGAATGTGTTTTTCGATTCCTGCTATGGAAGATGTCGTCTGAACTCCGACCTTGTGTTTGTGCCGATTCTGTACAATGATCAGTACTCTTGTTTCTGCATCAACTTTTTGAATGAATCGATGACAATATGACTCATGATTCCAAGCAAATAGCCGATTATAGAAGATTGGCCGAGATTGTGGCAAACTATATGCATGTTTTTATGGAGGGTCATAATGTTCTGAAGTCTGAAGATTGCCGCAATTTCGAAATCGTTAATGTGCCTTTTAAATGGAAAAAGAAGGAACTGCTGAATTCGAGTCGGGTGTTTCTTCTTTGTACACGATGGCGGAATATGGTGGAAGCGTGTTTGAGTTCAATCTTCACAGCAAGATTGCTCGTCGAAGCTTCTGTGTTGAAATGTCGGCTTCCCTGATCTTGCTGGATATTAATCTTCATAGGCAAGTAGTTCTTGACAAAGTGACGTCTTGTGAGACTGAAAGGCCGAAGACGTTGGGTTAGGCGGCAGCAAGGAACAAGTTGCCAGAAGTGCCTCCCGAAGTGCAACCCCAATCATCTGCTGGTAGTGAAGAGTCAGGCATCGTCATGAATGTAGTACCTTTGACTGTTGTGTATCCAAGGAAGTCGGACTAAGTTAGTGTAAACCGTGTTTGTTAAACTATTAGTGTCTTTGTTATTGCACCGTTATTCCGTAAAATTACTAGTTTATTGTGCTGTTATTCCCGTATTACTCTAGTGTTATTACAGTGTTTACTCTAATTTAATTGAGTTTTCATATTACTTGTACTTTTTTCAAATACCATCCATTTTTACTCTAATCCCACTTCGTTATTCTCATTTATTCAGGGATAATGAGCGTTTGTTGTCTTTGTTATTGCACAATTAGTCTACTGATTATTTTAGTCTAATTAAGCTTTCTTATTACCTTTGTTTTCTAGAAACACTATCCATTTCTATTCAAGTGTAAATTTAGTCAAGTGTAAAAGCGTTGGTTTAGACTGCGTTTTTGCAGTGTTATTCTACCATTATTCTCATTGTTATTGCAGATATTACTCCGCATAATAAGCGGCTACTCTCTGTTATTATTGTACAATTAGTCTACACTTATTCTCACTTATTCCACTAGTTTAATTAAGGTTTACAAACACTATCCAATTTCTACGAAGAATATACATTTTCTATTCAACTCACAATGGTGTTTTTTTTTCTCAACTCGTGATTCTATTGTTATTGCACCGTTATTCTTCTTATTGCACTATTATTCCGCATAACAAGTAGTTTATTCTGCTGTTATTGCGGTATTATTCCACAAAAGGACTAGTTTATTCTCACTTTGTTATTTCACCGTTAGTCCAACATTATTTTGTTAAAACTATTGATTTTTATTCAAGTGTAAATTTAGTCAAGTGTAAAAGCGGTGGTTTAGATCGCTTTTATTACACTCGTTATTCTACCATTATTCTGCTGTTATTGCAGATTATTCTCGCATAATTAGCGCTTATTATCTTTATTATTGCACTATTATTCTTGCAAAGACTTCGTTATTCCAACATTACTTAAAAATAGTAGTAAATAGCACTTAAAGATAGTACTTACATAATAAACATTAACGTTCTAAAATATTAAAGCCATTATTTTTAAAGCAATAAATATTTTAAACATATTTAAAAGCAAAGACCCTGGACCATCATCGTTAGATTTTTATATCTTTATTCTATTCCCTGACGCCTGCTGCGCGGTCCTTGGACAAAGTGCTCTCAACTTCCACCGACTCATCCTCAAAAGGGTTTTTGTATGCTTCCATAAGTTCCATGGCTTTGGACTGGTGTCCAATGGCCGAGATTGAAATATCGGCTTGTGTAATACTTCCTCGAGCATTCACACCAAAGAATGAATTGATTGTCCATGTCGGCTTCAGATGTAGTTCCTATTTTTCTTTTCCTTCAACCGTCTCGATACGTTCATTTTGACGTTCAAAGAACCTTCAATCGTGCCTTTACACTGTCGACCTCTCTTATTAAGGCCTCTTCACGGGTTTCTGCTGCCTCTAAATTTGTCCTTGTGTCGATCAACTCTATCGTGAGGGACTCTATCGTCCGTTTGGCTTCATCGATTTTCTGCCTTGTCGGGGACCTTCGGCTATCGTCAGTTACGTCACTCATCCTGCAGCATTGGAAGTATGAAACTTTTTGCATTATAAAAAGATGTTTAAAATATTTCAACCAACTTAAAAGCAAACCAAAGCAGAAGAAAGAGAATTACCTTTTCTGCAGCATAGAGTATAGAGTGACAGATAAGAAAAATAAACATCATAGAAAAATAAAGAATAGAAAGATAAGAAATTACCTTCTTGCAGAGGAGATAAAGTTTTTTTTTTGGAATGGACTTTTTCAGTGTGTGTGTTTGTTTTTTTACTCGAAGTAGCAGCATTTATAGGGGCTTGGGGAATAGAAACAGTTTTTCTGTAATAAAGTATAGAAAGATAAGAAATTACCTGTCTACCAACAAAAAAAAAAGATAAGAAATTACCTTTTGCAAAGGAGATGCAGAGTTTTTCCTGGAATACAAACAGTTTTTCTGTGCTTATTCAGTGTGTGTGTTTTTTTTTTTTTTAAAAAACCACGCAATATCAGTATTTATAGGGGCCTGGGGAATATAAACAGTTTTCCTGTAATTATATTAGATTAGGTTAGGTAACTGTTTTTAATAAACACTGAAAAGTGGAACTGCTTTTTATAAATATTACTAATCTGTTATTATTCAACTATTGTTGTAGTGTGTAATTGCAGTTTTATTTTTGTGGGTGGTTTGTGAAAAAACAGTTAGATAATATTAACAAAAAAAAATTAAAGTAACTAGTATTTAATTCTCATATAATGTATGTCTCACTTTATTATTTAGAAGATACATTTTAGGTTAAAATGTAATTCAAACAATGACAAATAGTAAAAGTCTTTGACATTTTTAGGCGAGGTCTTCATCGTAGCCGCTGTCTTTTGCGTCTCTTTTGTCTTTGTTACTTCATGCATCTGATTCATATTCCTGCAATGTGTGCTTAGTATTTAGCACTACATTAATAGCGAGAATAGCGAGAATAACATTAATAGCGGTAGAATAACAACACATTAATATCGAATAACGAGAGACTAAATATATCGGCTACTCTCTTTGTTATTGCGACACTATCCATTTCCACAAAGAATATCCATTTTCTATTCAAAAATAACAACACATTAATAGCGAATAGCGTAGAATAATACAACAAAGAGCAGGAATAGCGAGTAACACAGAAATAATAGGGGAATAACAGTAGAATAAAAGGATAACATATTCCTGCAATTTTTGTTAGTTCATGCATCAGATTTATATTGCTGCAATTTTTGCTTAGTATTTAGAAGCTACATTAATAGCAGAATAGCAGTGTGTAGATACCCATATCCGTCGATATTGGAATTTATAGAGAACCCGACAAACACCCGATGATGATAGGACACATGTATTCTTTAGTTGTCATTGTCATTATTTGGGTTCGTTTTACGATGTAGAATGAGCGTTGTCGACGGAGTATTTTATTAATTTAAATGATATTTAAATTAAAGTTTTTTAAGGTGAATTCATTTTACTTTATTTTGAATTTATTTTCTCAAGTTTATTTTATTGAAAATAAAATAAATATTTGATTTGAAAAATCATTTTATGAGTGTATTTGATTTGAAAAATCATTTATTTTAATGTGTTAATTTGATTTGAAAAATCGAATTTGAAAATCGAAAACTCGTTTCAAACACGCGTTTTGGAGCTCGATTATAGCTCGGTTTTTGAGCCCGTTTTCTTTACGAGTTGGCACGAATCTCGAGTACACTAACCAACCTAAGCCTCTACCCATCTAACCCCAGTTCGAACCCCATAACCACGACCCAAATCCCGTCCCAAACACTCCCCAACAGCCTGCATAAAAGACGAGCAGCCCCCCTGTTTTGCGTGCCAAATCCCGAGCCCAAAACCCGCTCCAAATACCACCCAAACCCGTGCCCATTAACCCTAACCCATACCCTAGTATCCTACACATATTACCTTAGCTTAACCACCAAGAAAACCCCTCACAAAGCCTCTCAAACCCTCACAAAAGCTGCTGGACAGCAGCTATGTGCAAACCGAGCCCGTCTGCCTCTCCCCTCTAAAACCCTACTTTAACTCCTTATAAATACCCCCACTTTACCATACATTGATACCTCTTAGTTCTCCATACATACTACCGTCACTTACAAGCTTTAAACTCCAGCAACAAACCCTAATTGCCTCCCAAAAACCCTCGACAAAACCGCCTTACTAACTGAGAATCAGTTTGTGTGTCCTCTTTGAAACCGTTCGTTTAAACCTCCATTAAAATTCGAGTTTCTTGTTCCAAATTAACCATACAACATCCATCTACACATTAGACAAAGATTTACGAGCCAAATTGCCCTTGAGAGTACACGAATCCCCTCGAAAAACAGAGTGTTATACACTCTGTTTTCGCGGCTTTTCCTGTCTGTCCAGTTCTGTTTGTGCTCGTTTTTCGTGCCCAATAACTCAAAACAAGCAGGGATTGTTTTAATATCTCTGTTCTCCTCTCTTTTTAGTTTTCAAAACATCTTTTAAATCGAATTTTCACCGTGAAACGAGAGAGAAATCGCAGTTTGAAAGTTGCTGCCCAGATTTACAAAAAACCGTGTTGTTTGCTTTGTTCCTTCGTCGACGACGGCCTCTCGAGATAAAATCTACGATCGATTATGACCCAAGACGGTGTCAACGATACATGTAGGTTGAAGGTGCATCAAATCCTCCTCTTCTCTCTTTTATTTCGTTCTTTTTATGTTTGTTTTTTATCGTTTCGTTTTGTTTGTTTATCGTTTTTGTTTATCGTTTGTTATCATTAACTATGAAACTAGTTTAGTCAGAGTATGAGTTAAAGTACCACCATGAACACCCGCGTTGACTTGAGATGGGAAAGAAATCCGCTACATCAGTCGGTCGTATCCCCCGTCTCATTTACATATCCTCGTGTTCAAGGTAAGGCATTAATAAAACGAATTCTAACTTCGCTCTTCGCTTTTGACCCCTATCTTGTTTCGTGTGATTTGACCCACCCTAGGACCCGTCACATATTAGTATGACCTCTGATTGTTAACATATAACTCATTTAGATGACATTAGATCAATTTAATAACCTAATTAGACACGTTAAGGTACATCGACATAGCTTTAAAAATCAACTAACAATTCTATAACCTAATTGAACGCATCTCTCTTTTCACTCGATTTCTCGCTAGCATAGGAGTGCGTGATTAGCACCTTCCTATTAACACTCGATGAGTAGCGTTAATATCGTAACTTCTTGACCTAATTTGACCCCTTTAGGCCGTGTAGAATACACATTTGCAAGACATCTTTTCAATCGATCAACGTCGTTTCTAACTTGTTTTCTAGCCCGCTTTCGAACTTGTTTCGCAATCAATTGATCTAACTAATGAACCTGACCTAGGACCTAGGGTAGCCGTGTCTAGAGTGGCAGTGGCTTGGCCGTGTCCTTTGGTCTTTCTTGCTTCGTTTTTTATGAATCGTTTGTTCTTTATTGTTTTGTCGCTTGTAATTTATCGTTTGTTTATCGAGTTGTAATTTTCAAGTTAGCTTTCTTTTTTCGAGTCAAAACCTCTTCCAAAAACCTTAGTCTTGTTTGGTTAGATGGTTGTGCCCTAATGCATGTAAGAGCGTAGTAAATCGCATGTTGTTTAAAGCAACATGGCCCGATTTATGCTAATGCATGCTTTGGTGTGTGACCCAATGTCTAATTCAATAAGATTAAGCGAAAGCACACATTACGAGGAGTGACCCAAGGCCATGAGTCATGTAGAAAGTGGGCCACCCCTTTGTGCACGTTTTCCTAGGCCGAATGGCCATGTGTCGTGTATGGTGTCGTATATAGCAATTGTATTTAGATCGAGTTGTATCTTTAATTTCTCGTTGTGTCGGCATGAAATGCCTGGGTTGTAATAGGGTAGATCCCAACGGCTCCCCCATTCCCCCTAAGCCTTGTTTGCTTTGTTTTGTATGTTGTTAGATCAATCAACCCACATGCTAAATTACAACTTTGACAAAGTTAGTTTAGTTGCATCTAAATCGACATAGAAACTTTACATGTTAGGGTTTTGAAAACGATGTTTGCATATCATATATCGTAGTATCTATGACCTTGTTTGAAATCCGACACTTGACTTAGTAGAGGCCGTTATTGACGGGCGGGGTTAGGTGTCCTTATGGGGTTCCTAACACGTACCCTCACCCCTTACTCAAGATCTATGGTTTGTGGATCCGTCTAAATACCATTGGATTACGAGAGTCATTCAAATCGAGTGATATAGGGTACAAGTCTTTATCTTTAATCACTCGTAGTCGATTGGCTTTATGCTTTTCGATGAAAGGTGTAAAGTTGACTTGAACGGTTCCAAGTTTCCAAAAAACTTGGTGGCGACTCTAATTTGTCTTAATTCGATTCGAAAGAACCTCGAGTCGATTATGCCTAGTGTGGATCCCGCGGACGCAGTTCCCGAGGGCCTTGTCCACATTTGGCGACTCACTGGGAAAAGAGGACTAGTTACACTTTGTTTCTAAGGTCTTTTCCTCCGAGGTGAAACTTGAAAAGAAAGTATTGGAAAGTAAAACATTACTCATAGTGCTACGATTCATGCATAAACCCTTAAGGACTTTCCCGGGCCCTTCCAGCGTTTCTTTGTGATGCGTGGGGGGTGACGTCCCACTATGCCAGGAACTTACACATTGCTTGCTTCCGCTCCGCCCCGTCGTGGTTCTTGATGGTGGGGATGCTCTTCTAGGTACTCTACCTAAAGGCCCTTGCTCTATAAGTCCCAAAAAGGATGGAGGGCATAAACCTTCTTGTAGAAGACTTGCCGAGACTTAGAGATGTCTAGGAGCATACATCCTTATAACATGAGAATGACAATGTGCGAAATGAATTTCCCGAGTCTTTTCAAATTTTCCGTGTCGATTTCAAAACCGAACTTTTAAACAACTTACTATCAAAATAGCATGGTTTTAAAAACGCGGAATGCTGCCCAAATATGACTAGATTTTTCTGCCCGAAATAAGCTTTTATAGCCGGCTTGCTGCCCATTTCAAATCTCATTTTCAAATCAATCCTTCGTTTTTCAAAATCAATTCAAAATGCCTCTCGAACCTTAACCAAGCATGAAATGCGTCGAGTCGTGTCCGGGTCCTGGCCATGTTTGGCTAGGCATGTTTCGTTCTAAGAGTCTAGAACACGACCTTGTTGGGTCACCCAAGCTCACCTCTTGGACTTCGAGTCACGTGGGTCGACCAATTGGTCTAGGATAGTCCACAGAAACGTCCAAGCTAGACCATTTAGGGCATTTCACTTGAACCTATGGGCTATGTTAGTCTAATCACGGGTTTAGTCACACCGAGTCCAGTTTAGAATCGAGCTATGACAGCTTGAGTCATGTCGTTTTGTCGAGTCTAAAATGAATCGAGGTCTAAATCCAACCGTGAGTCGAACTTTTGGTCAGTCAGTCTCAAGTCGAGTCTTTGTTTGAGTCAAGTTGGTGTCGTGTCCTTAAGTGTGCAGGGGCTCTTACATTTGAATATTGAATCGGTTCGGGGTTTTCTTGTAGAAAGGCCGCCAAAAACCCGACTTCAAGCAATGGAAGATGCTGTTAACAAACTCACTGAGGCCGTGAACCTCATGATGACCAGAATGGATGCGATCGAATCCAAGCTGGGTGAAGATTCCTCTTCATCTACCCCACCTCTGACTGATCTGGAGAAACGGTTCAAGTTCATTGAGGACCGTCTGAAACTCTCCCAGGGGAAGAACATCCACTACGAAAATGCTAGGGCCTATGCCCCAGTTCAGGATAAGTTGCCCACAAACATGGTACTCACTGATATCCCAAAGTTTAAGGGCACAGAAGATCCGGTCCACCATGTTAAGGCCTATAAGGGGTACTTAGCACTGAAGGGAGTACCTGCTGACATGCTCTCTGAAATTTTCGCTCAATCTCTGGATGAACACCCGAAGGCGTGGTTCTACAATCTGGACCTTAAGAACTTCCCCACTTTCGAAGATATTACGGTGGAGTTCTGCAAGCACTATGCTGATAATGTCGAGATTCAAACCAACATAAGAACATTGGAGGTGATGACACAGAAAGAAAAAGAAGGCTTTACTGAATTCCTTGCAAGATGGCGCGCTGAAAGCGTGAAATTAGCCAAGAAGCCTGACGAAGTTGAAATGGTAGATAAGTTCGTAAAGAATCTACAACCTATTTACCGCAATGCTCTGAAATACCAGAATTTTGGCTCTTTCAAAGAATTTATAAGAATCGGGATAAAGGTAGAAGATGATGTCATAAGGGCAGAGGCTGAAAAGCCGAAAGGGTACCAAGGGGCCTCATCGTCTAAGGCCAAGGCCCCAGCAACGACCCATATTGATGAAGCCATCAATCTCTTAGAAGGGCAATCGAAGAAGTCGCAGCGCCAAACACCTAGGGCATTCACCGATATCGGATGCACTTATACATACGCTCTCCAAAGGCTCATAGCCCAAGGAAAGCTGAAGCCTATGGGTCCAACTCGGACCCTCCCGCTGATCAACAAGGTAAATGGTATAAACCAAATGCCTACTGTGCCTTTCATCAAGGGAAAGGCCATGATACTGAAAGGTGTTATCGACTAAAGCACGAAATTCAAGACATGATTGAGAGTGGAACACTCCCGATCCCAACTGTTAAACCCAATAACATCACCAATCCATTTGGCGATCACGCTAACTTTGTTTCTGTTGAAGACAATGTCGATTACTCCCATCTTATCCGCCCATGTCACTTGAAAGGGGTGTTTATCGGGAAGATATTTGTGGATTGCTTTGAATTCTTGCCAAACCCGAAGAATGAAATTCAAGTCGGGAGTCTTGCTCTAGAATGTACTCCTCTCGTTAACGAAGTTAGTAAAAGACAATTCGATTCACCGACCTTCATCATTGGCGTAGATCCTCAGAGGACTACCTCGAGATGGAGGCAGACCATCAAAGGGATCAAGGACCAGAGCCGACATCTAAGCTGACAGCTGAACAAGAGAAAGCTCAAGACCGGATTTGAAAACTATGAGCCGGGATCTGTTTTCTTATCTTAGTTGAGTCGAGTCTAGGACTTTCTTTTCTTGAAGTTGAGTCGTTTGTTCCGCGATGACCTAGGGTGTGTCCTAGGAGTCGTTCCTTCGAGTCTGTTAAGCTTTTGCCATTCCAATAAAAAAGTTGCGGTTTCGTTTCCAAATATGTCTTGTTTCCCATCCTCAATCATTCCGAAATATGATAAAACGCACAACACACTCAAAGGCATCCCTGGGGTGGAAATATGTCTCATTTCAAAATGTAAGGTACAATAGGATTCCGTGTTTGATTCCTTTACCTATTCCATGTCTGGCGGTAGAAAACCTCCATCAGAACCAGTGCTTTTGACAAGCTTTTAGATGATTCTAGGACGAACCCGGACTAGCTCCTTGTTTTCGATATCGATGACGGAAGGCAAGCCTTTTTCCCACAGAATCATCCCCTCTCGAAGAGAGAAGATATCAACCCGTTCTAAGAAGGAATTGATAATTCTAACCCAATTTAGTTGGCAAAGCCCAGTTTTTAAGGTGTATCCATTTGTGACTAAGGGAATGAACAGAAGACCATTTTCAAGAAGAGAAGAAAAAAAAGATGAAAAAGAATGAAAATATGAGAAAAAAAAAGGACGAAAAAAAAGCAAAAGAAAAAAAATGAAAAAGATGAAAGAAAAAGAAAAAAGAAAAAAAATGTTGAAGTTATTGCAGAGTGCTTTTGGTTGGATGTCGAAGTTACGGAAGCCAGAAGTCAAGTCAAGTACCCATAGTTGAGGTTCAATGGGCGAAGCCCAAAAGCGTAAGTAGTGACCTCTTTACCCTCTAAGTCCTTCCTGAGACGATTCTGAGGGGATAGTCGAATTTTGAGAATCATTCCGCTTGTGCTGTTACACCCAGCCTTTAGGGTCCAGATATGGAGATTTGAACCCACATTGTTTTCCAACCCATTTGCACTCGGATTTCGTCAAAACCGAGACACCTTTCCAACCACGATGTAAGCCATAACCCGTTAGCCTTAGCACCACAAAATGAACCTTCAGAATGATGGTTTACCTTACGAACCTATTTTTACCAAGCTCCACATCCCAAAGAATCAAAACCTTTTGTACCAACCCTAGACACGGGATACAACGGTACCTTATAGGCTAGAATGGGATACGACATGATACCTTAGGTGAAACCTTTGAGTGTGTACACACATTCAAAATGCCATGTTTATGCACCAAGATCGAACTACGTCGGATTTGATTTCGCTCCACGCGAATACGTAGGCAGTCCTTTAGAATAAGGGATTCAATCCACTCATCAACCAAGTTGTCATCTTGTCGGTTTCTTACGGGTCTTAACAAAGTCCAAATGAAGCCACCTTTGTTTGAGTCGGTCTTAGCACTCGATCTAGGCTAGGATAAGGATATAGGTTTGGATGAATAGTATCAAGTCTCAGAATGAGCTTTATCTAACGGTGTAGGCAAAGATGCTGAGTCACATAGATGTGGGTTTGTGTTGGGAACAGAAAATATGAAAAAACCCGCTGAAAAGAAAGAAGGCGTGGAAGAAAAATAGTAAAAGCCCGCTGAAAAGAAAGAAGGCGGTGGCAAGAAAAGATGAAAACTCGCTGAAAAGAAAGGAGGCGAGGAGAAGAGTGACAAAATGTTCCCAACAAGAGTGATGTGTGATGTCTAAGTGCTTTCATAAAATCAGTCCGTGTTTAGTGTCTGGGCGAAGCCAACGTTGTTGCTCCGTGAGTTTAATCCACCATGTCAATGCCAAGTGATCTTGATTCCCAGGTGCTCTCCATCCCAAGTCGACGACCTTGTGATTCCCATTTGTCGTCTTTTGGCGCCAGAATGGCCAATTTACATTTATACCCCCAACAAGTCAATAATCGAATTAAAACCCGTGCACACTTACGGTTTTATTTTCCTTTTTTGTTTTACGGTAGCGGGCTACGCCCACGTTGTTTACGGATCATACAAGTGTGTGAGTCGTATTTCGTGCTCACCCATTAAGGTTCGATTTCAAAAATTTCAAAATGCCGAAAATTTCAAAATTTCAAAATTTCAAAAACTTCTTTTGCGAATTATGGACAGATGGTTCAAATCTCAAAGTTCAAAATCAAATTTTGGGTCGACGACCCAACATCCAAATGATTTGTTTCAAATTCAAATTTCGGGTCGATGGCCCAACATCAAAGTTATGTCAAATTCAAAATTTGGGTCGATGGCCCAATTATTCAAAATTTTCAACATGTTCAGGTTTCGGGTTGATGACCCAGTCTTTCAAATTCAATTTCAGGTCGACGACCCAGCATTCCAACACTTCAACTTCAGACCTCGGGTCGATGGCCCAACATTCCAAGTGTTGTCAAATTCAAAATTCGGGTCGATGACCCAATTATTCAAAATTTTCAAATTCAGTTTTCGGGTCGATGACCCAATCTTTCAAATGATCCAATTTTAAGATCGATGATCCAAATGTGCTTATGTGATGATTATTGCTAGTACGTTTTTGTGTTTCAAATATAGTAGGATATGCTTCAACTGTGGGCTCTAAAGTCTTCGACTTTAGAGCCATCGCAAACTGGGGGCTTTGAAGCCGTTGGCTTCAGAGACCATTATCAGGATGTAAAGGATGACATCCACTCAGAATTCAATTCAATACAAGAGTATGAAAGGGAAGAATTCCGTAGCTGAAAGCAAATGATGAAAGTGGCGGCAACCTCCTTGGAAAGTCCCGTCCCATGTGGGCACCTGCCAGCAGATGATAAGCTTTGGGCAAATGTCAACAGATGATGAATTTTGGACAAATGCCAGCAGATGATAAACTTTGGGCATGTGTCAGCAGTTGCCGAACTACGACGCGGGTTTGATTCCGTCAGAAACGGATACGTAGGCGCCTAAGGATAAGGCTCAATCCACCATATATGCAATTTTATGGGTCGATGACAACTTGACACAACAAAAGCAAAAGTCAATCCCCAGCGAAGTTTCAGGTATGATCTCTTCTTATGGCTGGCGAGCTTATATACGCAAGTCTAATGGACTATAAACGACCCGCAGAATCCTCAGGTCGAAAGGGACCTGGGGTATACTTTGACTTTCGCCTTGTCCAAGCCTCAGTCAAAGTGGGGGCTCTGTAGATACCCATATCCGTCGATATTGGAATTTATAGAGAACCCGACAAACACCTGATGATGATAGGACACATGTATTCTTTAGTTGTCATTGTCATTATTTGGGTTCGTTTTACGATGTAGAATGAGCGTTGTCGACGGAGTATTTTATTAATTTAAATGATATTTAAATTAAAGTTTTTTTAAGGTGAATTCATTTTACTTTATTTTGAATTTATTTTCTCAAGTTTATTTTATTGAAAATAAAATAAATATTTGATTTGAAAAATCATTTTATGAGTGTATTTGATTTGAAAAATCATTTATTTTAATGTGTTAATTTGATTTGAAAAATCGAATTTGAAAATCGAAAACTCGTTTCAAACACGCGTTTTGGAGCTCGATTATAGCTCGGTTTTTGAGCCCGTTTTCTTTACGAGTTGGCACGAATCTCGAGTAAACTAACCAACCTAAGCCTCTACCCATCCAACCCCAGTTCGAACCCCATAACCACGGCCCAAATCCCGTCCCAAACACTCCCCAACAGCCCGCATAAAACATGAGCAGCCCCCCTGTTTTGCGTGCCAAATCCCGAGCCCAAAACCCGCTACAAATACCACCAAAACCCGTGCCCATTAACCCTAACCTATACCCTAGTATCCTACCCATATTACCTTAGCTTAACCACCAAGAAAACCACTCACAAAGCCTCTCAAACCCTCACAAAAGCTGCTGGACAGCAGCTATGTGCAAACCGAGCCCGTCTGCCTCTCCCCTCTAAAACCCTACTTTAACTCCTTATAAATATCCCCCTTTACCATACATTGATACCTCTAAGTTCTCCATACATACTACCGTCACTTACAAGCTTTAAACTCCAGAAACAAACCCTAATTGCCTCCCAAAAACCCTCGACAAAACCGACTTACAAACTGAGAATCAGTTTGTGTGTCCTCTTTGAAACCGTTCGTTCAACCATCAAACCTCCATTAAAATTCGAGTTTCTTGTTCCAAATTAACCATACAACATCCATCTACACATTAGACAAAGATTTACGAGCCAAATTGCCCTTGAGAGTACACGAATCCCCTCGAAAAACAGAGTGTTATACACTCTGTTTTCGCGGCTTTTCCTGTCTGTCCAGTTCTGTTTGTGCTCGTTTTTCGTGCCCAATAACTCAAAACGAGCAGGGATTGTTTTAAGATCTCTGTTCTCCTCTCTTTCTAGTTTTCAAAGCATCTTTTAAATCGAATTTTCACCGTGAAACGAGAGAGAAATCGCAGTTTGAAAGTTGCTGTCCAGATTTACAAAAAACGTGTTGTTTGCTTTGTTCCTTCGTCGACGACGGCCTCTCGAGATAAAATCTACGATCGATTACGACCCAAGACGGTGTCAACGATACATGTAGGTTGAGAGTGCATCAAATCCTCCTCTTCTCTCTTTTATTTCGTTCTTTTTATGTTTGTTTTTTATCGTTTCGTTTTGTTTGTTTATCGTTTTTGTTTATCGTTTGTTATCATTAACTATGAAACTAGTTTAGTCCGAGTATGAGTTAAAGTACCACCATGAACACCCGCGTTGACTTGAGATGGGAAAGAAATCCGCTACATCAGTCGGTCGTATCCCCCGTCTCATTTACATATCCTCGTGTTCAAGGTAGGGCATTAATAAAATGAATTCTAACTTCGCTCTTCGCTTTTGACCCCTCTCTTGTTTCGTGTGATTCGACCCACCCTAGGACCCGTCACATGTTAGTATGACCTCTGATTGTTAACATATAACTCGTTTAGATGACATTAAATCAATTTAATAACCTAATTAGACACGTTAGGGTACATCGACATAGCTTTAAAAATCAACTAACAATTCTATAACCTAATTGAACGCATCTCTCTTTTCACTCGATTTCTCGCTAGCATAGGAGTGCGTGATTAGCACCTTCCTATTAACACTCGATGAGTAGCGTTAATATCGTAACTTCTTGACCTAATTTGACCCCTTTAGGCCGTGTAGAATACACATTTGCAAGACATCTTTTCAATCGATCAACGACGTTTCTAACTTGTTTTCTAGCCCACTTTCGAACTTGTTTCGCAATCAATTGATCTAACTAATGAACCTGACCTAGGACCTAGGGTAGCCGTGTCTAGAGTGGCCGTGGCTTGGCCGTGTCCTTTGGTCTTTCTTGCTTCGTTTTTTATGAATCGTTTGTTCTTTATTGTTTTGTCGCTTGTAATTTATCGTTTGTTTATCGAGTTGTAATTTTCAAGTTAGCTTTCTTTTATCGAGTCAAAACCTCTTCCAAAAACCTTAGTCTTGTTTGGTTAGATGGTTGTGCCCTAATGCATGTAAGAGCGTAGTAAATTGCATGTTGTTTAAAGCAACATGGCCCGATTTATGCTAATGCATGCTTTAGTGTGTGACCTAATGTCTAATTCGATAAGATTAAGCGAAAGCACACATTACGAGGAGTGACCCAAGGCCATGAGTCATGTAGACCGTGGGCCACCCCTTTGTGCACGTTTTCCTAGGCCGAATGGCCATGTGTCGTGTATGGTGTCGTATATAGCAATTGTATTTAGATCGAGTTGTATCTTTAATTTCTCGTTGTGTCGGCATGAAATGCCTGGGTTGTAATAGGGTAGATCCAAACGGCTCCCCCATTCCCCCTAAGCCTTGTTTGCTTTGTTTTGTATGTTGTTAGATCAATCAACCCACATGCTAAATTACAACTTTGACAAAGTTAGTTTAGTTGCATCTAAATCGACATAGAAACTTCACATGTTAGGGTTTTGAAAACGATGTTTGCATATCATATATCGTAGTAGCTATGACCTTGTTTGAAATCCGACACTTGACTTAGTAGAGGCCGTTATTGACGGGCGGGGTTAGGTGTCCTTATGGGCTTCCTAACACGTACCCTCACCCCTTACCCAAGATCTATGGTTTGTGGATCCGTCTAAATACCATTGGATTACGAGAGTCATTCAAATCGAGTGATATAGGGTACAAGTCTTTATCTTTAATCACTCGTAGTCGATTGGCTTTATGCTTTTCGATGAAAGGTGTAATGTTGACTTGAACGGTTCCATGTTTCCAAAAAACTTGGTGGCGACTCTAATTTGTCTTAATTCGATTCGAAAGAACCTCGAGTCGATTATGCCTAGTGTGGATCCCGCGGACGCAGTTCCCGAGGGCCTTGTCCACACAGTGGAATAACATTAATAGCAGTAGAATAACAACACATTAATAGCAGAATAGCAGTAGACTAAATTTAGCAGCTACTCTGCTATTATTGCAGACACAATCCATTTCCACAAAGAATATCCGTTTTCTATTCAAAAATAACAACACATTAATAGCAGAATAGCAGTAGAATAACACAACAAAGAGAATAGCGAGTAACACGAAATAATAGGGGAATAACAGTAGAATAAGAGGATAACATTAGAATAATAGGATAGTATTAGTCCGATTTATACCTCTTCGCTTTACGATTCTTCTTCATCATCGTCATCGAAGGGGACTTTCGGTAAATGGAAGAGTACAAGTTCTACTGTTGTTATTCACCCACTTCTTGCAGTTACCGCATCTTCGCTTCCTCTTTTGTTGCTTGGTCTTGGCCTTTTCTTTGGAGGACCTTAATCTTTTGCCACTGCCCTTATTCATGGCCTTGTTTGGCGGTCGAAGGTCAATATCATTTAAAGCTGTGATGCCTAGAAGAGCCTCGATTTCCTGGTTTTTAGTCTTCGGTTCACTTGGTCCTGTGATGTTCTCCCTGAACTGTGTCATGATTTTCTCGCAGCTTGCTTCATGTGTTTAACCGTAGCATAACCGTCCATCACCCCGACGATTGCATAAATCTCGACCAAACCTTTGACATCTCAGCTTTCTTGATGTCAGCTTCATCAATCTCTTCTATCATCTTTCCATTTTCCACTCGGACAATCGGCTCGTAGGATTTCTTTGTCCATCGAGCAAGGACATAAGGGTCGGGTATCCTGTGGACCCGCCTACCATTCCACACCCACAAAGATATGGCGACAGACAATGCCATGCCTCTCAAACAGCTTACATGCACATTTGCTCTTGTTAGTTTTGGTGTTAAATTCAACTCGGAAGCTCCTGTGCTTCAGTCCATCACGAATGTCATGGTACTCCACTGCCCCTACTGTTGTCAAACCCCCGACCCCCATGCTGCATATGGCATGTTTGACATCATTCTGAAAGTCCGCAAAGATAGGATGGGTGTAGACAAGTGAGGCATGCATCTCTACCTTCATCGGCCCTACTTTCTCGAGCATACTATGTTCATTGGCATTATCCACCCTCCTTTGTGTATGCCTTTGCTGCTCTATTGCGGAATTGTACCTCATCCAGAACTCGACGAGGGTTCCGAAATGGCTTTCAAACCGCTTGAAATAGCTGTTTGAACTTTCGGATCTCTGGGTTGTTCGCAACAAACAACCTAGAGGCTGATCCCGAAAGTATGCCGGTATCCACTTTTGTCTGATTGCAAAGACATACTTCAACCACTGGTTGCTTTCCATACCATGGGCTTCAATAACAGATTTTCCGATTCTTCAAATTAAATCGCTCGCTCGGTCGACATCCCACACAACGGCATTTATGTCGGTCATAAATTCCGTATCATTGCAGATTGCCCTTCCCACTATCTCATGAATTTTCCGCATGATATGCCACATGCATTACTTGTGGACAGAATGGTTGAAGACATTTGGGCAGGATTTTTTAATTCCAGGGCACTGGTCTGTAATTACACATTGAGGTTGCTGCTGCCCCATTGCTTCGAGGAATTTTTTAAAAATCCACTCAAATGAATGCTAACTCTCGAAGTCAAGTAACCCAGCTGCAAAAGTTACCGTCTTCTTGTTGTGGTCTACTCCGGTGAAGGGAGTAAACACCATGAAATATTTGTTTGTCCCATAAGTAGGGTCAAACGAGATCGTGTCTCCATATAACTTGTAGTTGTTTATCCCTTCCTTATCAGCCCAAATAACCTTCGTCAAGCATTTGTTCTCATCCTGATCATAAGCAAAATAGAAACCCTTTGTTTCAGCCAACATTTTGAAATGCCCAATGAACATTTTAGCATCGTTATCCCCAATGTAACATTTGATATTTCGTTTGAAGTTTTTGAAGTCTAGCAAAGAGGCACCGATATTCTGATAACCATTTGAGTATGTCTTGAGAATTCTGAAGCTCAATGTTGGACCTATGTTGAGCTTAGTATAATCAATAATGGTCCTCTGAATGTAGTCATGGACGTCCCTTGAGAGCTTCTGGAACTCCCTGTTTTTGACAGAGTAAAGAGAGTGATTGTGAACGTCTACAAAGACATCCACAATATACCCAGCCGATCTGTCGTCTGTTTTTTCACAGGTTCTCAACCTCATGTGTCCCTTGCAGCCACACCTTGTCAGAGCATGCTTCTTTGGCTGTCTAATTCGTCGGTCTTTGTTCTCTACTGTACTCAAATTACCAGCTTCGTGATTTGTTGCTTCAAGTCGCATTTTCTTTTCATATCCCTATACCCCTGTCATTTATAGACCCGTGATTTGACGCCGACGCCCCCCTTATATTGCGCATTTGTGTACCTTCTCACATCAAATCCATGCCGTGCATATATGCTTTGTAGAACCGCATCTTGCATCGTCCAAGGTAAGAAAGAACATGCCACGTTTAGGCGTAAAATCACTCTCGCAGCCCTTACCCACGCTTCGGTCCCCGGTGTACTTCTTTGTAATGAAGTGTTAGAACAAACTCATCGTTTTCTTCGTCTGAACAGGTTGGGTTGGTGTATATATTGTTATTAGAAGAATCCCCAATAGTTAAGACTGCATTGTCTTCAACAATAGACACGGTAGAAAGATGTGCGACAGTAAATTAATATAATGAGTACAGTCAGTGGACAACAAAATCACAATAACATCACAATAACAGTAGCATGGGGGAGAGATCAAAATTGCAGTAATGTGACAATAAAAATATGATAACAGCAGCTGGGAAACAGACGGCAATCAATAACATCACAATAACACTAAATGTGTTTATCTTATGCTACTCTCTTATCAGTCGTATATTTTCACGCTACATCACAATAATATCACAACAATAGTAGCATAATATCAGAATAACTTTCCAATAATATCATCATGTTTCTCTACTTTTTCAATAATAGTTCAGTAATATCAGAATAACAGTACTCTGATTCTACTTTATTACATACAGATAATACTGTATTTATTATGTTACTCTTTTGCAAGGCATATATTTTCATGCTACTGCACAATAATAGCACAATTTATTACAATAATATCACAATAACAGTCGAATAATATAATCATGTTACTGTACTGTTACAATAATAGTACATTAATATCAGAATAACAGTTCTCTTTTTCTACTCTAATACAAGCCAGACAAAGATAAATAATATCGAATAACAAATGAGAAACACATAGAAATCAATAATTGATTTATAAACACTCGTGCTAATAATAGTACATTAATATCGAATAATAATGTTCTCTTTTTCTACTCTAATACAAGCCAGACAAAGATAATAATATCGAATAACAAAATGAGAAATGAGATATAAATCAAAAATTGATTTATAAACACTCGTGCTAATAATAGTACATTAATATCGAATAACAGCTTCTCTTTTTCTACTCTAATACAAGAGTGACAGTACAATAATATCAGAATAACAGCTGAGAAACACATAGAAATCAATAATTGATTTATAAACAACGGCGGATAAAGAGATAAGAATCAATAGTAGTATTACCTGTTTCCATATTTACTGTCGAGTTGATTTCTTCGCTAACATTGTTATTAATCTCGTTGTCCATCTTTTTACACCAAAACAAGAAATCAAGTATTCAATTCAATTAAAATCAACGAATTTCACGAATTGTATATTAATTTCGAAAATACGATTGAATACACTAAAAATCAACGAATTTAGATTACCTGTAATTCGATTGCAGCTAAAAATCAACGAATTTGTGTAATCTTATTAGGTTTTTAATGAGTTTTCTATAGTCGGCGTTCTGATTTTTGAGTTTTCTCTGTTTTTGATTTGTAGAGAGATGTAGAGAGAGAGAGAATATCGTTAGAATGAGGTTTCTGTTTTCATGTTTCAGCGCTTTTGTATTTTTCGATTTTTCCTTTTTTTTTTTCTAATTTATCATTTAATCTCAGCCCTTGATTTCTTTTAATCTCAGCCCTTGATTTCCCCAACTCACAACTCATCATAAGACCCCAACTCACGAGATCCCGCCTATATATATATATATATATATATATATATATAGATATATATAGAGATTGAATCATGTGAGGCACCCATGTTAGGGTGAGGCTGCTGGACCCATCTCCACCATCCGATCAAAAACAAATGAATGCACCAGATTGTGCCACGTCCCACTAATTAAAATCTCAGGTATGTTGCTAATTTCCCGTCGTTTTACAATCATTTATTCAACTCTCCTCTTTCTCTCTCTTTGTCATTTATCTTCAGTCTTCAGCTTCTTCAATTTTGTGCTTTCCATCACCATTTTCGTCGCATTTCGATCATCTTCAATGCCTGCGCATTCGATTCCGTTCTTCACTACTAGTCTAATCTCTACAATTCTTGATCGTTACACGATTTCAATTCCAATTACAATGACTGGTAATCTGTTCGCTACTTAATTATTACTCTTTATGCATTCAATTGATGTTTCTATTCTTCTAATTTCATTCAATCTCGCTTTTTCCCTAATTTTTCTGATTGCAATCGTTTGTGATTAATTTGACGTTTTTTTTTTGGTAGACGATAAGATTTTGTTGGATTTGATCAAGAAACCTTACAAAGCATGGAAGTCGGCATGGCGTTTCGCGATTATGTAATTAATCTCTCTCTTTCTTCATTATTTTCAAATAATTTAGGTTAGAGTAGCATGTGATTGTTTCGGGAAGATAATTTCTTCTTATTGTAACTTCAGAATAGTTTCACGACTATATATGTAATTAATCTCTCCTTTGAAAGTTTTGTTGTTTAATCTCTTAGTTTGGTTCGAATAATTCAGCATAAGAGAAGAAATTGAAGTTATGCTTGTGATTGTTTGGGCGAAATGATCTATTTTGAATTCTCTCAGTTCTATTCGAATAATTTAGCTTAAGAGTATAAATTGAAGTTATGCTTGTGCTTGTGACTGTTGAGTGAAATGATTTCTTCTTATTGCGACTTTAGAATCAGTAAATCCAGAAAGAGTATAGTCAATTGGCTGTCCGTTGTTATTTAGCTAATATCAGGTTTCAGGCCTTTATAGTTTTAAGGTATGGTCACATAATTGAATGCCATGCTGTTGCATTATATGGTGGTGCCTATCACTCAGCCAATATACGTGGGGGATATTTGCATTAAACATAACATAGGAGGTTCGGAGGGAGTAGTCGTACGTCTATATTACTAGATTACTTTGTCGGAGGTTCAATTATTAGTGTGAGTCTTAAGTGATTTGGTAATTTGTGTTGTCTCCAGTGGAAGAATCGGTTCAATGGACTTTCACAGGGTCTCAAATTACTTGGTCACAAATGAGTGATGATGAGTCCATCCGATTGTATGATGTTGCTAATGCCACGTATGTGTTTCCATCCTTTAACCTGATGTTAAAATCACGTTTGTACATTCATGTTCTGAAAGTGTTTTCTTTTAAATGTATGTTGATCTGTGTGCCTGTGTGTTTGTGCGAGAGTTCGTAGGAACACACCGTCGCTTATCCATTTTTTAAAAATAATGATTTCTTACTGTGTGTAATTAGAATATAGTCAATTAAGAACTTCTATAGATAATATTTTAGGTGCTAATATCTGCTCACTAGTATGGCTCGACCACCGAACATCCCCATCAAAGCTAAATGATTAACTAGACGAGTGAACACCGAATGTAGGTCGGTGCAACCTTTTTCCGATTTTGAAGTCTGCCGTAAAATGGTCATGTTTTAAATGGCATGTTCATGGATACATAGCATATTGTCAATACTTTTCAAACTTAATCTGTGGAATCTTAATAAATGGAGATAGGGGTGTCTTGGGATGTTAACATGGAATTTTAAGGCATTTACATATGTAATTTAACATTGGACTAACCCGAATGCGATAGAGGTTTTCTACTATACCTGAAAAGGGCTACACATGCACCGACTCACCGAGCCTTGTTAGTGCTAGTTTGGGTTGAAAAATTCTTATCTACGAGTATAAGTTGTTATTTGTCTACTTTCATATCGGATTTGGCCATTGTCGTCTATTAGCTCAAAAGGTAGAGCAATGTGTTATTGCACATGGTGTGGGTTCGAGCCCCACATAGACGAACATATATAAAGCACTAGTTACACTTTGTAGTAACATTAGTTGTTCTATGTGGTAACAATAATTATCGAACAAAGTGATGCTAGCTAAGAATAACACTAGTTATTTGATAATGTAACATTGTTTCGTATATATAATAACACTGTTTATTTGATAAAGTAACACTTATGTTACATATATTGATAATAGAAGCTCATGTAGGAATTGAACCTACATCCTTTGTGCAATTGCACAAATGCTCTACCAATTGAGCTAATGAGCTAGTTTAGTAGAAACCGAATATTCCACCAACACACTACGCTTGATGTAATGGCCACAATATAAGTTTATAAGTCACCACTTCACTTGAGTATTCGAGTCATATGTTTCTCATGTTATTCCAAAGAGCATGTAGTGTTATTCCAAAGAATTGTCATGTTATCACATAGAGTAACCGTGTTATTCTATTAACTTGTTACGTTATTCCATAGAGCCAAATAATATTCTGTGACACAAAAGCCAGGTATTATAACACAATATCCTATTATGATAACATAGTTATAGTTACGGATTATAAAGCGCGAAAAACCAATTCTATTGATCTGAAGACAAACTAGTTCCGTCGATGACCGTATAAGGCACATTATATGCATGTAAAATCTGAATATGGTATGAGACTCACAAAATAAGGTCTGAGATTCACCAAATAAGGAAAAGAGCAAAAAAGGTGATTTAAAGACCAAGTTTCACAAAACAACCTCTAAGATTCACTGAACAAGGTCTGAGATTCACAAAGCAAAGTCTGAGATTCACCTAATAAAGAAAAGAGCAAAATAGGTTATTTTAACCAATTATGATGATCAAGTTTCACAAAACAAGCCTTAAGATTCACTGAATAAGATATGAGATTCACAAAATAAGGTCTGAGATTCACCAAATAAGGAAAAGAGCAAAAAAGGTGATTTTAAGACCAAGTTTCACAAAACAAGCTCTAAGATTCACTGAACAAGATCTGAGATTCACAAAACAAAGTCTGAGATTCACCGAATAAAGAAAAGAGCAAAAAAGGTGATTTTAACCACTTATCATGACCAAGTTTCACAAAACAAGCCCTAAGATTCACTAAATAAAGTATGAGATTCACAAAATAAGGTCTGAGATTCACCAAATAAGGAAAAGAGCAAAAAACGTGATTTTAACCACTTATGATGACCAAGTTTTACAAAACAACCTCTAAGATTCACTGAACAAGGTCTGAGATTCACAAAACAAAGTCTGAGATTCACCTAACAAAGAACAGAGCAAAATAGGTTATTTTAACCAATTATGATGATCAAGTTTCACAAAACAAGCCTTAAGATTCACAGAATAAGATATGAGATTCACAAAATAAGGTCTGAGATTCACCAAATAAGGAAAAGAGCAAAAAACGTGATTTTAACCACTTATGATGACCAAGTTTCACAAAACAACCTCTAAGATTCACTGAACAAGGTCTGAGATTCACAAAACAAAGTCTGAGATTCACCTAATAAAGAAAAGAGCAAAATAGGTTATTTTAACAACTTATGATGATCAAGTTTCACAAAAACAAGCCTTAAGATTCACTGAATAACGTATGAGATTCACATAATAAGGTATGAGATTCACCAAATAAGGAAAAGAACAAAATAGGTGATTCCTAACACCTATAATGACCAAGTTTTAGAAAATTATCTTACATGTTCACAAAACAAGCTATAGGATTCACAACATAAGGACCGAGATTCACAAAATCAGGAGAAGAGCAAAACAGGTTATCTCTTATCACTTATAACAAAATTTAAGAATATTAGCTTCTAAGTTCACAAATTAAGCTCTAAGATTAACAGAATAAGGTCTGACATTCACAGAATAAGGTATGAGATTCACAAAACAAAGTCTGAGATTCACCTAATAAAGAAAAGAGTGGTTTGTGCAATAATTTTGCAACTTTACAGTGTTTCAATTGACTTTTTTCCATATTTTTAATTTAGTCAAAGACTCGTTACTCTTTGGCTTTGGATTATGATGGAATATATCAAAATCGCTCACTAAAGACCCACGAAAAAACCAAACAAAACCGTCAAAAGTTTAAAATATTTCAACCAAGTAATTACCACATAACCATTAAGAGAAGATGGGTTAGTGAATGAATATTAAAAGCCAACTTACATCAGCAGTGCCAGTAAAGGGTCTTACAAGGCCTCGTCTTTATCAGAATTGTTGAAGTCGGCAAAGTTCCATTTACAAAGCTCCGCTCCAATGACACAAAGAAGGGTCCCAAAAGGGGAATTGAGCTTGTGTTGCCGAAGTAGCAAACCCAAATTATTCGTTAATCAGAAGGCATAGACAATCATATGTGGAGACCAACAAAGTAGGAATACCTCAGCTAAGGTATTCCAAACTTCGATCCAATAATGTTCTCCTTCAATGGTCGCAGAACATGCAGTCGTCAAGATCAATCTTGAATTTTGTCATCCCGCATATAGGTTCTCGTCTTATTAGCCTCCCTCGATGGGAATTACACCAGCTTTAGCACTTAAATTTTACAGAGATTTCAATACCATAATGTTCTCCTCTAATACTCGAAATGGTTTTATTACACCTATCGATCTTGAACTCTGCCATACCGTTTATAGTTTCAGCAACACCGCCAATGCCAAATGTATCCTTGTTTAATTACAACAGTGTGTAAAGAAGAACCGACTGTGATAGCACTGAGAGAAGCACAAGCAGATATCACACTGACCAATGTCACTGCATCCGGAGACATGGATGCTAATGTCATTTGACGGAAGGGTTTGAGAGCTTCAACAGAACATCTTAATATGATTTCAGAAAAACTACCATTGTATACCAACGCCGCATATGTTAATCACAACAACAACAAACAATCTCCTAACGAAATTACTAAACCAAAAGCAAGATCCTTATTATTATTCTTCATATTATTATTGCTACTTCCAACAAAATCCAATCACAAATGCACAAGTAACACATAAGCAACGAAGTAGCAAAAATTACAACAACAACAAACATTCTAAAGCTTTCTAAGCAAAAATCCAATCACAGATTCAGAAGAACACATAAAAAACAAAATAGAAAAAATTAGGGTTAGAAATTTAAGAAAACATACATCAATCAAACAAGAAAAAGACCTCGTCGCTGTCAATAAAACGTCATCATCGGAGAGTCGTCGGATGGCGGTGGGCGTTGGTGATGAGAGAGTCGATGTATCAGTAACACTGTGTTTTTTTTTTGGAACGATTTTATTTTTTTTATTTTTTTTATTTTTATTTTTTTTGGAACGAGTGTTACTGTGTTAGTAAGAGTAAGGGGAGCGTCGGGTGGGGTTTGGGTTTTGTTTGATGTAATAAAGGGCGTGTAATCTAGGAATTTGGTGAGGCCGGCCGCCTCGCCATAATGAGGTGCCTCACCGGATCCGGCCTCTCTATATATATATATATATATATATATATATAGATTTGGGATCCGGTGAGAACCACCTACATAGTGATTTTTTTTTTTGGTCTAGATAACATATTTCTTTTTTCTAAAAAAATGATGACATATTTGGATTCAGCATAGAATTTTATGTCTAGATAACATATTTCTTGGTCCAAAAAGTATAAATTATTAACCGGAATCGAGACGAGAAACATTTTATTAATTTTGATGCACCTAGTACTCATTTTTCATGTATCTAACAATTTTCACGCACCTAGAACTCGTTTTCGTGCACGTAGAGCCTGATATTTTCATGCACCTAGTAATCATTTTCATGCATGTAACAATTTTCATGCACCTAGTATTGATTTTCGTGCATCTATAGCCATTTTAGTATACCTAATTGTATTTTTTTACATTAAGTTTATATTTTGTTAATAAAATCCAAATTTTTTGTTTAGCTATACTAAAAATGTGTTAGAATAAACTAAACTAAGGGTAAATGATCCATCAAAACTTTCGGAACAAGATTTGATGATGTTTTAGTAAGGGTTCTCAAGGTTCTCATTATGTTTGTGGTTCTCACCGGATCCTGACCCTATATATATATATATATATATAGTATTAGGATCATGTAAGTCCTCCTTTTACATGTGAGTCCAGAAGTCTCATTACTAGCCCTTAGCCCCTTAGATCTTGAATATGGGTGGCTGAGATTGAGAGGCAAAAAAGTTGTTTAATTACTTTCTCTTTCATACTTTTACTAATTAAACTAACTCATCTAATTAACACCCTTCATCAAATTAACACCCCCTCCTCTTTTTTCTCATTTCTAAAAAACTCTCCATCTCTCTACACATTTCTCACACAAAAAAAAACCACATCTTTCATCCTCTCTCCTCTCATCACCAAACCAGAAAAAAAAAACCCAAAGACAAACCAAAACAAAAATTTCAAAAAAATAAATTCCCCCTCTGTCCCCTGACCCGACCACCGCCACCTCCCGTTCCCTGAAACCTCCACCACCGCACCATTCACGACCACCACTCCCTTCGTCCTCTTCCTCTACTCACTGCGCACCGACCACCACCAGCACACCATTCACGACCACCACTTCCTGCCGTCCTCCCTCCTCCACCACGCGCCACGATCTCAGCACCACCAACCACTCACGACCTCACCTCCACCACCGCACTTCCTCTACTCACGCCACCCTCATCCTTCTCCTCTGACTGCCGCCACCTTCCTCGCCCTCTCAGATCTGACGGCCTCACCTCCACCACACACCACCTGCCACGAACCGCCCCAATAACCCCCTTCTCCTTCCTCTCCTTTGTTCAGCAACCCCACCAAACGCCCAGATCCGCGTTTTCTCCTTCGTCGGTTTTTTTCAGTGTTTTTTTTTTATAAAAAATGCAGATTGGGTTGTGTATTTTTCCCTTTTATTGTTCATATTTTTTTTTTATTTCAGTTTTGTTTTTTTTATTGTTGTAGTTTCATTTTTTAATTTATTGTTGTTGGTCGTTTGGTAATGGTTGCTAGGTGTGGTGGTTGTGTTGGTTTGCTTTTAAGTTTATGGTGGTGGTGTTGGGTTGCATTTTTACAGTGTTTTTTTTGTACTAAATCTATAATTATTGGTTTTTTTTTTCAGATCCGTTTTTAATTTTAGTATACTAAATCTATTAATTATTGGTTTTTTGGTACTAAATCAGATTTTTTTTTTCGGTTTTTTGTTTTTTTTTTCAGATCCGGTTTTGTTGTTTTTTTAATTTCAGATCCGTTTTTTTTCCGGTTATTGGTATTCTTACAAGTTATAGTTTTATTTTAGTACTAAATCTATTATTTATGAAATAGTTTTTGTGAGATCTCATTCTCATTTTTTACTTTTTTTTGTTAATATCGCCTTGTTAATATCCCATCTTGTTATATATATTTCCCAATTTTCGTATTTAAAATTTTGTCTTGGTATTGTGTGATTTCTATTAACAAAGTTACACTTTTCTCTATTAAAGTTACATTTTTTCCTATTAAAATTACACTTTTTTCTCTGTTAAAATTACACTTTTTTCTGTTAAAATTACATTTTTTTCCTGTTAAAATTACACTTTTTTCTGTTAAAATTACACATTTTCCTGTTAAAATTACACTTTTGTAGCTAAAATTACACTTTTGTTGCTTAAAATTATACTTTTGTTTGTTACAATTACACTTTTGTTAGCTAAAATTACACTTTTGTTGCTTAAAATTACATTTTTTTTGTTACAATTACAGTTTTGTTAGCTAAAATTACACTTATCTCTACTAAGGTTACCCTCTCAATTGCTAAAGTTCCACTCTCAATGGACTAAAATTACATTCTCAATGGACTAAAGTTACATTTTCAATGGACTAAAATTGCACAATTTGGACTAATGGATTTATTAGTCATTTACACAATTTGGACTAAAGTTATACTTATTTGGATTAAAATGACACAATTTGGACTAAAATTATACAATTTTGGACTGAAAAAATAAAATTTGGACTATAAATACACTATTTATGACTAAATTTGGACTAAAAATACACTATTTACGACTAAACTTGGACTAAAAAATACGATTTTGGATTAAAAACACACTATTTACGACTAAATTTTGATTAAAAATATAATTTTCGGCTGAAAACACACTATTTACGACTAAATTTGGACTAAAACTGATGCGAATGGGGGGGACGGTTAATAAACGACCACGGATCATAAAATTCAAGACAAGTTTATGAATAATTAAGGAGCTGTGAAAGAGCTGTTGGATCCAAAAATTCAAGAAGTATGCATGCTCTCAACTCAAGAAAACGAGACCCGCGTGGGAACGCACTAAGAATCGTGTGGTCCAAGTGTGTCGTCCAATAGAAGAGGTCGTGCTTAATTTAGAAGACCGAGTGATCTCAAGACCAAGTAATGAATTGTTTACACACAAAATATGGATGGGCTCAATTAAGGAAAAGGAAATATGTGCAATCAAGACTCGAGACCCGTGGGAACCTTGAACCCGCGTGGGAACACGAAGGGTGGCGACATCCAGCAAGGGGAGAAGAATTCCAATTTAGTTTTTATTATTTTCAAACTAGTTTAAATAAGAGTTGAAAAATTGGTCTAGTTTGTGAGTTCTATGCTTCAATCATCCTAGAACTCACAAAATAGCATTAAATGCATTCTTGGAGGCCAAGGCATTTTGTCCTATAAAAGGACCAAGCCTCCCTCATTTGTAATCATCCAAGTTTAAGAAAAACCTCCTTTAGAGTGAGAAACTTGTTGTTTCAATCTTTTCAAAGATCGATGATTTCGAGTCTTTCCTTGAACTAAGGACGTGCTCCGAAGTTTGAGTTGGATTACTTGACGCGTTTTCGAGTGATTCCCCCATTGTTATCGTTATAGGTCTAGCGATAGCAAATATCCCACTGGTTCGATCTCTTCATAAGAAATCGAAACAAATATCATTTCCATTCTTGCACCAAAGAAAAACAAAAACCAACAAAAAAGACTTCCGCTTCGCCCAAAACGCCTCAAGTGGCACGATCAGGTCGGGTTGCACCTAGTGCATTAGGATCTTCCGTCTCACTTGAATCCACAATTAAATCTTCCGCTCTGTATACATATCAAGTGGTATCAGAGCTTCGGCTCTTGATCACCCACAAAAATCAAGACGGTCCTGAGAAAGTCCAAATCAATTAGTAGTTGAATATCCAATCGCGATTGGTATTCAAAGGTTAAACTCAACGAGGTTGTTGAGCTTTAATCGATTGGATCTTAAAGGCACGGATTGAACAAAAACAAAAAAAACAAAAAAAATATCATTGTTCACGCGGTACTGTTCATGGTACTGTTCATCACAAAAAAAAAAAGTGGGTCCGAAACTTCAAAAAAAAATTGACCAACATGAACTTCGACGATCTGAACTTTCTTAAGAATCTTCAAAAGGCCTTGAAGAATTTGCAAGAATCCGATCCCAAATGGCAGCCTAGACGCGAACGAGTCATTGACGAGTTCAAGGTAAGTCCGGATCCCGAGGACTACCTCGAGTGGGAACGGAAAATCGAACGAATGTTTGATTACAAAGGCCTGGATTAGACCTGGCAAAACGGGTCAACGGGTTGGGTTCGGGTCGGGCCAATTCGGGTCGGGTCAATTCGGGTTTCTCGTTGAGTTCGGGTTAATTCGGGTCGGGACGGGTCTTTTCGGGTTTCGGGTCTATTTCGGGTTTGTTGTCGGGTCTGTTTCGGGTCAAGCGGGTCGGGTCATTTTCGGGTCAATGAATAATAGAGAAATAGTCATTTCAAGTCTTTTCGGTTCAATTAGAGTTATATTTTGTCGGGTCATTTTCGGGTTTAGTGGTTCTGGATCGGGTCATTTTCGGGTCGGGTCAGTACGGGTCAAGGAAGCTCGGGTCATGTTCGGGTCGGGTCGGATCAATTCGGGTTTTCGGGTCACATTCGGGTGATGTAGTTCGGGTCACTTCGGGTCTCGGGTCAGCTTTTTCGGGTCGGGTCAATCGGGTCGGGTTGCTTTTGCCAGGTCTAGCCTGGATGATGCAAAATGCTGCAAGTACGCTATTCGAAGACTTTTTAGAGGGGCTTCACTATGGTACGAGAGTTTGAAAGCAAGGCATGCTCGCGCTGGAAAGGAGAAATTATCATCTTGGGATTCTCTTAAACGCAAATTGCACAAAAGATATGTTCCAGCAACTTATAGACTTACAACTTATCATAAGATCGCCAATCTCAACCAAGGGAGGCTTAGTGTCTCTGAATACATCGATGAGTTTGAGAATCTCACTCTGATGAGAGAGTTGGAAGAGAGTGAAGAGTTAAAGATGGCTCGATTTCTTCGTGGATTAAATCGTAATATAGCCAACTCGGTTGAATTACAATCCTACGCTGATTTCGATGCTTTGCGCAACTTGTGTCTAAAGGTTGAAGCACAAGGGAAAGCTAAATTGCCGACAATTTATGGTGAGAGTAGTCGGAATTGGAGGAATGAGGGAGGATCGAAAGGGAGTCCGACGAGTACTGTTGGCGAACCCAAGTCGCTAGTTCCAAGGCAAGAACGCCCGATTCTAAGAAAACAAGTCTCTCTAAAGTACGATGTTTAAAGTGTCCGGGGTTTGGGCACTATCAAAGCACGTGTCCAAATAAACGATTGATTACCTTGAGGGACGTTGTTGCTTGTCAGGGTGAGTTGTTTGATGAGGAGGAACGATTGGGTGATGTGTTCAATGTCGAAGAAAGAGAAAAGGACGAGATTATCATAATAGAGCCATTGAGTGATGATGATCAAATTAAAGATGTGATTGAAGATGACTTATTTTCTTTTGAGGATGAACCCCATACAAAAGGTACTTCTTTATTTGATCCAAATCTACCAATTGTTTTTGATGAAGAATTTGAAGAAGTTTATGATGAAACTCACATGGAAGAAAGTGATCATACAAGTTATGACGATGCAACTCAAGAGTTGCTTAATCTTGTGTCAATCTCGGATGAAGAATTCAAGGATGTTTTCCCCGAGGAACTACCCGCTGGTTTACCACCTATTCGAGGGATTGAACACCAAATCGATCTCCTACCCAGAGCTCCCTTACCAAACAAAGCCGCCTATAGATGCAATTCAATGGAGACAAAGGAATTGCAACGACAAGTTGAGGAGTTGATGGAACGAGGCTATGTGTGTGAGAGCATAAGTCCATGTGCTGTCCTTACGCTACTTGTTCCAAAGAAGGATGGGACGTGGCGAATGTGCATTGATAGTCGAGCCATGAACAACATAACTATCAAGTATCGTTTTCCTATCCCAAGGCTTGACGACATGCTTGATGAGTTACATGGGTCCGAGATTTTTTCTAAGATTGACTTAAGGAGTGGTTATCACCAAATACGAATGAGAGAAGGGGACGAGTGGAAAACCGCGTTCAAGACTAGACATAGGTTATACGAGTGGACCGACATGCCATTCGGATTAACCAATGCTCAGAGTACTTTTATGCGACTCATGAACAAGGTACTCAAACCTTTCTTAAGCAGATTTGTTGTCGTCTATTTGGATGACATTTTGGGGTACAGTCGAACTGAGGAAGAACATTTCATACACCTTCGAGAGGTGTTCGACACACTTCGAGGGAAGAAACTCTGTGGAAAGAAGGAGAAGTGGTCGTTGTGGGTCGAGGGTGTCATCTCTCTCGACTATATGGTATCTAAAGACGGGGTTTCGGTTAATCAAATCCAAATTGAGTCAATCAAGTCGTGGCCTACCCCTAAGTCCATCACGGAAGTCCGGTCATTTCATGGACTTGCTTCGTTTTATCGAAGGTTTATTCGGGACTTTAACACCATCACTAGTCCCATCACCGAGTGTTTAAAGAAAGGAGCATTCGTATGGACCGCGGCCGCTCAAAGGGTGATGTGACCATTATTTGCGCACATTTAGTCCCCTAATTGAGCCTATTTTGCATACTATTATAGCATTTCATGGCCATTTTATCCGTCAAAACCTTCCTATTTGCTTTTCTATCACATTTCATATGTTTTGTAGCAAAGAAGATAATAAGGCGGAAATTCCCGTCTTTCGTGCATATTTGGAAGCTTATTGATGATATTAGATGGACTAGTATGAAGAGAAGGTATTAATGATGACCAAAGATGTAGGAATAAAGTGTATATAGAAGGATTAAAGGGTTAAAAGTAAGAATGACGAGAGGGAAGGCATTACAAGAAGAAATCGCTCGAAAACCGAACCAAGGGTTGCTCCTTTGGCTCTGAAAATATGCTAGATGGAACGGCGTCGAAAAATCAAGTGATCTAGGCTTTTGAATCACTCCAATAGGAGTCCGGATGAGGAAATGACGTCCGTTTTACAATCCGAGCTCAAGATACAGCTCAACCCGCTCGGGTCAAATTCAACCCGCTCTGGTTGAAGCCCAGGACGCCCATATTTCGCTCGGGACGGGCGTATTCCTGGACAGGAAACTTTTCCTTTCTACGAGAACTACAATCCGTGCGTTTTCTCCCAAATCCGCCCGGATTGCATCTTCAGAATCCGCCCGTCTTCTCCCAAATCCGCCCGGATTGCATTTTCAGAATCCGCCCGGATTCAACTGAATCCGCCCGTTTTCCCTAGCCAGAATCCGCCCGTCCCGACTCCAATACGCACGGATTCCTTTACAGCAATTTTCGTGTTCTTCAAGCTCCGTGAAAGACGCCCTTCCTTCAAAAAATACCGGAGTCTCCCTGCTCAAATCTCAAAAGTGTAATTACTAGTTTAGCCCTTAGTTAACCCTAATGCATCCACCTAATTTCCACTATAAATACCCCATTTGTAATAATCCTTTAACACAAGTTTTTAGAGTAGAAAATCCTTCCTTAGATTAGATTAGGAGTAGATTAGAATAGATTACTCTTTAATCTTTCCACAAATTACACATTAATCTCTCCTTAATTATTGTTCAAGTTTATTATTCAAGTTTATTATTGGGTAATTGAAGATTATTGGGTTATTATTGGGAGATTGACAACCTTCCATCAATCATCAAGTTCTTCTATTATTCTTTGCACTATTATTCTGGAATCTCCATAGGTATAATTCTCTTAATCCTTGTTTTAATTATTGTTAATCTTTCTTACTTGTTCATCATGTTTTACCTTGTTAGTATGATTGACAACCTTGTTAACATGCTAAACTTGATAATAAGTGAGTAGTCTCTTGCTAGGATTAGTGGGTAATTAGGGGAAGCCAACATGGGATTGATTCATGCTTAATCTAATATGTTCACATGATTAAATTTATTGCTTGTTGTGATGTCAACTTTATGCATATGTTATGTTTGATGAAATGCCAAGCCTATGAATCCTTGCATTTACAATCATCTCTTATCTACTCAACTTGACTTGTAAGATATAAACCAACTCGAGTCTTGTTAGACCATGCATAGAAGTTGAATAGGAGGAAAGTAAGTCGACTTGTAGGTGTTGTACAATCTTATCGATTCGGCTCTGGGACCCAACTCTTCCTATGAACCGTAAGACATAAACCAACTCGGTTCCTCCACAACATTAATTGCTTGCTTATAATTGTAAACATGTTTGTATGATCAACGCCATGAATCCCCTATGACCCCATGATATCCTAGCACTTTTAATCATTTGTTTACATCTTTCTTTTATTGCTTGTTTCACTTTATTGCTTTTATTAGTCTAGAACACAACTACAAACCCAACCAAATTGTGACACTAGCATAAATTGAGATAGATAGACTTAGAACCCAAAGCACACCGTCCCATGGATCGACCTCGACTTACCGCTAACTAGTTGTATGTTGAGTATTATAAATGTGTTTCATTGGATGTGACCCGACGACATCACTCCACATCAAAATGGCGCCGTTGCCGGGGACGGTGCTATGTGATTAAGTTCTTACTTGTTTGTCTATTTTGATTTTGCTCTCACCTTGAGGAACTTGTTCCTCAAGGATCGTTTTTACCGTTTTCTTGTAGTTTCCATGTTTGTAGTTGTATCTTTATCTTGGCTATGATGATGACTCAAGACTTGACATATGGAGTATGTGGTGGATCTTTTGAGTATGACTATGGGTATGGGGAGTTTGAGGAGCAAGTCAACACAAACCTACCTTACACCTCATACAATGAAAATCCTAACCACTACCCCAACTTTTCTTACCAAAGCCCCCACATCCAACATCCACAACAACCACCCACCCAAAACCCACTTTACAATCAATGCCAAATGTCATCCTAAAATGAACACCCATACCACCAAATTCCCATGTACCCACAACAAGAGAATGAGCATAATCTTGACATGCAAAGTGTGGTTCTCCAAATGTTAAGGGACCAACAAAATCTCTTCATACAAATGCTAGAAGAGAGCCAAGCTAGGGACAATGTTCTCAAAAACATTGTTACTAATGGTGAGAAGTGAAAGATCATAGATCCATATTAGACTCTCTAATAAAATAAATTTATCTCATAAATTGTTGTTTATGTGATCTATGTAACATGCATGCTAATATGAAAGCATAAAAACAAAGTATAAGGAAAAACAATTTCCTTACATTGAATATGAGGTAAAATGGGCACAAATTAGTTCTCCTTACTAATTTGTTCTTGAGCTAAAATGATGTGGATGATCCTCCTTGAAAAACCTTCAAATAGAAAGTCTCCTCCAAGTAGCACCCAAGAACTACCCAACAATATTAATAAGTATAAACTAGTAACTTATTAATATGTGCCCTTGATAATAATACTAGTAATATTACTAACTATTCTTAGTAATAATTGTATACTAGAGAAATGTTGTAGAGAGATGGAAGAGGTTTTTGTTCACATGCAAAAATGAATGATTTGTGTGTAAGAAAGGTGGAGTGAACAAATGAACAAATATATGGAGTGTAGAAATGGGAAAGGAAGTGGCGGGTGGTGAAGGCTCTAGTGGACAATTGTTTGTTTTATAATTTTATCTTACATCACATGCAAAATGTAGTATAAGACATATATTATGGTAGTATACAAAATAAGGTAAAATGATTATGAGAGTAATCATCCATTACACTTATTTTACACGGTTCACATGACCATATACAGGTCCATGTTGGTTTTTATATTTGTCGCACAAATCCGTGTAATTTTTATTTTAAACATCGTATCATGTTGAAATACTTCCATAATTAATTCGTCCAATTCACTCCGTAAATATACGTGTACCACTACACATATTATTTACGTACTAATATTAATCACATTAATCAATTAGTACAATTTTAGTAAATTAACAGTTAATTAACTAAAACCCGTTTCCCAAAACTTATTATTTAATTATCGCATAATTAAATAATAATCGCTGCCGCTCTCGAGTTCGCAACTCGAAATCTCTCTAATAATAATCGACTAACCTCTTAGTCTATAAATCAAGGGACTAAATGAATTGTATCTCATACAATTAATTAGTTATCAATTGGGGTTCGTTCCTTTAGGTCTGACCGAAAGGGGTCAGTTGATCACCGCCGTCTCACGACAATAACGTCAAACTCTAGTCAGCCAACCGTTATCGATTTACGTTAATCAACTGACGAGGATCAAATAATTAAATATCTGATGATATTCTATTAATGAGATTTATTATGTTAACGCACTATTGTGGAGGACACTAACTCCAACAAGAAGTTGGCAAATCAAATTGCCCAATTGGAAGCCACCCAAATGCTAAATGAAGAAGAAGGGGTAGATAACGAGGGTGAAGAAGAATTTGGATGGCATTATGAAGCTACTCTTGTGAATACCCCACCACCTCCTAAATTCATAAGTATTGAACATCCCATATTCCAACTTGTACCCAACATTACAAACATTCATGATGGATGTGAATATGAAGATGTAACTTTTGAGGAAGGGGAGTGCTTGATTGATTATGGACCAAGAGTGGATGATGAATTGAAGCATGATGTTGGGGTGGAGAGCAATGATGAATGTGAGTTGAAGGCCAATTATGAGACAAGCACTTTGTCTAAATTGTCTAATGAATCTAGCTCACACACTAGCCTTGCTTCTCCAATTTGGGATACCTATGATGATGATGAGGAAGACCTCCCACCACAATTTCCCTCTATGACCCATGTAGAGGAAGTGTGTTCCCTTGACACTTATGAGAGTGGAGGTAAAACTTTGAAAGAAGAGGTTGATGAATTTGAACTTGTAATCTTTGGGGAATTGAGAGGTCAAGAGGAAAACTATGATGTTGGCATCTTTGATCATAGTTTTGAAGAAATTGAAGCTCTTTTCTTTGGAAATGGTTCAAGTTCTAAGGAGGGTCAAGAAGAAAGTGAAGACAATGAAAGCATGAATGACCTCAATGGTGAGATGTTGACTCCTCCACATCTTATCCTTCAACTATCCCCTCATCAAAGAAATGAGAACTCTCCTTCTACTATTGAAGGATTGATGAATCAATGCTCTATCATCATAGAATTTAAAAGAGATGGTAAAGAGTGGAAGCCTCCGGATGAATATGGGCAATACTTCATACATTGTATTGACAAGAATCATGTGCTTGTTGGTTTGAAGCATTGGAAGAAGTCAAGTGCCAAGGGCAAAACAAATGGGAGAGTGTTTGGCAAGTTCTATTCCAAGCAAAGATGGGTAAACTACGTTTTGACATCACCAATCTCCTATTTATGCCTACATGAAGCCCATTCAAGAGCCTTTGACCGGTTGTTGAGAGCATTAAGCAACATGGACAACATCAATAATAATGGCAACAAGGAATGAGTTTGGTGGAGTCCTCCCTCAAACCACCATTTGTAAGATATCTTTACCTTTCACTTTGCATTACATTTCCACTTGCATTTAGTTATTTACATATGCATTTAGTTTGCATTTGTATTATATTTCATATTGCATTTACATTAGTTCGTTCATATAGATTAGCTTGCATTGTATTTATCCCACATGATTCATATAGATAGTTGCATATAGACTAGAATTCATGCATAGGCACTAATGACCAAACCTATTTCTTTTCTACACTAGAAATAGTGTTTAAATCGGTTTGGGGAGGTTTGATCATAGGTGACCATAGTTTACTAGAAAACATGCATCATCTAGTATAGATTGCATTCATTTGTTATATATCTCATATAGAATTGCATTTAGTTAGAGCATGCATTCATTCATATCATATCATTACGTTTGTACTTTATTTCAAAAAAATCAAAAAAAATTCAAAAACATGTATTTCCTTTTTATTCCTACTCCTACATGTACATTGAGTACAATGTCCAAAATAAAGTGGGGGATTGGAATTTATATTCCAAAAATGCATAAAAATTGAAAAATTTCGAAAAATACAAAAATATGTTCTTTAATTTCATAAAATCAAAAACCATAAAAATTTGTATAATTCAAAAAACCAAAAACATGTTCTTTAATTTAGTAGTGTAGAATTGTATATACTTGTGTTTTTGTTCTCTTCTCACATAGATACAACACTACATTTGAGGCATTAGCAAGGGAAAATGAAGACCGCTTGGTATGATCGCTCTAATCTCTATTTCCCTTCCATTTCTTTTTCATTATTCATATGAGGAGGATGGGCTTACATGTCAAGGAGGATGTGGTGTATTTTGTTGTTGCGGTTTGTGTATCTATGTGTTGTTAGGAGTTGCATTTAGTTTATATGGCATATTAGTTGGTAGAATCATTTGCATTTGGATGTTTATATGCTAGTTGCATCATGGCATGTAGTTTGCATGTTAGAAAATTTTCCGAAACCGTCTACTTGGGAAGCTTGACAAGTGTATATAGGCCCTAGTAGATGCTTTTTCTTCTTAAGACTTTGCTTGTTAGAATACTTGTAAAACACCCTAGGATGTGTCATGCTAGTATCCTTTGACCCATGGTTTAAGTCCTAGTCAAGAGTACTTTGTGGTGTGATAACTCCTTGGCTACCGTTTATTCCAAGGTGACCCTTGAAACCATGCATCCATCCATCCAGCATCCATGTTCTATCATATTTTTGTCATCAAAGGGAATGGGCACAAAAAGAAATCAATTTGAGTTCAATGAAATGAAAAGTGAAAGAAAGTTTGCAAAAAAAAATGCATCAAATGAAAAGAGGAGCCAAAATAGAACTCCTAAAGCTTCAAATATAAGCCACCCTCACTACTTATGGGGTGACTTTGAAAATTTTCAAAAGAAATGCAAAGAAAAGTTGATAGTTGTCAAGTGTTGAAATGCCAAAAATCAAAAAGAAATGGCAAGAAAGTGTTCTCAAATGTTATATACCAAAAGAAATTGGGGGGGAAAACAAAAATGAAAGCAAACTCCCAAAGTGAAACTCAAATGCTATTGATCCCTTTATCCACCGTATCCATTTTTGTGCATGGTAGAGAGGGGACGACCCTTCTTCTTGTCTAGGCAAGAGGGGGAATTCCGCGATCCTCCAGTGTTTCTAACACCATAGGGAGTCTATTCTTGACAAAAGCATTTAACGATTGAGGACAAAGGTACCCTAGCTTGACACAACTTGGAGGTGATTTATTGGTATCTTTCTAGGCTTAGTAGTTTGAAGAAATTGCATCTATGAAGGAGTGTATACCTTTGAATTGATTCCCTTGTAGATAATTTCCGCCACTTGATGAGGAAGTGGCTATTCCTTTTGTAGATGCATCCATTACTTGGTTTTGTGTGCTTAATGTTTGGATGTGTCGTCATTTTGGCAAGACCCACCTTGCCTTGCAAGAAGGCATCCTACCTCATGGTTGTCTTGTTGTGAGTTGAAGGGGCGGAGTGAGACCCGCTAATTGTCTCATATCGGCTATATTAGTAGGTTAGTTTAAATAAAGGTCTAGTTTTTGTCACCTCTTTACTCGGGACGAGTAAAGGTTCGGTTTGGGGATATTTGATGTGACCATTATTTGCGCACATTTAGTCCCCTAATTGAGCCTATTTTGCATACTATTATAGCATTTCATGGCCATTTTATCCGTCAAAACCTTCCTATTTGCTTTTCTATCACATTTCATATGTTTTGTAGAAAAGAAGATAATAAGGCGGAAATTCCCGTCTTTCGTGCATATTTGGTAGCTTATTGATGATATTAGATGGACTAGTATGAAGAGGAGGCAAGAATGATGACCAAAGATGTAGGAATAAAGTGTATATAGAAGGATTAAAGGGTTAAAAGTAAGAATGACGAGAAGGAAGGCATTACAAGAAGCAATCGCTCGAAAACCGAACCAAGGGTTGCTCCTTTGGCTCTGAAAATATGCTATATGGAACGGCGTCGAAAAATCAAGTGATCTAGGCTTTTGAATCACTCCAATAGGAGTCCGGATGAGGAAATGACGTCCGTTTTACAATCCGAGCTCAAGATACAGTTCAACCCGCTCGGGTCAAATTCAACCCGCTCGGGTTGAAGCCCAGGACGCCCATATTTCGCTCGGGACGGGCGTAGTCCTGGACAGGAAACTTTTCCTTTCTATGAGAACTACAATCCGTGCGTCTTCTCCCAAATCCGCCCGGATTGCATCTTCTGAATCCGCCCGTCTTCTCCCAAATCCGCCCGGATTGCATTTTCAGAATCCGCCCGGATTCAACTGAATCCGCCCGTTTTCCCCAGCCAGAATCCGCCAGTCCCGACTCCAATATGCACGGATTCCTTTACAGCAATTTTCGTGTTCTTCAAGCTCCGTGAAAGACGCCCTTCCTTCAAAAAATACCGGAGTCTCCCTGCTCAAATCTCAAAAGTGTAATTACTAGTTTAGCCCTTAGTTAGCCCTAATGCATCCACCTAATTTCCACTATAAATACCCCATTTGTAATAATCCTTTAACACAAGTTTTTAGAGTAGAAAATCCTTCCTTAGATTAGATTAGGAGTAGATTAGAATAGATTACTCTTTAATCTTTCCACAAATTACACATTAATCTCTACTTAATTATTGTTCAAGTTTATTATTCAAGTTTATTATTGGGTAATTGAAGATTATTGGGTTATTATTGGGAGATTGACAACCTTCCATCAATCATCAAGTTCTTCTATTATTCTTTGCATTATTATTCTGGAATCTCCATAGGTATAATTCTCTTAATCCTTGTTTTAATTATTGTTAATCTTTCTTACTTGTTCATCATGTTTTACCTTGTTAGTATGATTGACAACCTTGTTAACATGCTAAACTTGATAATAAGTGAGTAGTCTCTTGCTAGGATTAGTGGGTAATTAGGGGAAGCCAACATGGGATTGATTCATGCTTAATCTAATATGTTCACATGATTAAATTGCTTGCTTGTTGTGATGTCAACCTTATGCATATGTTATGTTTAATGAAATGCCAAGCCTATGAATCCTTGTATTTACAATCATCTCTTATCTACTCAACTTGACTTGTAAGATATAAACCAACTCGAGTCTTGTTAGACCATGCATAGAAGTTGAATAGGAGGAAAGTAAGTCGACTTGTAGGTGTTGTACAATCTAATCGATTCGGCTCCGGGACCCAACTCTTCCTATGAACCGTAAGACATAAACCAACTCGGTTCCTCCACAACATTAATTGCTTGCTTATAATTGTAAACATGTTTGTATGATCAACACCATGAATCCCGTATGACCCCATGATATCCTAGCACTTTTAATCATTTGTTTACATCCTTCTTTTATTGCTTGTTTCACTTTATTGCTTTTATTAGTCTAGAACACAAATACAAACCCAACCAAATTGTGACACTAGCATAAATTGAGATAGATAGACTTAGAACCCAAAGCACACCGTCCCATGGATCGACCTCGACTTACCTCTAACTAGTTGTATGTTGAGTATTATAAATGTGTTTGATTGGATGTGACTCGACGACATCACTCCAGATCAAAATGGCGCCGTTGCCGGGGACGGTGCTATGTGATTAAGTTCTTACTTGTTTGTCTATTTTGATTTTGCTCTCACCTTGAGGAACTTGTTCCTCAAGGATCGTTTTTACCGTTTTCTTGTAGTTTCCATGTTTGTAGTTGTATCTTTATCTTGGCTATGATGATGACTCAAGACTTGACATATGGAGTATGTGGTGGATCTTTTGAGTATGACTATGGGTATGGGGAGTTTGAGGAGCAAGTCAAAACAAACCTACCTTACACCTCATACAATGAAAATCCTAACCACTACCCCAACTTTTCTTACCAAAGCCCCCACATCCAACATCCACAACAACCACCCACCCAAAACCCACTTTACAATCAATGCCAAATGTCATCCTACAATGAACACCCATACCACCAAATTCCCATGTACCCACAACAAGAGAATGAGCATAATCTTGACATGCAAAGTGTGGTTCTCCAAATGTTAAGGGACCAACAAAATCTCTTCATACAAATGCTAGAAGAGAGCCAAGCTAGGGACAATGTTCTCAAAAACATTGTTACTAATGGTGAGAAGTTGGCAAATCAAATTGCCCAATTGGAAGCCACCCAAATGCTAAATGAAGAAGAAGGGGTAGATAACGAGGGTGAAGAAGAATTTGGATGGCATTATGAAGCTACTCTTGTGAATACCCCACCACCTCCTAAATTCATAAGTATTGAACATCCCATATTCCAACTTGTACCTAACTTTACAAACAATCATGATGGATGTGAATATGAAGATGTAACTTTTGAGGAAGGGGAGTGCTTGATTGATTATGGACCAAGAGTGGATGATGAATTGAAGCATGATGTTGGGGTGGAGAGCAATGATGAATGTGAGTTGAAGGCCAATTATGAGACAAGCACTTTGTCTAAATTGTCTAATGAATCAAGCTCACACATTAGCCTTGCTTCTCCAATTTGGGATACCTATGATGATGATGAGGAAGACCTCCCACCACAATTTCCCTCTATGACCCATGTAGAGGAAGTGTGTTCCCTTGACACTTATGAGAGTGGAGGTAAAACTTTGAAAGAAGAGGTTGATGAATTTGAACTTGCAATCTTTGGGGAATTGAGAGGTCAAGAGGAAAACTATGATGTTGGCATCTTTGATCATAGTTTGGAAGAAATTGAAGCTCTTTTCTTTGGAAATGGTTCAAGTTCTAAGGAGGGTCAAGAACAAAGTGAAGACAATGAAAGCATGAATGACCTCAATGGTGAGAAGTTGACTCCTCCACATCTTATCCTTCAACTATCCCCTCATCAAAGAAATGAGAACTCTCCTTCTACTATTGAAGGATTGATGAATCAATGCTCTATCATCATAGAATTTGAAAGATATGGTAAAGAGTGGAAGCCTCCGGATGAATATGGGCAATACTTCATACATTGTATTGACAAGAATCATGTGCTTGTTGGTTTGAAGCATTGGAAGAAGTCAAGTGCCAAGGGCAAAACAAATGGGAGAGTGTTTGGCAAGTTCTATTCCAAGCAAAGATGGGTAAACTACGTTTTGACATCACCAATCTCCTATTTATGCCAACATGAAGCCCATTCAAGAGCCTTTGACCGGTTGTTGAGAGCATTAAGCAACATGGACAACATCAATAATAATGGCAACAAGGAATGAGTTTGGTGGAGTCCTCCCTCAAACCACCATTTGTAAGATATCTTTTCCTTTCACTTTGCATTACATTTCCACTTGCATTTAGTTATTTACATATGCATTTAGCTTGCATTTGTATTATATTTCTTATTGCATTTACATTAGTTCATTCATATAGATTAGCTTGCATTGTATTTATCCCACATGATTCATATAGATAGTTGCATATAGACTAGAATTCATGCATAGGCATTAATGACCAAACCTATTCCTTTTCTACACTAGAAATAGTGTTTAAATCGGTTTGGGGAGGTTTGATCATAGGTGACCATAGTTTACTAGAAAACATGCATCATCTAGTGTAGATTGCATTCATTTGTTATATATCTCATATAGAATTGCATTTAGTTAGAGCATGCATTCATTCATATCATATCATTGCGTTTGTACTTTATTTCAAAAAAATCAAAAAAATTCAAAAACATGTATTTCATTTTTATTCCTACTCCTATATGTACAATGAGTACAATGTCCAAAATAAAGTGGGGGATGGGAATTTATATTCCAAAAATGCATAAAAATTGAAAATTTTCGAAAAATACAAAAATATGTTCTTTAATTTCATAAAATCAAAAACCATAAAAATTTGAAAAATTCAAAAAACCAAAAACATGTTCTTTAATTTAGTAGTGTAGAATTGTATATACTTGTGTTTTTGTTCTCTTCTCACATAGATACAACACTACATTTGAGGCATTAGCAAGGGAAAATGAAGACCGCTTGGTATGATCGCTCTAATCTCTATTTCCCTTCCATTTCTTTTTCATTATTCATATGAGGAGGATGGGCTTACATGTCAAGGAGGATGTGGCGTATTTTGTTGTTGCGGTTTGTGTATCTATGTGTTGTTAGGAGTTGCATTTAGTTTATATGGCATATTAGTTGGTAGAATCATTTGCATTAGGATGTTTATATGCTAGTTGCATCATGGCATGTAGTTTGCATGTTAGAAAATTTTGCGAAACCGTCTACTTGGGAAGCTTGACAAGTGTATATAAGCCCTAGTAGATGCTTTTTCTTCTTAAGACTTTGCTTGTTAGAATACTTGTAAAACACCCTAGGATGTGTCATGCTAGTATCCTTTGACCCATGGTTTAAGTCCTAGTCAAGAGTACATTGTGGTGTGATAACTCCTTGGCTACCGTTTATTCCAAGGTGACCTTTGAAACCATGCATCCATCCATCCATCATCCATGTTCTACCATATTTTTGTCATCAAAGGGAATGGGCACAAAAAGAAATCAATTTGAGTTCAATGAAATGAAAAGTGAAAGAAAATTTGCAAAAAAAAATGCATCAAATGAAAAGAGGAGCAAAAATAGAAATCATAAAGCTTCAAATATAAGCCACCCTCACTACATATGGGGTGACTTTGAAAATGTTCAAAAGAAATGCAAAGAAAAGTTGAAAGTTGTCAAGTGTTGAAATGCCAAAAATAAACAAAAATGGCAAGAAAGTGTTCTCAAATGTTATTGATGGAAGTGAATATTCATATACATACAAACATACTCATATATGTCTAAATTAATTTGTCATAAAATTAAAACGGATTTTATGCATGCAAACAATAATAAAATAGAGGAGAAATCATGTCCTTACATTGTTGATTTTGGTATTATGGGCACAAAAGAAATCACCTTTTCTTTTGTTCTTGAGCTTTCCCTAAGATGGAAGAACAAGATCCAAGTATAGGATCTCTCCCTAAGCTTTATACCCAAGGCTTTCTCTTAATTTAATTAATATTACAAGAACTAGTATAATATTAATTAAGTAGAAAATTGAACCAAAATATTTATAATACACTTGTATATTTCGGTTTTGGGGAGGAAGAAGATGGGAGTTTTTATCTCTCTAAAATCCTTATTTTAGATTGTGAATCAATGAATGAATAATAACATTTCATTATTGTATAGTAGGTAAATTAAGAGGAAAAACAATTAGTTTTTTCACTCTCAAAAACCGGCCCAAGGAGAGAGGGAGGAGAGCCAATGCATGCCCTCATTTGTCTTCACAATGTATTATAGGGTTGCATGACTACACCTGCCTTTAATCATTATGTTCACCACTAAAAATGTAAACACAATTTTAGCCTAATTCTCCTCCAATTTTTCGGCACTTTTGATACCCGTCGCTGTGAGTACCAAAGATAAAATTTATAAACTCCTATTAAGACTAACCTAGGCTAGTGGTAACAGGGTCGATCCACAAGGAGGCAGTTGTAAATTCTAGTTGTTCTATGATCAGTCTAAGGTACTATTATGGGGGTTGAATTGAGTTGGTCTAAGTCTAAAGATAACAAAGCTAATAAACGAAATAAACAGATAAGAGAAAGGTACTAGGATGGTCGGGTCATTACAAATACGGCGGCGGCAAAAACTAGGTCGGTCTGAATTAAACACAAGTAAGGCGGGAAATAAGAGGTCCTCTCGGTCCACTCCTAACAAATAGCATCTCTCGATCTCGCTATAGGTCCCTAATGTCACTAATACTAACTTTCGTCCTGAAAAGTGACTAATGGTCTAAACTATACCTATCTTTCGATCTTAGCACAGTTTAGTCGAATTAATTGACGGTCAAATAACCTTCCCTATCTTTCGATCTAATGGGTCGGTCACAAAAGAGGTATCTAACTGGTCGCATGCATTCGATTCGTTAAATACAAGTTTAAAAACAATTAAAACGAAGATAACCTTACAAGATCAGTCGATCGACCAACAATGTCGATCGATCGATCGACACGCTGGTTCATCCGTGTCTAACCTATTGCCGCCTAGCCATAAATCGCCTACATCCTAGCACAAGCTATTTAGCTACTCATGGCAATGATGAAAACTACAACAACGCTAAAGATTAAGACTAAAGGATTCATGCTTGAATTGATAAAGAAAACAATAAACATGAACGATAAATCGGCTTAGGGAATTAACTAACAATTCTATACTAACGAAAATAAAGAAGAACAAGAATTAGGGCAGAGGAATACCGAGATTTCAAAGGAAGATTAAGATTAAGAACTGAAAGATCCGATGCAAAGTCGATATATCAAACCCTAATTCGGAAATAAACTAGAACTAAAAGTATCTTTCTCGTGATATGAAACTTGATGATAAAATCGAAAGTTATGTTACGTTATATAGCCAATAAGCGCAACAACTATTTCCTAAAACCTAAACTTCACGGGCCTTGAGTTTCTCAATCTTTTAATTCCGTCTGAATCGAAATCGGTCGATCGACTACTCGGGTTGGTCGATCGATCGCTCCTCAAAGAACGAGGTTCGAATCCGATAGGTGGTCGATCGATCGATGTGGATGGTCGATCGACCGGATTAGCTCTACTACTTGACTTCTTTATTCTTCGTGGACTTGTCTTTTGGGCCTTGGATCGCGCACCAAGCTCGTTCCTTAAGCAATTTCTTCACGTCATTTACAATGCAGCTTACTCGGGGACGGATTTGGCTTGATTTCCCGCTAAATTCTCCACATTTCTGCAATAAAGTACAAAAGCACGAAAGTAGAGGAAAATAGAGAAATATGGGCATATATAGCACAATTGAGCTCTGAAATGCGTGTAAAAAGAGATGTAAAACATCATATAAATGACACGCATCAAATCTCCCCAAACCAAACCTTGCTTGTCCCCAAGCAAGAACTAGACTCGATCTAATGACCTAATGGAACGAGTTCAATCTCAGAGCGAAATGCAAACTGTAAGGCCTAAACCAATTTAATGCACAACCAACAATCAATTAGTAATGTGAATCATGCAAACGAATTATAAAGTCGTCAAAAACTGCTGAACCGTTGACTGTAGAGACTTATCAAATTGGACTCTCGCGGGTCGCTCAAATCACTCAATTAAGCACAGGTGATATATTTGTAAGATAGAAAGAATTAATTTTGTAGTGACTCTCACCTAACTACGACCTATGAAAACATGCCAGCAATAAAATATGAAGATGACCTCTACGACCGTACATATGCATTCCAACCAACAAATGACCATTGACACATGCCGAGGTATATATATGGAATTGTGAGGTATGGGTAAGAAGAGGCAAAACATTTTATGGTAAAGTGGGGGTACAGGTGATCAAGCTAGTACCAAAACGGAACCAAGTGACAATATCCAACTTCTTGCTCAATAACGAACGAAACGGTGCTATAACGAGCACAAAACTCACAATCTCCAACTATCAACAAAATTTGATACCCGTCATTTGTGAGTACCAAAGATAAAATTTATAAACTCCTATTAAGACTAACCTAGGCTAGTGGTAACAGGGTCGATCCACAAGGAGGCAGTTGTAAATTCTAGTTGTTCTATGATCAGTCTAAGGTACTATTATGGGGGTTGAATTGAGTTGGTCTAAGTCTAAAGATAACAAAGCTAATAAACGAAATAAACAGATAAGAGAAAGGTACTAGGATGGTCGGGTCATTACAAATACGGCGGCAAAAACTAGGTCGGTCTGAATTAAACACAAGTAAGGCGGGAAATAAGAGGTCCTCTCGGTCCACTCCTAACAAATAGCATCTCTCGATCTCGCTATAGGTCCCTAATGTCACTAATACTAACTTTCGTCCTGAAAAGTGACTAATGGTCTAAACTATACCTATCTTTCGATCTTAGCACAGTTTAGTCGAATTAATTGACGGTCAAATAACCTTCCCTATCTTTCGATCTAATGGGTCGGTCACAAAAGAGGTATCTAACTGGTCGCATGCATTCGATTCGTTAAATACAAGTTTAAAAACAATTAAAACGAAGATAACCTTACAAGATCAGTCGATCGACCAACAATGTCGATCGATCGATCGACACGCTGGTTCAATTGATCCGTGTCTAACCTATTGCCGCCTAGCCATAAATCGCCTACATCCTAGCACAAGCTATTTAGCTACTCATGGCAATGATGAAAACTACAACAACGCTAAAGATTAAGACTAAAGGATTCATGCTTGAATTGATAAAGAAAACAATAAACATGAACGATAAATCGGCTTAGGGAATTAACTAACAATTCTATACTAACGAAAATAAAGAAGAACAGAAATTAGGGCAAGAGGAATACCGAGATTTCAAAGGAAGATTAAGATTAAGAACTGAAAGATCCGATGCAAAGTCGATATATCAAACCCTAATTCGAAATAAACTAGAACTAAAAGTACTCGTCGTGATATGAAACTTGATGATAAAAATCGAAAGTTATGTTACGTTATATAGCCAATAAGCGCAACAACTATTTCCTAAAACCTAAACTTCACGGGCCTTGAGTTTCTCAATCTTTTAATTCCGTCTGGAATCGAAATCTGGTCGATCGACTACTCAGGCTGGTCGATCGACTGCTCCTCAGCAACAGTAGGTTCTGGAATCCGATAGGTGGTCGATCGACTGATGTGGATGGTCGATCGACCGGATTAGCTGCTACTTGACTTCTTTATTCTTCGTGGACTTGTCTTTTGGGCCTTGGATCGCGCACCAAGCTCGTTCCTTAAGCAATTTCTTCACGTCATTTACAATGCAGCTTACTCGGGAACAGATTTGGCTTGATTTTCCGCTAAATTCTCCACATTTCTGCAATAAAGTACAAAAGCACGAAAGTAGAGGAAAATAGAGAAATATGGGCATATATAGCACAATTGAGCTCTGAAATGCGTGTAAAAAGAGATGTAAAACATCATATAAATGACACGCATCAAATCTCCCCAAACCAAACCTTGCTTGTCCCCAAGCAAGAACTAGACTCGATCTAATGACCTAATGGAACGAGTTCAATCTCAGAGCGAAATGCAAACTGTAAGGCCTAAACCAATTTAATGCACAACCAACAATCAATTAGTAATGTGAATCATGCAAACGAATTATAAAGTCGTCAAAAACTGCTGAACCGTTGACTGTAGAGACTTATCAAATTGGACTCTCGTGGGTCGCTCAAATCACTCAATTAAGCACAGGTGATATATTTGTAAGATCGAAAGAATTAATTTTGTAGTGACTCTCACCTAACTACGACCTATGAAAACATGCCAGCAATAAAATATGAAGATGACCTCTACGACCGTACATATGCATTCCAACCAACAAATGACCATTGACACATGCCGAGGTATATATATGGAATTGTGAGGTATGGGTAAGAAGAGGCAAAACATTTTATGGTAAAGTGGGGGTACAGGTGATCAAGCTAGTACCAAAACGGAACCAAGTGACAATATCCAACTTCTTGCTCAATAACGAACGAAACGGTGCTATAACGAGCACAAAACTCACAATCTCCAACTATCAACAAAATTTGATACCCGTCGCTGTGAGTACCAAAGATAAAATTTATAAACTCCTATTAAGACTAACCTAGGCTAGTGGTAACAGGGTCGATCCACAAGGAGGCAGTTGTAAATTCTAGTTGTTCTATGATCAGTCTAAGGTACTATTATGGGGGTTGAATTGAGTTGGTCTAAGTCTAAAGATAACAAAGCTAATAAACGAAATAAACAGATAAGAGAAAGGTACTAGGATGGTCGGGTCATTACGACTACGGCGGCAAAAAACTAGGTCGGTCTAAATTAAACACAAGTAAGGCGGGAAATAAGAGGTCCTCTCGGTCCACTCCTAACAAATAGCATCTCTCGATCTCGCTATAGGTCCCTAATGTCACTAATACTAACTTTCGTCCTGAAAAGTGACTAATGGTCTAAACTATACCTATCTTTCGATCTTAGCACAGTTTAGTCGAATTAATTGACGGTCAAATAACCTTCCCTATCTTTCGATCTAATGGGTCGGTCACAAAAGAGGTATCTAACTGGTCGCATGCATTCGATTCGTTAAATACAAGTTTAAAAACAATTAAAACGAAGATAACCTTACAAGATCAGTCGATCGACCAACAATGTCGATCGATCGATCGACACGCGGTTCATCCGTGTCTAACCTATTGCCGCCTAGCCATAAATCGCCTACATCCTAGCACAAGCTATTTAGCTACTCATGGCAATGATGAAAACTACAACAACGCTAAAGATTAAGACTAAAGGATTCATGCTTGAATTGATAAAGAAAACAATAAACATGAACGATAAATCGGCTTAGGGAATTAACTAACAATTCTATACTAACGAAAATAAAGAAGAACAAACAGGGAATTAGGGCGAGGAATACCGAGATTTCAAAGGAAGATTAAGATTAAGAACTGAAAGATCCGATGCAAAGTCGATATATCAAACCCTAATTCGGAAATAAACTAGAACTAAAAGTACTTGTCGTGATATGAAACTTGATGATAAAAACTGAAAGTTATGTTACGTTATATAGCCAATAAGCGCAACAACTATTTCCTAAAACCTAAACTTCACGGGCCTTGAGTTTCTCAATCTTTTAATTCCGTCTGGAATCGAAATCGTCGATCGACTACTCAGGGGTCGATCGATCGCTTCCTCAAACAACGATGAGGTTACGAATCCGATAGGTGGTCGATCGACCGATGTGGATGGTCGATCGACCGGATTAGCTGCTACTTGACTTCTTTATTCTTCGTGGACTTGTCTTTTGGGCCTTGGATCGCGCACCAAGCTCGTTCCTTAAGCAATTTCTTCACGTCATTTACAATGCAGCTTACTCAGGGACGGATTTGGCTTGATTTCCGCTAAATTCTCCACATTTCCGCAATAAAGTACAAAAGCACGAAAGTAGAGGAAAATAGAGAAATATGGGCATATATAGCACAATTGAGCTCAAAATGCGTGTAAAAAGAGATGTAAAACATCATATAAATGACACGCATCAAATCTCCCCAAACCAAACCTTGCTTGTCCCCAAGCAAGAACTAGACTCGATCTAATGACCTAATGGAACGAGTTCAATCTCAGAGCGAAATGCAAACTGTAAGGCCTAAACCAATTTAATGCACAACCAACAATCAATTAGTAATGTGAATCATGCAAACGAATTATAAAGTCGTCAAAAACTCACAACCGAACAGACTGTAGAGACTTATCAAATTGGACTCTCGTGGGTCGCTCAAATCACTCAATTAAGCACAGGTGATATATTTGTAAGATCGAAAGAATTAATTTTGTAGTGACTCTCACCTAACTACGACCTATGAAAACATGCCAAAGAATAAAATATGAAGATGACCTCTACGACCGTACATATGCATTCCAACCAACAAATGACCATTGACACATGCCGAGGTATATATATGGAATTGTGAGGTATGGGTAAGAAGAGGCAAAACATTTTATGGTAAAGTGGGGGTACAGGTGATCAAGCTAGTACCAAAACGGAACCAAGTGACAATATCCAACTTCTTGCTCAATAACGAACGAAACGGTGCTATAACGAGCACAAAACTCACAATCTCCAACTATCAAATCAATAAAACTCCCCATAGGATATAAACGAAACATGGGAGCAAAAATCGCCAAAAGACAAGGATTAAATTATGCGAATTGATATTTTTTTTTTCTTTTCTTCCTTTTTTTTTTTTTTTTTTTCTTTCACGGACATCGATCGATCGACCTAAATGAGCGATCGATCGATCACGTGAACAAGACAGACGTTTTTCTCTTTTTCATTTCTTTTCTCCTTTATTTCATTTTCCCAACCAACATCTCAACAGAGCATATGCTACCAAAAACGAGTAACAATCCCAAAAACTAAACTACTAGCTTGAAAAAGGACAAAGCTATATGTAGGATGTAGTAAGTAGGACAAAAAGGATATTTTTGGCATAGTGAAGCTTATGGGTAAAATGAGAAAAGGGGACCTCTACCACATGTGTCAACTAACCACAAACCGAATGCATACAGGTATTAAGTAGATCAAATTCATAATTATGCAAATTAAGGAAACATGCCTCATAAGGAGTACTACTCACATTCCTAGATGAACTGGTCATGAATGATACCAAATATAAGCTCTAAAAACTCAGAATATATGATGTAGGTTGCCAATTTTCAAAGTCAAGTTTCAAGTTCAAAGAAAGAATGTAACGAAAACTCGTAGATATGCATTTACGATTCTACTAATAACATGTAAGTCAAGCAAGGCTCAGGCAAAACAGATGCAAATGCTAAATCATCCTTGAAATACTACCGTTCCGACTCGACCTATATGCTAAAATAAACGTGCATTTTATGGGATTTTTTGAAATTTTTCAATTTTTTTTTTGAATTTTATAAATAGCGAATGTGAAATAAACAATGCAAAACAAAATTTAAACGTGAATGCAAGCAAATGAATGAAGTGCGACGCAAAACCCTTCCCCAAACCAAATCGCACAATGTCCCCATTGTGCAAAATCATGTGATGAAGGAAAGAGAAAATGGGAATTTGCGAGAAAAGGGAAATTAAAACATAATGACATAAAGTAAAGACTTGGGAACTCACAAGACTTTAAGCGCGAAAAGGAAACCTCCCAAACCAGGCGTGAGCTAGGAGGTTTCAGAGAGCAACAGATGCTACCAATAAGGACCTGAAAAGACAATTAGAAACCACGCATAAGACTGAAGAAAACAATTTTGAAACGTAAATATTGTGCACAAATGAGACAAAAGAAGAAATAGACAATTCGACGGAAAATAAAGTGGAGTAGAAGACTCCCTTAGGACCGCATATCGACCAAACACAAAGCAGGGGAGAGGTCGTGAATGAACATAGCAAGAAGCGGGGTCGATCGACCTAAAGAGGCGATCGATCGACCAGTGCTGCGTGAACGATAGCTCCTGTAACCCGCAATTCGATCGATCGACCAATGGTGCCAGTCGATCGACTGAAAATACTGCTGCAGCGTCTTATTTCTTCGTAATTGCTCAATGATTTGAGCTAATAAGCTCTAATTACCTGCAAATGCACAATAGTACGCGCCAAAAAATGCGCAAAACCCAGAACGAAGTCTAAAGTACTCAAAAATCCTAAGCAAACAAAATAAAAGCGAAGTTTTCGCGCACACAAAAGTAATAGAAAATAGTTCGAAAGCAATAAAATGAAGTTTATAACGAACTCGATCAACTAATAGTTGATAAAAAAGGACCACGGTATGGCCCACTTCGTCGGCTTCTGGCTACTAGAGGTAGCCTCAATGGTGCTCATCTTATCAGTTGCACCCTTCCCAGCTTCGACAGACGGAGAATTCAGCTGATCAGCGTCGTCAGCTTCCCAATCAAGGACTCCCTCAGAACCATCGGAGTCCAAATCAGCCCATCTCACCTTGGCTGGCTCATCCTCTACTTCTTCATCAGTCCCATAGCTTAAGCATCCAAGACCTCCTCTTGAAACGATCTGCTCTGTCGCAGCTGGAGCATCCAGCGGCTCTTCCTTCCCCAAACCAGCTCCTGCGATGTCTAAAACAACAAGTTTTTCCTCCTTCTTGCTCCCGGTTCGGGCGGAGGGGTTAACACGGCGAAGAGATATAGGGACAGTAATTCAGGGAAGCACAATATACGATTTCTTTTCGAAACCGTGTTACGGTGACAGGCCACATGGCATCCCTTTTCTTAGCCGGCTGGGCAAAAACAATAGAGTGCTTTCCCACTTTGAAGGTCAAGGTTCCTAAACCGACGTCGATGACTGCACCAGCAGTGTGCAGAAATGGCCTACCCAAAATGATGGGAATATGGTCATCCTCAGGCATGTCAAGGACAACAAAGTCGACAGGGAAGAAAAACTTCCCTATCTGGACGGGTATGTCCTCTAGGACTCCTATGGGCTCGACCGCAGATCGGTCGACCATCCGGATTTGTCATCTCGGTAATAGCAAACCTGGTCAGTTTAAGCTTCCTAGCTAGACTCAAGGGCATGACACTTATGCTAGCCCCTAAATCACATAAAGCCTTTTCGATAGAAAAGGTACCTATGCTACAAGGGACGGAAAAACTGCCCGGGTCCTCTAACTTAAGGGGCGCAGTGTGAGACAGATAAGAACAAGACTCCTTGGTAAGTACGACAAAGTGTGCACTTTGTTTCAAGTGACCGCTTTTTAGACAACAAATGTTTTCATAAATTTGGTGTAAGCGGGTACTTGGTTAACTAGCTCAAGGAAGGGGACTTGCACATTCAGACTACGGATAACTTTCTCAAACTTACTGAAAGATACCTGTTCCTTGGTTGGCACGAGTCTCTCCGGATATGGGGCTGTAAGGAGCACCTTAGCCCTCTCCTCCACCCGCGCGCGCGCGTCCTTGGACTTTGGCTGGAAGTCCGTCACCTTCTCCTTGTTGAAGCTAGACCCTTCCTCGGACCGTCTCAAATGAGACCCATTGACCGTCATTGGATCGAACTTGGAGCGGACCGACCCATCAAGCACTCGGTCCGCCCCTAAAATCTTCGGATCGTGGTACCCGAAACAAGTGATCTCGTAAATTATTTGGCATTAAAGGACGAGACTCTTCAATATCAGCGATGATAGTGGTCGATCGACCACCTTCCTCGATCGATCGACCGGTATGCACGATTCGAAAGCTCCTGGAACCCGTATTTCGATCGATCGACTAGGGATATCGATCGATCGACAAAATTCTGGCGAGACTCCTTTTTCTTTGATTTGTTCGTTGAAGCTTTCTCTTTGCTTGTTTCTGGCTCATCTTTCCCAACAAAGATCCTCAATCATAGCGGGACCGTCAAGGGTGGACCCGCTCCTCAATGTGATGGCATTTAGGGTCTCCTTTTGTTCGGGTTGAGTGGGTAAGTGCCCGGGAGCTCGAGTGTTGCTTTTGCTAGCTAGTTGAACAATTTGGCTCTCAAGTAACTTCATCCCGGCCTCTCTTGCTTGGGACTCCTTTAGCGGCAGATTCTTAAGCTCGAAAAACTCGAATTTTGTGATTGTTCTTCTTCTGCACATAAGGAGGCTTCGGCACTCTGCTTTGTTGCTTTTGATGAGGTGGAACATACGGGCTCTTCTTTGTGGCGGAGGTTGAGTTGGGTTTTGGACATTCTGGCTCCTCCAACTCAAGTTCGGATGCGGTGGCTCGTAGTATGAGTTGTTCCGCCTATAGTGTTGAAAGGCAAAGACAAGATTCAAAGGGACTAGGGCGGTTCTTCGAGACATGGCCCTCAACTCCACACCTTTCACAGACGAACGGACCGTCACGCACATCATTGACTTGGTACATCTCACCTTTAGATGCTCCCCCTAGCTCATATTTGTCGAATCTCGCAAAAGAGCCTCAAGTGCGCAAAGAACAGAGGATGATTCAGCACTCTCCTCTGGTTCCCTCTCGAATTCCCATACTCGGCCTTGTGGGTAGCTAGATCGTCAATGATCTTCCACCCCTTGGTTGCTCCTAAATTTTCAAAAAATCTCCCATTGGGCTGCAGATCCAAAATGGCCCTCTGATCGTCGTACAACCCATTGTAGAAATGATTGCACAAACTCCACTTAGCAAACCCATGGTGCGGTATGGTTCGCACCAACTTCTTGAATCGGACCCATGCCTCATGGAAATTTTCATCTGGCCCTTGTTTAAAGCCCGTGATCTGAGCTCTAATGGCGATCGTCCTTGAAGCAGAAAAGTACTTCTTGTAGAACGCCAATGCCAATGTATTCCGGTCGGTGATCTCCAAAGCGGCTCGGTCCGGATCTCTATACCATTCCCTTGCGGATCGCGAAGGGAGAAGATAAACATAGTTTCCTTGATCTGGTCCTGGGTCACGCCACCGGTGGTGGGGAATAGAGCGTGAGAGTCAATGAAGGTCTCCATATGTTTAGCCGCATCTTCATTTGCGCTCCCCGAACTGTTTTCTCTCTACCATAGTGATGTAGGCAGGCTTTGGTTCGAACTTTCTGGCTTCTCCCGGTAGTTCGAATCCCTTATATAAGTTCGCGGCCGTCGGCCATGACTGAAAATTCTAGAGAAGTAACTGTTTCAGCCGAAGAGGTGGGTGAAGACTGTTGGTCTTCCTCAAACAGATCGTGCTCGAGATAGCTTGACAGAGTATTCACTCTTCGTCATCGACAATATCCTTCGTGCTCGTCTCAACCCGCGCAAAGATTTCTCTATCTCGAGTCAAATGGTAGTAATTCTCCACCCCGTGACTGCGCATAAGATGAAACTACAACAAGAATATAAGAAAAGTTTAAGGAACAAAAGTCCCTTAAACGAGAAAGACCGAAAATAAAAACAACTAAAATTAGGACTATTGCCTCCCCGACAACGGCGCCAAAATTTGATACCCGTCGTTGTGAGTACCAAAGATAAAATTTATAAACTCCTATTAAGACTAACCTAGGCTAGTGGTAACAGGGTCGATCCACAAGGAGGCGATTATAAATTCTAGTTGTTCTATGATCGATCTAAGGTACTATTATGGGGGTTGAATTGAGTTGGTCTAAGTCTAAAGATAACAAAGCTAATAAACGAAATAAACAGATAAGAGAAAGGTACTAGGATGGTCGGGTCATTACGACTACGGCGGCAACAAACTAGGTCGGTCTGAATTAAACACAAGTAAGGCGGGAAATAAGAGGTCCTCTCGGTCCACTCCTAACAAATAGCATCTCTCGATCTCGCTATAGGTCCCTAATATCACTAATACTAACTTTCGTTCCGAAAAGTGACTAATGGTCTAAACTATACCTATCTTTCGATCTTAGCACAGTTTAGTCGAATTAATTGACGGTCAAATAACCTTCCCTATCTTTCGATCTAATGGGTCGGTCACAAAAGAGGTATCTAATTGGTCGCATGCATTCGATTCGTTAAATACAAGTTTAAAAACAATTAAAACGAAGATAACCTTACAAGATCAGTCGATCGACCAACAATGTCGATCGATCGACGACACGCTGGTTCAGATCCGTGTCTAACCTATTGCCGCCTAGCCATAAATCGCCTACATCCTAGCACAAGCTATTTAGCTACTCATGGCAATGATGAAAACTACAACAACGCTAAAGATTAAGACTAAAGGATTCATGCTTGAATTGATAAAGAAAACAATAAACATGAACGATAAATCGGCTTAGGGAATTAACTAACAAGTCTATACTAACGAAAATAAAGAAGAACAGGAATTAGGGCAGAGGAATACCGAGATTTCAAAGGAAGATTAAGATTAAGAACTGAAAGATCCGATGCAAAGTCGATATATCAAACCCTAATTCGGAAATAAGCTAGAACTAAAAGTACTGTCTGTGATATGAAACTTGATGATAAAAACTCAAAAGTTATGTTACGTTATATAGCCAATAAGCGCAACAACTATTTCCTAAAACCTAAACTTCACGGGCCTTGAGTTTCTCAATCTTTTAATTCCGTCCGGAATCGAAATCGGTCGATCGACTACTCAGGCGGTCGATCGATCGCTCCCTCAACAACAAATGAGGTTACGGAATCCGATAGGTGGTCGATCGACTGATGTGGATGGTCGATCGACCGGATTAGCTGCTACTTGACTTCTTTATTCTTCGTGGACTTGTCTTTTGGGCCTTTGATCGCGCACCAAGCTCGTTCCTTAAGCAATTTCTTCACGTCATTTACAATGCAGCTTACTCGGGGACGGATTTGGCTTGATTTCCCGCTAAATTCTCCACATTTCTGCAATAAAGTACAAAAGCACGAAAGTAGAGGAAAATAGAGAAATATGGGCATATATAGCACAATTGAGCTCTGAAATGCGTGTAAAAAGAGATGTAAAACATCATATAAATGACACGCATCAACTTTATATAATATGGATTCCATATTATTTTTGTCAATTGTCAATATGTCACATGTCATATGTGACATAAATTTGTTATGTATTTTTAACATATTAAAAATCAACGTATTAATAAAATACGTCACACAAAAATCGACTTAGTAATTTCATAATTACTTGTGCCAAAATATTTTACCATTTATAAATCACAACAGATTGTATTTATAATAATTCATTCAACTTCAATTGTTTCTTTAAACAATAATTTCATCCGAGTAATGATACAATTCAATTACTCAGACCGTATCTCATTTAATCACATTTCAATTTGATACGTAAATTTTACTTCCAAAATCGTCCGTCAATTTTCAAGTAATTTAATTAACTCGCAACATTATACGATTAATTAAATAATCAATTAAGAGTGTTGCCCTATAGGTATGACCTAGGGGGCCAACTGATCACCACCGTCGCACGACAGTAATGTCACACTCTAGTCAGCCAATCATTACCGATATATGTTGACCAGTTGACAGTAACAAAATTACTTCCCAATTGTATTCTTTAAAATGAGATTTAATAATGATATTTAAATCACATGATCGCACTATTGTTGAGGACACATTTCCCAACAATCTCCCACTTGTCCTCGACAAGTGTGCGTCACCAATTCTCTTGTCCTATTACTATCTCCCACTCAATGCAAGGTGTCTTTCAGGTCGTACTTGCAAGTGATCATATCGAGAGTGGTTTCCTCGATCTGGAGAATAACTGATTGACCGTACTTATCTATCATAGATACTTTCCGAGCGTGGCCACGCATTTCCAGTTCATTACTCCTCGAGTGGCCCTGAGATATTGTTATAACCCTGACTAGGGGTGGACAATTCCTATCGCACTCATTCCCTTCGACTAGCCACAGCCATCATTGTAACACCCCCTCATACCAAGGTACCTTACCAGGACTACCCCAGCATGAAAGGTTGTTACCATCTCGGTTGCCCGAGGTTAGTATATATCAAAAGCAACAGTCCAAACACATTTATTAATGTACGGTAGTTATAAAAGTTACATAGTCTCCAAAATTTAATAAACGAGTTATCCAAAGGGCAACAACTACCAAAACAATAACTAAGGCTCGTGATGGTGTCATCTAATCCAGCGTGGTGACTCTCCCATGACTGCCCCAAGCTCAATAAATGTATCACCTGTCACAATCTGCTCACCATCCCCGAATGGATCACCGCAGGTTTTACAAAACAACAACACGGGGTCAGTACTACTCAATCAATATAAGACAACAAATATTACCACCAGCTAATCATCGATCTCACACACAGTAACCGACTACACACCGAAGTGTGTAGCCCTGCCAGATTACCCATCGCAACAGGTAATCCTCGCCGCCAGTGGGTGACCGCAGCCCATCCCCACCTAGTCCAGCTCATCAACGAGCGACTAACAATCCCTGTCCCTTAATGTGCACATCCCCTCCCATGGCGTGTTCCACGGAGAGCGAACTAGGGTGTGAAGCCACTCCCGCAAGTGACTCCATCACAATCACACAAACCACAGCATCACAGCTGTCACAACACCACAACCGTCACAACACAATCGCCTCACCACCGTCACCACAACACCCATACTCCGATGATCAGCAGATAACAACAATTACAATACAATAGTAATCTCAATCAATTAACGATCGAGTAGGGGAAACCCTACCTTTTCGCAATCCGCTATGCTGCAATCAACCATACAAATGCATAACAAACATCACATCGTCACCTACAACAATAATCACATAATACAATTACACATTGCACAATCCCATTTTCCCCAATTCCATATATACAGTAACCCCAAAAGAATACAAATGACAAGGGAATGAAACTTACCAACAGTAGAATAAGAGACTACACGGAAGGATCACGACGATTTGCACACACAACGAGATATGAGGATGATTAGGGAGTGATTAGGGAGAGATCGTAGAATGATTAGGGTTGGAAGTGATGTTTTAGAAACTGACGTCAAATATAAAATAACCCTAACATTCCCTAATCAAACCGATAAAATAACATTCGCCAGACCGGATACTCGGTCGAGTAAAGCTATACTCGGCCGAGTATCATCTACTCGGTCGAGTATTATCCATACTCGGCAGAACCAAAACAGACTCCACAATTAACACTACTCGGCCGAGTAGGCTCTACTCGGTCGAGTATACAACTTAACAAAATCTGTAGTGTTACAATCTTCCCCCCTTAAAAAGAACTTCGTCCCCGAAGTTCCAACCCAACCTATAAAACATGGACACCTAACACCAGCTCCACTAACCACGCTTACTAGATAACATATCCTCTCGGTATAGACTCCATAACATTATCGAATAACCACAAAATAATGTTTCCAATCTTGTCTCACTTCCATAACACTCAATAGCACTCAATACCAAGACAATCCACAAAAGAAGATCAACCATCAAAACGGAATGTTACATTCTACCATCCTTAAAACGAACTTCGTCCTCGAAGTTTACTCAAACACATAAATATCATCTTCCAACTGTCAAAACTATCGGACTCATAATCATCATCATTCAACTGCCAACACTATTGAAATATTCTCTCATTCCTAAACATCGAACTACTACAAGCACGGTCATGACCTTTAATAAAAATCAAAACAAATATCCGTCCTTTATGCTACACCAACACTCTACTTCCAATTATAGTACCATATGCACAACCATCAAAATCTCTTTTATCGCATCCTACTCCTCTTAAGATAAATGTTACGTCCTCGTAACTCACTAATACTAAATCCTAGCTATATCTTCTCATTATCCCCATCACCACCGCATGTCAAAGATAACCACTTATAATCTGAACAGTCGCCATGCATATATCTTAGGCTCTCTTACTTAAACAACTCTCATCCTTCAATTCACTCGTCACACCCCCTAACCTATACCTCAAAATCTTTAACTTAACCCAAAACTTCAAATCTTCCACATTACCGCAACATGACACACCTCTCTATATAAACTATATAAAACTCATATCACCAAAAGCATAACTCACACTAGATCCTCAAGTTCTTTTCTTTCATTACCGCAAAACTCATACATAACTTAACATGACACTAATTCCCAATATCCTGCACTTACTATCTCAACAAAAGATTATGAACCACCTGCCACTTTCAGATCATTACAACACATATTCCACGAATCACTTGCCATGACTATGACTACCGATGCCTCATCTTAAAATAAGATCAAAATTACTGTAACAACTTCTCACAACTGTGTCCCATCAACAGAATATCACTATACCATGACAACAACGAAAACATATACAACTCTCTTTCATATCCTACTCTACACTCATTCCCAAACTGAAACAGGTAAGAAACATCAACAAACAAAACAACAGTCTACATGTTCAACCAAAACTCACAAGGAACAACAACAAATAAAACAACAATCTATGTTTAACTGGTATGCACTTTCGAAACTCGTATCATAATAACCTCACCTACTCCACCACAACCGGTGACGGCATCGCAACACCGCCACCAACAAACCGCACCGCGATGCGAAAATACCCGCATCACAATACTAAGTACCGTGCCCGGATCACCACCCGAGGCACCACAACCACACCGATAGACATCACAACATACACAATCCCATAAACACTGACTCAATATAACATCTCGGACAAGAAAAACTTACTCAAGACTACTTTACCAGATCACAACACCATATATCATACGGAAAAAATAGACAAGAATCTCATGCATACCATCCATACTTTTTCATGGAATAAACATATATCATGAATACACATGCAAGTATAACCAGTCTTGTCAGACCACCCAAACTATGACTTTTGATCATCATTCCATTAAGTTACCGTATCCAACATATCTTACGAACATTCGAGATAACAACATTATAACTATCACACCATACATTTCTCGTGAGGTCACAACCTCACACAAACATTTATATATTTCTTAGACCCATAATCACATCCAACTAGTCAATCCTGATCACGTAAGTTACCACTTGACAATGAATATCTCTTATCCGGACTTAACTCAGGTGCCCTTCCTAACATATCTTCTCTTACACACAATTATCACCCCTCCGGCAAATGTAGCCATAACATCAGTACCCAACTTCCAGCGAACACCTCGTATATCCACATCTTATACTTCCTCACAACCAAACATACTAACCACCTCCACAAAATCAATCTCATTAGAATAACTAACTACCCTAAAGTAACATCACCCTCAGCCACTAGTGACACTACTATGACACCAACATCCTTCACGTGACTACTCTCTTACTATCACTTCTTAATATAACAATCTGTTTTCTCTCTTTGGTTATCATCCCAAATACGAACATCCAATCCATCAACAAAACATACCTCAACATTATTCCCAATTCTATCCTTATCATATCGCTACCTAACTCCCCACCAAAATCTCAGATCTTGCAACACTCCACAAGCTTCTTATTCCCTTAATACCTCGAAACTCACGGCTAACACGTCGTCCTGATCTCCTATATAACCATTAACTCACACCCTCTAGTGGGATATCGTACATTTCATAATTTCCTACCTTCATGCTCCTTAACTCCGGTCAACGTTCTCTCAACGTACTTCCATTCCTCTTTCCCTCGTTTTACTCAATAATGCCAATTAATAAGTCATCTCCTTTCTCTATCCACCTAACTCTTAGTCATTTGTTTATTTTCCATAGCTCCACAACTCTAGTTCCATTAATTCATATCAATATCTTATCATTCTTCTTATCATTTATCATCTCTCATCTTGCTTCACACTCACCCTTGTCACCATCAAGTCCACGCACTAACAGTTACTCTTCAATTAGTCGTATCTCCCTTTCGCATCTCTAGAAACCAAAATTCACTTCATACCGTTTGTCCAAAGAATTACACACTAGGCTCACCCCTTGATATTCCAACTTCCCAAACTTAGCCACTTTCTACAAATCCACATCGCGACATAACTTCCTTTAAGTTCACTATATACCTCTCTTTCCTATCTTCTTACAAAAACCTTCCATTACATATATCCTTAAGCAACTCTATCCTAGCTGTCTTCCTCCATAAATCCTTACACATCCAAATATGCCACTATCGTATCCCTCATCTCAATCTTTCATTCTCACGTTTCTTTACACTTACATCACCCTTGCCCATATGCACTTACTTTTATATTACTCAACCCACGACTATATCACTCATCATATCTCACAAAACATGCTCCTTGTCTTGATTAGCTCATCAATCTGCTCTTTTCTTGTTCCACTATCCCTCACAACCACATATAACTCACGTCATTTATATCTAACACCTATCCTTCATACGCCGGCATCCTCCCTATCATAGGATTTGGTAACTTACGTATCAAGACCGTCACATATATAAAAGAATGCGTTAAGACTCAAAACATACGTGTATACATACCTTACGACTCAAAACAACCGTAGGAACATAACCACCGACTCAAAATGACCGCCCGAAGAGGTACTCGGTCGAGTACATAAATTACTAGGTCGAGTAAAAGGTACTCGGTCGAGTAACTATATTACTCGGTCGAGTTTTCGACTCCAGAAGCAAACTCAATTGTCGCAGAAGAATTACTCGGTCGAGTATTGGGAATACTCGGCCGAGTAGACCTTACTCGGTCGAGTATGAGACTACTCGGCCGAGTTCACGACTTCAGACACTAAACAGTATTATCACAGAGAGATTACTCGGCCGAATATGGAATACTCGGTCGAGTATAAAAGATACTCGGCCGAGTAGGGACTACTCGGTCGAGTATCAGCAGCAGATTCTCAAAGACCGTCCAGTTTTCGTAAAATAGTCATATCTCACTCGTTACTTGGTCATTTTGGGCGTGTGACCTATAATTAGAATCGTAAGAGGACAAGCTATCACCTCAACTTGGAATCACAACAATATCTTTTCTAGAACTCGACTTATGACAGTTTTAAGACAACCCTTCCATAATCGATCTTCATACTAATCAAATTTCCTAAACCAAAACAATTTGAACATGCATCAAGCAACAACAACAACTCAAAACTCCAAGAAACCAGTACACAAGTGAACTCTTATCATACTCACATGAAAATTAAACACGACATTCACATATATAGATGCATGACCTTAATCACATGCTTCTACCAACAATCAAGCATTAAAATCATCATGTTCATATGCACATGTACCACTACCATACTTCATGTTCAACATTGTATTAAACAGGTAACATGATCACATTCTTCATGCTCAATATCAACCAGATACAATTCAGCACTCACCCTTCATATTTTTACCATGTTTCAACACTTAACATGCCAACATATTCCATGCTCAAAGTTTAACATCAACAAATCCTCGATACATCCTTCGACAACCATCACATTCCACTTCTTTTATCATTTCATCCAACCATGCACAAGATTCCAACTATAGGTATCAAACACACATGGCTCAACATACAACAATTTCCCCCCATGTGACCGGCTTGAGATCGTAAGGGCCTTAATGCGACTTCGGGACATCTCCCAGGTCTTTGCGGCAGCTCCAAACAACTCTCCCCGGGTTAATTTTATTTAGACTCCCTAAGTTCATTGGGTTCATTTGTTTTAGGTGCCGGAATCGTCGGCTCTGATACCACTTTGTAACACCCCCTCATACCAAGGTACCTTACCAGGACTACCCCAGCATGAAAGGTTGTTACCATCTCGGTTGCCCGAGGTTAGTATATATCAAAAGCAACAGTCCAAATACATTTATTAATGTACTGTAGTTATAAAAGTTACATAGTCTCCAAAATCTAATAAACGAGTTATCCAAAGGGCAACAACTACCAAAACAATAACTAAGGCTCGTGATGGTGTCATCTAATCCAGCGTGGTGACTCTCCCATGACTGCCCCAAGCTCAATAAATGTATCACCTGTCACAATCTGCTCACCATCCCCGAATGGATCACCGCAGGTTTTACAAAACAACAACACGGGGTCAGTACTACTCAATCAATATAAGACAACAAATATTACCACCAGCTAATCATCAATGTCACACACAGTAACCGACTACACACCGAAGTATGTAGCCCTGCCAGATTACCCATCGCAACAGGTAATCCTCGCCGCCGATGGTGACCCGCACCCATCCCCACCTAGTCCAAATTCATCAACGAGCGACTAACAATCCCTGTCCCTTAATGTGCACATCCCCTCCCATGGCGGGTTCCACGGAGAGTGAACTAGGGTGTGAAGCCACTCCCGCAAGTGACTCCATCACAATCACACAAACCACAGCATCACAGCTGTCACAACACCACAACCGTCACAACACAATCGCCTCACCACCGTCACCACAACACCCATACTCCGATGATCAGCAGATAACAACAATTACAATACAATAGTAATCTCAATCAATTAACAAGATCTTGAGTAGGGGAAACCCTACCTTTTCGCAATCCGCTATCTTTTTGCAATCAACCATACAAATGCATAACAAACATCACATCGTCACCTACAACAATAATCACATAATACAATTACACATTGCACAATCCCATTTTCCCCAATTCCATATATACAGTAACCCCAAAAGAATACAAATGACAAGGGAATGAAACTTACCAACAGTAGAATAAGAGACTACACGCAAGGATCACGACGATTTGCACACACAACGAGATATAAGGATGATTAGGGAGTGATTAGGGAGAGATCGTAGAATGATTAGGGTTGGAAGTGATGTTTTAGAAACTGACGTCAAATATAAAATAACCCTAACATTCCCTAATCAAACCGATAAAATAACATTCGCCAGACCGGATACTCGGTCGAGTAAAGCTATACTGGGCCGAGTATCATCTACTCGGTCGAGTATTCTCCATACTCGGCAGAACCAAAACAGACTCCACAATTAACACTACTCGGTCGAGTAGGCTCTACTCGGTCGAGTATACAACTTAACAAAATCTGTAGTGTTACAATCATAACCCAAAATATGCCCATTTGACCCCATTTACGAAGGTCGTAGTAACACAAATCAAAGTTAATCTGAAACTGTGCCATCTCAGGCGAATAGTCTTTAGTCAAAAGAATCGACTCATTAGAATACTATAGTAGCTCTCGCCACGACCAGGCTATATAAATTTGCCAGAACTCTATAAGCGGTCATAAGGCCCGACAAAATGTTCCTAACAGTCTGCCTATGTGATCGACTAGTCATCTCACATGACTCTATGGCACTTGAACTTGCCATCAATCGCCTCACACTCTAGTCACTTCGAGACGTCACCTCATACAAGTGACTATGGGCAAATACTATGTTAATCCGCGTTCACTTTAACGGGGTTCAATTGTCTCTACAACCCGTTTGGATGTAACAAAGTATAAATTAAAGATAAAAGACAAATGTGATTATGAACATGAACAAAAACAACACTTTTATTTCATTTCAAAATGTAACAAAAACTTGGTACACGTTTAAGTCCCATGGACGTAACATGTCCATCATGCTTAGCCTGCGATAAAGGCTTGGTGAGCGGATCGGCTATGTTGTCATCCGTCCCAACCTTACAAATCGCAATTTCCTTTCTTTCAATGAAATCTCTTATTACATGATATTTTCTAAGTACATGTCTAGATCTATTACTAGACTTCGGCTCCTTAGCTTCGAAGATCGTCCCACTATTATCACAATAGAGAGTGATGGGATCATTGGCGGTAGGTACTACTTTTAGTCCTTCCGTGAATTGCTTGATCCACATAGCTTCCTTGGCGACTTCGATCTTTGCTATGTACTCGACCTCCGTTGTCGAATCCGCGATTCTGACTTCCTTGAAGCTTCTCCACTTTACGGCACCACCATTGAGCATGAAAACAAAACCAACTTGTGATTTCATGTCATCTCTATCTGTTTGAAAACTTGAGTCCGTGTATCCATTAACACGCAACTCGGTGTCTCCTCCAAACACAAGGATAGAGTCCTTAGTTCTTCTCAAGTACTTAAGGATGTTCTTGACAAATCCGTGACTCTCACCTGGATTTCCTTGATATCTACTCGTCATGCTCAAGGCATACGAGACATCGAGACGTGTGCATATCATGGCATACATGATTGATCCAACATCGGAAGCGTAAGGGATCAACTTCATGCGTTCAACATCATGGGGTTCGGAGGGACATTGAGTCTTGCTCAATATCGTTCCGGTTACCATAGGTACCAAACCCCTTTTGGATTTGTCCATGCTGAATCGTCGAAGAATCTTATCAACATAAGACTCTTGACTTAGTGCCAATATCCTCTTGGATCTATCTCTATAGATCCGGATACCTAATATGCGTTGTGCCTCTCCTAAATCCTTCATTTGGAAGTGGTTACCTAACCACTTCTTAACAGAAGACAACATTGGAATATCATTTCCAATGAGTAGTATGTCATCGACATACAAGATTAGGAACACAACATTGCTCCCCCTGAATTTCATGTATAAACATGGTTCCTCAATATTTTGAGTGAAACCATTTTCCTTTATAACATGATTGAATCGATGATTCCAACTTCTAGATGCTTGCTTAAGACCATAAATAGATCTCTTAAGCTTGCACACTTTGTTAGGATTTTTAGAATCAACAAAACCTTCGGGTTGTATCATGTACACCTCCTCTTCTAAATGCCCATTTAGAAAAGCGGTTTTGACATCCATTTGCCATATTTCATAATCATGAAATGCGGCGATCGCTAACAAAATTCGTATAGATCTTAGCATGGCTACGGGGGCGAAGGTCTCATCATAATGTAGACCTTGGACTTGGGTAAATCCCTTTGCCACTAGCCTAGCTTTGTAGACATCGTCGTGTCCTTCTATGCCATTCTTGACCTTGAATATCCATTTGCATTGGAGGGGTCTTGCCCCTTTAGGCAAATCTACCAAGTCCCAAACTTGGTTTTCATGCATAGAATCCATTTCGGACTTCATGGCTTCAAGCCATAAGGAGGAATTTGGACTAGAGATTGCGGCCTTGTAGGTGGCGGGCTCGTCACTTTCCATAAGTAACACATCGAGTGTTCCATCTTCCTCGATAAGTCCGACATATCGATCGGGATGGCGAATAACTCGGCCCGTTCTTCTAAGAGGAGGAGGAACAACCGCGTTAGATGACGAAGGAACTTCTTCTTGCGCCTTTCTATCGGTTTGTGGCTCTTGAACTTCATCAAGTTCAAAATTTCTCCCACTCTGTCTCCGTGAAATAAAATCACTTTCTAGGAAGACAGCATCGCGAGACACAAATACTTTGTTCTCTTGAGGCTTATAGAAGTAATAGCCTCGTGAGGCCATGGGATAACCTACAAAAATGCATTTTGCGGATCGTGGTGCCAACTTGTTATCATTTCTAATTTTGACATAAGCATCACAACCCCAAATTTTCATATGTGATCGATTTGGAACCTTTTCTCTCCATATCTCATATGGAGTCTTTTCAGTTGCTTTGGTTGGACTTACGTTCAAAGATTTTATTGCGGTTTGAATTGCAAATCCCCAAAACGAGTTCGGTAACTCGGTTTGACTCATCATGGATCGAACCATATCAAGTAAGGTTCGATTCCTCCTTTCGGCAACACCATTGAGTTGTGGTGTTCCGGGTGGAGTAAGTTGTGATATAATACCACAACCTTTCAAGTATGAATCAAATTCAAGACTAAGGTATTCTCCACCACGATCGGATCGTAGTGCCTTAATCCTTTTGTTCAATTGGTTCTCTACTTCGTTTTGAAATTCCTTGAATTTCTCAAATGCTTCACTCTTGTGTTTCATTAAATAGATATACCCATATCTACTCAAGTCATCGGTGAAGGTTATAAAGTAGTCATAATTACCACGAGCGGTGATACTCATTGGTCCGCATACATCGGTGTGTATGAGTCCCAATAGCTCACTAGCTCGTGTCCCTTTACCACTAAAAGGATTACGAGTCATTTTGCCAAGTAGGCAATATTCGCATGTACCAAATGATTGATAATCAAATGGTGTAATCACATTAGTTGAAATTAATCTTTTGATGCGATTCTCGTTTATGTGACCTAATCGACAATGCCAAATGAACGCTTCACTTGGGTCACTTGATTTGAGTTTCTTTGATTGAATGTTATAAATATCATTTGTTGGATTTGAGGTCTCTAAAATGTAAATGCCATTAATGGAAGAAGCTTGGCCAATAACCAAATCATTCCTAGAAATAGTACAACGATTGTTCTTAATGACAAAACAAAAACCGTCCACGTCTAGCATGGCGATTGAAATAATATTTTTAGAGAGTGTAGGTACATAAAAACAATTATGCAAATACAACTCAAATCCATTTGGCAAAGCTAAAACATAAGTTCCCTTAGATTCGGCCGCTACCCGAGCTCCATTTCCAAGGCGTAGATCCACATCTCCCTTGCTAAGCCTCTCCACATCTCTTAAACCTTGTAAATGATTACAAAGGTGAGAACCACAACCGGTATCTAGTACCCATGTCGTAGTGGAAGTATAATTTATATCAATAACATAAATTTCTTTAGGAATTGTACCTTTTGGAGTAATGAGTCCTTCCCTTATATTTCGCAAATACATAGGGCAATTCCTAAGCCAATGTCCCATGCCATAGCAATAATGGCACTCATCATTAACTTGCTTGAAGTTTTTGATTTTCTTTCCTTTCTTCTTGAACCTCTTGCCCTTTGAAGCAAGAACTTGATTGCTAGAGCTCCCACTAGCTTTGGCATCTTTATCTTCCAGAGACAAAGACCCTATAGATCGTATGAGGTAGTCTTCCTGAGACGGACTCACACGAGGTCTAGTAGTAGTGGGTGGTTTAGAAGAAGTGATGAAGTTAAGGTTTCCATCCGAACCTATCCCAAAATGAAGTTCTCTAGTTGTATCGAAATCATTGTTGGAGCATACGTCGTCAAGAACATTGTGATATGACTCAATAGTTATTGGTGCGGTAGCATTTGATGGATTCATTGTAAATAACTACAAATATGGAGGAAAAGGAAATATTAACATTTGTCTTTTAAAATCATACTTGCAAATTAACAAGATATGAACATTTATATAGTGACCTCTACCCAACTATAATAAATGATTCCAAGACCCAAATTCATATCAACTTAGGGCACGGTGTGCCGAATTACCCTTTATTAACATAACTCGGTGGATTAACCTTTTAATCGATTCTACTTTTAGAACTCTTGGTCGATGATGTTTACATTAATATTCATCTCTAGCCCGAAACACATCCGGAAATCGTCGTGAATACTTTCGTTGAGTACAACCCAAATTTCGAATAAATGTGTCCATAATCCAAACCCATATCAATTTAGGGCACGGTGTGCCGAAATACCCCTTATTAACATGAATTCGGTGGATTAACATTCATCACCCACTTCCCCTACGTAACAAGGTTTGTACCCCGGGGTAGCCGAGTGCACTCCCTCGCGAAATAGGTTTTCATGGTTTCTACTATTTGGTAAGGCTATGTCTCAATTGTTTGTTTTTGCGAGAGGTCATGTCAATTTATTATCTATCACGTTTTAAGTGAACTAAAGCGGTGAACTACGATAATTTTAATTGACACGGTCGATAAACTCGATAAAATAAGGATGCATGTTTTAGTTATGGCGATTTAGCGATGCATGTGACATAAAATAAAATGCAAGCATAAAATAAATAAATCCTAGTATGGCCTTTCCTAAAATAGAAAAACTATTTAACTATTACATATTCGGAAACCAACTCCATTGGTCCCTTGAACTTCGGTTGTGGCACGCATCTCGAGGTAACACCGTCTTTATGTATCGCCATTCTTGAAGAAATCCGTCTTTGGGAACTCCGGAATGAATAAAATTACATAACAAATTACATAATTTCCTATTATACATTTGTAACTAAAATAAAATAAATCTATTAAATTACAAAACGGTGATACGAGATCACAATAAAAATACAACCGAATCGATATTCCCATACATTTCGGGAAATACCAATTAAAATCTAAGGCCATACTAAGTAAAATTACATAATTCAAAAATTACATAAATTAAAATTATGACAATCATAAAGAAAATGCAGCATTATAATATGTATGAACATGCTCAATTTTATGCTAAATCGCCTTTAATTAGCCAATATCGTATATTACTCGGTTTTTACGGATTTGCGTGATTTCAACATTTTTATAATCACAAAAATACATAAACTCATATTTATGCATAAGTTAATTACCCTAACCTCTTAGGACTCAAAATATAGTCTTCACTAATAATTTGACCATAATTAACCCATATTTACAAAATTGTTCATAAATGGACCAAAAATTACAAAAATAAGCTATTAAACTTCAAATAAATCACAAAATTTCAAATAAATTTGAAATTTGAAATTTAAACTCATGAAAATTCTGGAAAAATTCCATGACACTCATAATGTTCAAAAACTTAGGTTAAAAATTTCAAAATTTTCCGGAAAAACAATGTTGCGGTTTATCGATTTTTAATAAAATAATCATAAAAACATGGAAAACTTATTTTCACTAACTTTTCAATTTTAGATCTGAAAAATATAATAAAATGCAACATTAGACGTTTTTCTTAAGTCATAGATTATGTTTTATTAATTTTCAACTAATAATGTCACTATTTATGCTATTTTTCTTCAAAAATCCATAAATCATGCAAAAAGACTTCTTTATAGCCAATTATTTTACACACATCTTGTAAAATTGCATGTGACAACATATTAATTTTCTATGACCAGATTCGAAATTTAACTCATATTAACCTATTTTTCACTTAAATCCGAATTTAATAATGAGAAATTCATTTTTTGAGCATAACAAGTCCAAAAATTATGAAAATTTACAGGTTATCTCAAAATAATATATGTGACAACATATCCAAAAATCAACTTAAAATTCGAAGTATAGCTAATTTTAGACCAAAAATGACATTTTTACTCATAAAATCACATTTAAATGCCATTATTGTAAATTATGAACAATAAAAATCCGAAAAATTAACCAAAATATCCTAAAACATTTTAGGACCAGAAATATTAACATGCATGGATTGGATTCGTGATATCTCATAATAACACAAATTTTACAAGTTTTATTTGTTATTCTTATAACTCGGAAAAACTTTTAACCGATTTGCATGCAAACAACCGTGGCTCTTGATACCGATTGATGGAAGTGAATATTCATATACATACTAACATACTCATATATGTCTAAATTAATTTGTCATAAAATTAAAACGGATTTTATGCATGCAAACAATAATAAAATAGAGGAGAAATCCTGTCCTTACATTGTTGATTTCGGTATTATGGGCACAAAAGAAATCACCTTTTCTTTTGTTCTTGAGCTTTCCCTAAGATGGAAGAACAAGATCCAAGTATAGGATCTCTCCCTAAGCTTTATACCCAAGGCTTTCTCTTAATTTAATTAATATTACAAGAACTAGTATAATATTAATTAAGTAGAAAATTGAACCAAAATATTTATAATACACTTGTATATTTCGGTTTTGGGGAGGAAGAAGATGGGAGTTTTTATCTCTCTAAAATCCTTATTTTAGATTGTGAATCAATGAATGAATAATAACATTTCATTATTGTATAGTAGGTAAATTAAGAGGAAAAACAATTAGTTTTTTCACTCTCAAAAACCGCCCAAGGAGGAGAGGGAGGAGAGCCAATGCATGCCCTCATTTGTCTTCACAATGTATTATAGGGTTGCATGGCTACACTTGCCTTTAATCATTATGTTCACCACTAAAAATGTAAACACAATTTTAGCCTAATTCTCCTCCAATTTTTCGGCACTTTATATAATATGGATTCCATATTATTTTTGTCAATTGTCAATATGTCACATGTCATATGTGACATAAATTTGTTATGTATTTTTAACATATTAAAAATCAACGTATTAATAAAATACGTCACACAAAAATCGACTTAGTAATTTCATAATTACTTGTGCCAAAATATTTTACCATTTATAAATCACAACAGATTGTATTTATAATAATTCATTCAACTTCAATTGTTTCTTTAAACAATAATTTCATCCGAGTAATGATACAATTCAATTACTCAGACCGTATCTCATTTAATCACATTTCAATTTGATACGTAAATTTTACTTCCAAAATCGTCCGTCAATTTTCAAGTAATTTAATTAACTCGCAACATTATACGATTAATTAAATAATCAATTAAGAGTGTTGCCCTATAGGTATGACCTAGGGGGTCAACTGATCACCACCGTCGCACGACAGTAATGTCAAACTCTAGTCAGCCAATCATTACCGATATATGTTGACCAGTTGACAGTAACAAAATTACTTCCCAATTGTATTCTTTAAAATGAGATTTAATAATGATATTTAAATCACATGATCGCACTATTGTTGAGGACACATTTCCCAACAGTTATATGCCAAAAGAAATTGGGGGGAAAAACAAAAATGAAAGCAAACTCCCAAAGTGAAACTCAAATGCTATTGATCCCTTTAGCCACCTTATCCATTTTTGTGCATGGTAGAGAGGGGACGACCCTTCTTCTTGTCTAGGCAAGAGGGGGAATTCCGCGATCCTCCAGTGGTTCTAACACCATAGGGAGTCTATTCTTGACAAAAGCATTTAACGATTGAGGACAAAGGTACCCTAGCTTGACACAACTTGGAGGTGATTTATTGGTATTCTTCTAGGCTTAGTAGTTTGAAGAAATTGCATCTATGAAGGAGTCTATACCCTTGAATTGATTCCCTTGTAGATAATTTCCGCCACTTGATGAGGAAGTGACTATTCCTTTGGTAGATGCATCCATTACTTGATTTTGTGTGCTTAATGTTTGGATGTGTCGCCATTTTGGCAAGATCCACCTTGCCTTGCAAGAAGGCATCCTACCTCATGGTTGTCTTGTTGTGAGTTGAAGGGGCGGAGTGAGACCCGCTAATTGTCTCATATCGGCTATATTAGTAGGTTAGTTTAAATAAAGGTCTAGTTTTTGTCACCTCTTTACTCGGGACGAGTAAAGGTTCGGTTTGGGGATATTTGATGTGACCATTATTTGCGCACATTTAGTCCCCTAATTGAGCCTATTTTGCATACTATTATAGCATTTCATGGCCATTTTATCCGTCAAAACCTTCCTATTTGCTTTTCTATCACATTTCATATGTTTTGTAGAAAAGAAGATAATAAGGCGGAAATTCCCGTCTTTGGTGCATATTTGGAAGCTTATTGATGATATTAGATGGACTAGTATGAAGAGGAGGCAAGAATGATGACCAAAGATGTAGGAATAAAGTGTATATAGAAGGATTAAAGGGTTAAAAGTAAGAATGACGAGAGGGAAGACATTACAAGAAGCAATCGCTCGAAAACCGAACCAAGGGTTGTTCCTTTGGCTCTGAAAATATGCTAGATGGAACGGCGTCAAAAAATCAAGTGATCTAGGCTTTTGAATCACTCCAATAGGAGTCCGGATGAGGAAATGACGTCCGTTTTACAATCCGAGCTCAAGATACAGCTCAACCCGCTCGGGTCAAATTCAACCCGCTCGGGTTCAAGCCCAGGACGCCCATATTTCGCTCGGGACGGGCGTATTCCTGGACAGGAAACTTTTCCTTTCTACGAGAACTACAATCCGTGCGTCTTCTCCTAAATCCGCCCGGATTGCATCTTCAGAATCCGCCCCGTCTTCTCCCAAATCCGCCCGGATTCAACTGAATCCGCCCGTTTTCCCCAGCCAGAATCCGCCCGTCCCGACTCCAATACGCACGGATTCCTTTACAGCAATTTTCGTGTTCTTCAAGCTCCGTGAAAGACGCCCTTCCTTCAAAAAATACCGGAGTCTCCCTGCTCAAATCTCAAAAGTGTAATTACTAGTTTAGCCCTTAGTTAACCCTAATGCATCCACCTAATTTCCACTATAAATACCCCATTTGTAATAATCCTTTAACACAAGTTTTTAGAGTAGAAAATCCTTCCTTAGATTAGATTAGGAGTAGATTAGAATAGATTACGCTTTAATCTTTCCACAAATTACACATTAATCTCTCCTTAATTATTGTTCAAGTTTATTATTCAAGTTTATTATTGGGTAATTGAAGATTATTGGGTTATTATTGGGAGATTGACAACCTTCCATCAATCATCAAGTTCTTCTATTATTCTTTGCATTATTATTCTGGAATCTCCATAGGTATAATTCTCTTAATCCTTGTTTTAATTATTGTTAATCTTTCTTACTTGTTCATCATGTTTTACCTTGTTAGTATGATTGACAACCTTGTTAACATGCTAAACTTGATAATAAGTGAGTAGTCTCTTGCTAGGATTAGTGGGTAATTAGGGGAAGCCAACATGGGATTGATTCATGCTTAATCTAATATGTTCACATGATTAAATTGCTGGCTTGTTGTGATGTCAACTTTATGCATATGTTATGTTTGATGAAATGCCAAGCCTATGAATCCTTGTATTTACAATCATCTCTTATCTACTCAACTTGACTTGTAAGATATAAACCAACTCGAGTCTTGTTAGACCATGCATAGAAGTTGAATAGGAGGAAAGTAAGTCGACTTGTAGGTGTTGTACAATCTAATCGATTCGGCTCCGGGACCCAACTCTTCCTATGAACCGTAAGACATAAACCAACTCGGTTCCTCCACAACATTAATTGCTTGCTTATAATTGTAAACATGTTTGTATGATCAACACCATGAATCCCCTATGACCCCATGATATCCTCGCACTTTTAATCATTTGTTTACATCCTTCTTTTATTGCTTGTTTCACTTTATTGCTTTTATTAGTCTAGAACACAACTACAAACCCAACCAAATTGTGACACTAGCATAAATTGAGATAGATAGACTTAGAACCCAAAGCACACCGTCCCATGGATCGACCTCGACTTACCGCTAACTAGTTGTATGTTGAGTATTATAAATGTGTTTGATTGGATGTGACCCGACGACATCACTCCACATCAAAGGGCCTTCGAGACGATAATTCAAAAGTTTTGCGAGGCATCGTTGTTGACGCTTCCAGATTTTACCCAACCATTTGAGGTGGAGTGTGACGCAAGCGGTGTTGGAATTGGTGTCGTGTTGGTACAAGGAAAGAAACCCATCGCATACTTTTCTGAGAAGCTGGGTAGTGCTAGACTCAACTACTCTACGTACGACGAAGAATTCTATGAGATCGTGAGAGCACTTAATCATTGGAGTCATTATCTCCGTCGGAATCACTTCATACTACATTCAGATCATGAATCGTTGAAGTACATTAACAGGCCGCAGAAGTTAAATCCGAGACATGCCAAATGGGTGGAGATCCTACCGGGAGGCAATCGCATTAATTTCGATCCTCAAGTTAAAGAACCGTATCAATCGCCAATTGATAAATACATTGATGAGAAGCTACATGGTGCGAACTCTAATTTCTTATTGAAGTCAATTTTCATGGAAGTTCATGATGATCTTGTTGTTGCGAGCAACCATTATTTGGATTTTGGTAGAATTGTGCATGGAAGGTGGTGGGGAGGAAATCACGAGAAAGTAAGGCATACGCACGGATGGCACCAAATGGTTTTAATTTACAATACTCATTACAAATTCAAATCACTAGAGATGGATAAACATGAAGACTATATTGAAGATGATGAGTTGAAGAAGAGATCAACGGTGTGCACAAATAGCTTCATATTCTTAATCAAGTTTGAATCTAACTACCAGATTTGTTTTGATCCCGGTGGCATCAAACATGATTCGACTATGTACTCGGGTTTGTTCAGGTTTATAATATTCATCTTTGATCCCGGCATACTGAGGCAAAGAATTGAGGACAATTCTTTTTAAGGGAGAGAATATGATGCGAATGGCGGGACGGTTAATAAACGACCACACATCATAAAATTCAAGACAAGTTTAGGAATAATTAAGTAGTTGTGAAAGAGCTGTTGGATCCAAAAAATTCAAGAAGTATGCATGATCTCGACTCAAGAAAACGAGACCCGCGTGGGAACGCACTAAGAACCGTGTGGTCCAAGTGTGCCGTCCAATAGAAGAGGTCGTGCTTAATTTACAAGACCGAGTGATCTCAAGCCTAAGTAATGCATTGTTTACACACAAAATGTTAGGTTCATATACCTATTATTAGACTCCTCTAATAGTGAACTAATTAACTTGTTAATTATTTGCTCTTTAGATCTAGTGCATGCATAACAAAATGAAAGATTTATAAGAAAAACAATGTCCCTTACATTGTTATATGGTTCGAAAATATGGGCACAAGTAAGGTCACCTTCCTTCACTTGTTCTTGGGCTTAATATGATGGATGATCCTCCTAGGACTCCAAGTATAGAAGACACTCCAATAAGTTGCACCCATGATTAATCCCAAAAATTCTTACTAATACTAATATTTCTAGTATTACCACCTCTAGTAATAGATTAAGTGTATTAGTATTTGTGAGAGTTATTATCAATTGCATGTGAGGGAAAACTAGAGAGAAAAACAAGCAAAGAACAACTTGAAAAATGAGCAACTAATGCTCTATTTAGAGAGCCAAAAACCGGTGGCCTCTCTCCCATGTAGGGAATATTTTTGCTTTTGTTTTTACTCTTTTGTTTAGTTTAGGTTGAATGTAGGGAACATATGTGTAAGATGTAGTATGAATAAAGCTTGTGTGATGTGTCACAATCACACTTTAATCAACACAAGCAAAAGACAAAATAGCATCTTTTGTTCTCTTCATTTGGCCGAAAATTTGGACCCATTTTGGTCCATTTTTGCCTTTTGTCATTTGTCCCACAAATGCTTATAAGTCATATGTTTAACTATCTTATATATTTAATTATTAATGTAATCATTTAACACTTAAATATACAATTAATAATATAATATACACTCCACTTTTTGAGTAGTATACTACCATTATATCAACATATAATGGGTCCCATAATTACTAGTTAGTTAAAATTACAACATCTTGTAGCTTTAAATAACTAATTACCTCTACCTCTAAACTTATATAATACCTCAACTAATTTAGTAATTTAACACTTAATTACTAAATTAAATCTTATTTAATCACATTACAATAAGACGTAAAATTGCACTCCCATAATTAAGGAATTAACTAATCTGTATCGCATACAATTAATTAAATATCTATTTAGGCCTTATCCTATAGGTGTGACCTAAAGGGATCAACTTAAAATAATTTTCTCAAGCCATGCAATACGATTTAGCTAATTGTGCTAAAATAGTCACTATTTATGCCATTTTTACTCTAAAAAATCCATAAATCATGCTAAAAGAGATATTTAAATCTCGAAATTTACATACTATCTTTAAATTATGCATGTGACATCATATTAAAAAATCATGGCTTAATACGAAATTTAACTATTTTTAACCATTTTACCTCTTTTAATCCATTTTTATCTCATAAAAATCATAAATCATGCAATATTAATCAAATTAATACGCGTTTTTTATACACAACTTGTAAAATATGCATGTGAGGTCATATAAAATTTCCAAGGTCATAAAGTAATTTTAACTATTTTTAGCATTTTAATTCCCATTTTAGTCATAAAAATGTAATAAAATGACCAAAAATCATTAAAATGAGCAATAAATTTCCATAAATCATAAAAATGACCTAAAAACATTATAAGACCAGAATATATAACATGAATGGTGATTTCGTGGCTTATACTTATAAATCACAAATTTTTAGTTTTATATGTTAACCTTTTAACTCGGAAAAACAATAACCGATTATGCATGCAACATCTTTATGCTCTGATACCACTTGTTAGGTTCATATACCTATTATTAGACTCCTCTAATAGTGAACTAATTAACTTGTTAATTATTTGCTCTTTAGATCTAGTGCATGCATAACAAAATGAAAGATTTATAAGAAAAACAATGTCCCTTACATTGTTATATGGTTCGAAAATATGGGCACAAGTAAGGTCACCTTCCTTCACTTGTTCTTGAGCTTAATATGATGGATGATCCTCCTAAGACTCCAAGTATAGAAGACACTCCAATAAGTTGCACCCAAGATTAATCCCAAAAATTCCTACTAATATTAACTAGATATGTAGTAGAAATGTAACCTTAATAATACTAATATTTCTAGTATTACTACCTCTAGTAATAGATTGAGTGTATTAGTATTTGTGAGAGTTATTAGCAATTGCTTGTGAAGGAAAACTAGAGAGAAAAACAAGCAAAAAACAACTTGAAAAATGAGCAACTAATGCTCTATTTAGAGAGCCAAAAACCGGTGGCCTCTCTCCCATGTAGGGAATATTGTTGCTTTTGTTTTTACTCTTTTGTTTAGTTTAGGTTGAGTGTAGGGAACATATGTGTAAGATGTAGTATGAATAAAGATTGTGTGATGTGTCACAATCACACTTTAATCAACACAAGCAAAAGACAAAATAGCATCTTTTGTTCTCTTGATTTGGCCGAAAATTTGGACCCATTTTTGCGTTTTGTCATTTGTCCCACAAATGCTTATAAGTCATATGTTTAACTATCTTACATATTTAATTATTAATGTAATCATTTAACACTTAAATATTACAATTAATAATATAATATACTCTCCACTTTTTGAGTAGTATACTACCATTATATCAACATATAATGGGTCCCATAATTACTAGTTAATTAAAATTACAACTTCTTGTAACTTTAAATAACTAATTACCTCTACCTCTAAACTTATATAATACCTCAACTAATTTAGTAATTTAACACTTAATTACTAAATTAAATCTTATTTAATCACATTACAATAAGACGTAAAATTGGAATCTCATAATTAAGGAATTAACTAATCTGTATCGCATAAAATTAATTAAATATCTATTTGGGCCTCATCGTATAAGTGTGACCTAAAGGGATCAACTGACCATCACCGTCACACGACAGTAATGTCAAACTCTAGTTAGCCAATCATTACCGATAAATGACGATCAGTCGACTATATAAAGAATCATCCCTCACGTATTCTTAGTATGAGATTTAATTATGATATTAAATCACGTGATCTCACCATTGTCGAGGACACATTTCCCAACAATCTCCTACTTGTCCTAGACAAGTGTGCGTCACCATTTCTCTTGTCCTATTACAATCTCCCACTCAATGCAAGGTGTCTTGCAGGCCATACTTACATTTGATCATATCTTGAGTGGTTTTCTCGATCAGTAGATTAACTGTTTGACCGGAATTATCTATCATAGATACCTTCCGAGCGTGGCCACGCATTTCCAGTTAACTACTCCTCGAGTGGCCTTGAGATTTCAAACAACCCTGATAAGGGGTGGACAATTCCTATCGCCCTATTCCCTTCGTTTAGCCACAGTCCATCATAACCCAAATATACCCAGTTTGACCTCATTTACGAGATCGTAGAGTATAAATCAAAGCTAATCAGAAGTTGTGCCAACTTGGGCGAATAGTCTCTAGTCAAAAGAATTGACTCATAAGAATACTATAGTAGCTCGTGCCACGACCAGGCTTTATGAATTACCAGAACTCTATAAGCGATCACTGCCCGACAGATTGTCCTATACAGTTTGCCTATGTGATCGACTAGTCATCCCATATGACTCTATGGCACTTGAACTTGCCATCAATAGCATCACACTCTAATCACTTCAAGACGTCACCTCATATAAGTAACTAGGGGCGAATACCATGTCAATCTAGTTCACTTTAATGGGTTTCAATTTGTCTCTACAACCCATTCGGATACGACAAGGTAGCGGGTGAGTTTAATAAAACTCAAACGATAAATGTGATTATCGCATATGAATAGTCAATACACTATCACTACTTCATATCTTATAATCTTTAGTGTATTATTAACACTAGTTTAGATGCAATAAAAGCTTGGAAAGTAGATATACCCGATATCCATATATTCCAACTTTATTAATTGCTATTTCCTTCCATTCAATGTCATCTCTAATGACATGAATTTATCCAGGAATATGTCTAGACTACTTACTAGACTTGGGCTCTTTAACTTGAAGGATGCTCCCACTGTTATCGCATAACTTGTGACAAAATCATTTGTAGAGGGATTCACCCTTAATCCCTTCATTGACGATTTTATCACAATTTACTTAGAGTCCTTTTGTAGATTTTGCAATGTGCGATACTAAAACACCTTTCTTAGTCTCTTACTCCTTTGTCAATAAAACATCCTAGGATTTCAACAAATCCCTTTTAAGTTTGGAAACTAAAGTTTGTGCAACACTTCAACACCTAACTTAGTTTGTCATCCAAACATGTGAACTAATCCTTAATTCTTCTCAAGAAAATCAAGGATGTTCTTTAAGGCTTTCACAGGCCATATTATAGGAATTATCCCTTTTATTGACTTATTATGCTCTCAGCATATGTCACATCATGGCACGTGCGTCTGTTGGCATACATGATCATTCTAATGGCGGAAACATTAGAATTTGATTTTATATGATCAACAACTTAATAGGCCTAGTGAATGACTATGACTCCATCATAGTAATTCTACTTCCATCAACATGAGTAGCCTATTCGACCTTGTTGTTGTACAATAGATGTGAAATATCTTATCCTCATAAGACACTCAACTATATGCCAATATACTTTCACATAGATTCAAAATCTAGAATACTTTGCATCCCATTCCAAGTTTCCCAATCACTCTTGCCAGAAGAGAACATTGGTACATTATTCTCAATAAGTAATATGTAATCAACATATAAGACATGGAGAAATAATTCTAGTACCCACTTAACTTCATGTATATCATGATTCTTCAATCATGTGAATTAAACAATTCACTATTATCACATGAACGAAAAATATAATCCTTTAATGCTTGCTTAAGATCATTCTAAGATCACTTAAGAAGGCTACGCATAATATGTTAGGATTCTTAGATCTTCATCTAAGATTTTGTGTTTCAAACACTTCATTCTCTAAATTCCCATTTTAGAAAAGCGAATTTTATTTGCCATTTTTCTTTAAAATGAAATGCGGCAATTCCTAACACGACTTATCTTGATCAACATCTTCATGTAAATCTTATGCATTTGTGTACTCTGAAGCTCTATTTACCTTTAAAGAGACCCTCACTTTAAAGTAAATCTACTCATGAGCAACAATTTTCGGATTGTAATGCTTCGGCTCATATGTAACAAGGTCAAGATACTATCACTTTCACAAAGTAATATTTTTAAACAATAAGACATGTGCAATAAACTCCCACTGAACTATGCTCTCATTCTATCTTCATAGACTATAGTTCAACTACTCCCACTCTATAATTCCATTACTTTCACAAAGTAACATTTCAACTATAAGAGATGTTTTTGACGATTCAATCTACTCCCACTCTTTCTCTCAGAAATACATCTATATTCATGAGAGATAGCTTTGTGAGTCACAAACATATATATTTAACGGAGTATTAGGAGTTTTCCAAGACTATGTATTAGCTTTCAAAAGGCCATCCTAACATGGCAGCTTGATAATATGCGAGTCTTATCCATGTCATCTGTTTAATAGACTCTCTATTCTAGGTATCTCATGGTTGACCATCCGTTTAGAATAATGTGTCCATATGGTATCGTGATATCCCTACTTGATGAGTTCAAAAACTCATTACAACTTTAATTGATTTTACATAAGTAAGTTGTTACTTTTAGTAATGATGACATAAGGAGAATCAAATTCATAACTTATGGACATATAATGATCCCATCATCATAATCGTCTATTTGATCAATTTAAGTTGTCTATCTAAGGTTTCTCTACGCAAGTAATTAATGATGATGTTTTTAGAACAAGTAATCATAATAAAACAAGTGACTTGGGTTGTAAACCAAGTCACCAATATCCAAAATACAACCCGTGTTTAAAGGATACAAGCCAATTTCCAAGTCATACAAGGAATCAAAATAGTTCTAAAAACTTAAAATACATCATAAAATTAAAGACAAAGAAAATAAAAGCCAAGCTTCCATTGATCCATCACCACGGTCGGCTACTGTAGCTTTCCACATGATTCTCTAGGCTTGCTTATCCTTGGTAGAAGGCCCTATTTACAATAAAAAGGGTAATCATCACAACTTGTATCAACATACCAAAGTTGAGATTGAAACATAAAAGATAGGGATAGTTATATACCTACTGGAATAACCTTTCCAGCTTTGATGTCGCCAAGGTATTTGGAACAGTTTCTCTTCCAATGCCCAACACCATAACAATAGTGGCACTTGTCCCCGGTGGGGGCACTGTACTTGGGCTTGGAGGAGCTTGCTTCATAAGTCTTAGCTTTGTTCCTATTGGGAGTTCGCTTCTTTTCCTTTTTCCCGCCTTTCTTGAAGGTTCCCTTGCTCTTATGATTGACATTGAGGACATCTTTTGTGGTGCTAACACTTAGCCCCATGTCCCTTTCGGCTTGCACAAGCATTTTGTGCAACTCATCAAGGGAAACTTTCTTATCTTGCATATTAAAATTCACCCGGAATTGAACATATGCTTTGATTTTGTTGAGGGAGTGAAGAATTCGATCAATTACGAGTGTTGGGGCTGGTGTCCTTAACAGTTAGTGCAAGGACTTATAAATCTCTAAAAGGATCAAAGGGCATACTTTTGGTATTATTATCAGTTGATCCACGTTTATCAATAACGGTTGGCTTGCTAGATAAGTTTGACGTTATTGTGATACAGATGGCGGTGATCAACTGGTCCCTAAAAGTCACACCTATAGGATACGTTTGAGAGATGTGACGGTATGAAAATACAGTCATGTAGATGCCAAATTTGACTAACCAGTTAGTCTGAGTTATTTGACTAATAATTAGTCAAAATGTGATGTTGAGATATTTTATTTAATACAGATTAAATAAAAATGGCTAAGACGAATTAAGCGGTTAATTCGTAAAATTGAATATAAGCATTTTATATTTAATTAAATGTATATTGAATATAATTATACAATATTGTCTTTGTCGGACATGTATTAATAATTTAACTAATCCGTGTTATTAGTTGATGATTTAATATCCGATAACCGATGACAGTCTATAATAAACACCGCGTTGTATACATTTTAGCCTCGGACCACGAGTTAAAAATAAGGAGAAAATGGAAGCCCATTTCCCCCTAGTCCACTCGGTTTTGGCCGAATTAGAGGAGACAAAAGGAGAGCTCTCTCCTTCACTTGTAACCTAATTCATTTGCTAAAAATTTTTAGGGTTTTGAGATAAGTGCCTCTCAGAATTCGGATCTCTCATCCAACAAAACCTCACAATACAATCCTCTCAATATTGCAAGGCAATTAGAGGATTCCTTCTAGCACAAGGGCATTTCTCGGACTATCTTGGGTGCATCATTTAGGAGGAGATCTACTTTGATCTCTCATTGCCAATTTGCACTAGGACCGAAGGTTATTTCTAATGCTTGATTTTTATTCATTGTATTTCGTTTATGACTATTAATCACGTATAAAATTTGCGTTATAATCCTATAATTAAAGGGTATTATACGGATATTACCCCACAAGTGGTATCAGAGCGAGGCCACGTAAATTTTTCTATGTGATTTTCATCAAACGGATTTTGAATCGGTAATTTTTTTGATTAAAATCCTCTCGGCACAATTTTTTTTTCTCGGCAATATATTTTTTTTGCTGCGTTTTTTGTTGTTGTTTTGTGGCTTGGGATCCGTGTCTTGTATACACGGTGATGGTTGTCTTTTGTTTTGTTTTCATTTTGATCTTTGCATATTGTTTTGTAATCGATATTCATCGCAATATGTTAAAGATCTATCAAAATGATTGCATAAAATTTCGTGTGGCAAAATTTTTTTTGTCTCGGCAAGTTTTTTTTGAAAAACCGTGTGGCCTTTCATGTATCACGGCCTGTTTTTCTTGTTTTTGCATTAATTTGCGTGCCACACAATTATGTTAGATCGTTTGATCTCTTGTTTTCAATCGTTCTTCACATGTTGTAATTTTCACCGATAATTATTGCAATATGTTGAAGATGTAACAATTGTAGTTTGATTTCTATACGGATTAGATTAAAAAAAAAAAAAAAAAATTCTTCTTCCTGGTACTGTTCACGTACAGCAGTGCAGAAGAGAAAAAAAAAAAAAAAAAAAAATTGTTTGTTTTTTTTTTCTTTCGGCCAATTTATTGCATAAAACGGTTTTTATGCTCTCGCTTGATAGTGAAACGGTTCACCCACGTAAAATTAAGTTACTTTAAAACGATTTATAGTAACGGATTATCTCGGATTAAAATTACCTTGACTGAAGCGGTTTTGTCATATAATTTTAATTTCCTTTGGTGGTTTGGATAAATTTAACATAATTACGGAATTATGTCACGAATAAATTTAATTTTTAGTTGATGCATTTTATTTATCGTTTTTGAATGATTTGAATGCTTTTAATTACGTATTTATTTATTTTTGCAAACGGTTGTAACATAGTGTGGCCTTAGTAGAATGTGTTACCGTAATGATGGAACACGGTCTTGGTTGTATTTTGAGATCTCGTATCTCCATTTTTATTTCTTTTAATTACAGTTTTTATTTGGAATGTACATAGGTTTATATTTGTAAATTTTAAATTGTAATTTTGAGAAGACAAAAGATGGAGACCGGATGCTCACTCCCGCTACATGGATCAAGATGGAACATCAAGACAAGCTTCTCGGGTCCAACGGTGGATTCCAAAGTTGTTTTATGTTCTTTTTTTATTAGGATAGGCCACACTAGGAATTTTTATTTACGTATTGCATTCTTTTCTTTATTTTTCGTAACGATAATATGCATCATATTCCGCCTAAAAACCAAACCACCTATTTATTGCATGAAAACTGACACATATAGAGGTCACGAGTTAGTTTTCTTTGACATTCTCATGTCACACGATCTATGCTAAGCCATCACCTAAATTAATTCATTCACGCAGACGCTAGTTATTCGTTCACTTAAAATGAATTATAATTAAGTTGATGGGATCTTCCTCGTATAAACCAAAATTGAGAACGGTCTTTATAGGTCAAACTCCAATGAGTCCCTTCTTCGTCGGTAGGCATAATATGACCCCTTCTACGTCGGGTAAGTTGGAACTGATTGACCTATTTTATCTCAACACTATGGTCACTCGTACGATCGTGTGACTATGGTGGACTATAGATAGGATTTACAGAAATCTATCGACCAAGAGTTCTTACGGAAGAATTAGCTAAACAGTTGACTTATCAATTTACAGAAATTGAGTCTTGGGATCACTTGTATCATTCTTGAGGGAGATCAATTATGCAAGTGCTCGAGTCTACACGTTAAAATGATTTTCACCACGCTCACCAAGGAATTCTCGAAAGCACCGAGAATCGTGACCTATGAGCATACCACTCGCTTCTTTGATGCGAGACTCCAGAAGGGCCAACCTGTTAGCCCACACATTCTCAGCATGATTGAGAATGTCGAGAAGCTGGAGACCTTTGATTGTAACATCAGCGAGAACATTGTGATCGACCGCATGCTTCACTCACTCCACGATGGTTTTTCGCAATTTAGAGCGAATTACTATATGAATGATTTGAAGAAAACTCCCCATGAACTACACTCCCTTCTCGTACAGACCGAGAAGGACATGAAGTTCAGTGGGAGCATGAAACAGGATGTTCTCGTTGTGACAATTAAGGGGAAAGGTAAGGGCAAAGCTCAGGCAAACCTAGCAGTAGGTAAACCGAAGTTCAAGAAGTCGGGTTCAGGTAAGAGTGGGCCTGGTGAGTCGAGCACCTCATCAGGCGCGACAAAGAGCAAGAATGAAAACATGGAGTGCCATCATTGCCACAAGACTGGGCATTGGAGGCGTACATGTCCTGTTTATCATGAGGACTTAAAGGCAGGTCGTGTTAAACCTGTTGGTATGTCTTCTCTCTCTTCTACTTTTATTCATATGATTGAGATTAACCACGCAAGTTACGGAACTTGGGTACTTGATACTGGTTGTGGTTCTCATCTGTGTAATCATGTGCAGGGGCTCCGAAACATCGAACCCCTCGTAAAGGGTGAGGTGGACCTGCGTGTTGGGAATGGAGCAAGAGTGGCTGCCATCTCAAAGGGGACATATGTGATCCAGCTTCCTAGCGGATTTGAGTTGTCATTATATGACTGCTATTATGTACCTAGTCTTTCGAAAAACATTATTTCGGTTTACGCACTTGATAAACTTGGTTTTTCATTTGTAATAGAGAATAATACTTGCATTTTCTCATTACACGATATGATTTACTGACAAGGCGATCTCCATGAACGGAATTTATGTTTTAGATCAGACCACCGAAATATTACACGTAATGAATAAAAAGTTAAAGGTTGGTGACAAAGATCAAACGTATCTATGGCACTGCCGTATGGGACACATTAATGAGAAACGCGTAAAACAGCTCATCAAGCATGAAGCTATCTCGGCCTTTGATTTTCAATCATTTGGCACGTGTGAATCATGTCTCATCGGTAAGATGACTCGGATTTCCTTCAAAGGTGTTGGAATGCGCGCTGCTGACCTATTAGGACTCATACACACGGATGTATGTGGTCCTATGTCAATCACCGCACGAGAAGGCTATAGGTATTTCATCACTTTCACGGACGATTTAAGTAGATATGGCTATGTCTACTTAATGAAGCACAAAAGTGAATCCTTTGAGAAATTCAAGGAATACCAGAATAGGGTACAGAACCTATTGGGTAGAAAGATTAAAACACTACGTTCAGATCGTGGTGGCGAGTATCTTTCTCACGAGTTTGATCAACACCTTAAAGACTGTGGGATTGCCCTACAGTTAACTCCACCTGGAACACCTCAATTGCATGGTGTGTCCGAACGGAGAAATCGAACTTTACTTGATATGGTTCGATCCATGATGAGTCACACCGTGTTGCCTGACTCATTATGGGGTTATGCTCTTCTGTCAGCTGCTCTAATACTTAACCGAAGTCCGTCTAAAGCTGTTGACAAGACTCCATATGAACTATGGAAGGGAACGGTCCCTAACTTGTCCTTTATACGGGTTTGGGGCTGCGAGGCTTATGTCAAGTGGAGACACGAGGATAAGCTCGGCCCGCGATCGGTCAAGACGTACTTTATAGGTTATCCTAAAGGAACGCTTGGTCATTACTTTTATTCGCCAACCGAACAACGTGTTTTTGTTGCGGCTAGTGCGACATTCTTAGAGAAGGAATTTCTCGAGAATGCAAAGAGTGATAGAACCTTCGAACTGTCGGAGATTCCAGAACCAAGTACCGAGCAACTATTGGAGGAACCTATTCCTTCAATCCCGGCTGCGGTTAACATTCCTGAGGAACCTAGGAGGTCGGGAAGAGTCTCTATTCCTCCAGACAGATACATTGGTATGGTCGAGGAACATGACATAGATGACATTCTACTCTTAACGAGTAGTGAACCCGCAACCTATAAAGGTGCCATGACTAGTTCCGACTCAAAACTATGGCTTGAGGCCATGCAATCCGAGATGGACTCCATGTATGAGAACAACGTGTGGGATCTTGTTGACTTACCTGCTAAGGTTCGTCCCCTTCAATGCAAATGGCTTTACAAGATAAAGCATTCTGTGGAAGGTCAACAAGATATCTACAAAGCACGACTAGTTGCTAAAGGTTTCACCCAAGTGCCAGGTTTGCACTACGATGAAATTTTTGCACCCGTAGTCATCTTTGCGTTCCATTCGGATTATCTTAGCGATTGCCGCTTTTCATGACTATGAAATTTGGCAAATGGATGTGAAAACCGCCTTCTTAAACGGTTTTTTGGAGGAAGAGTTGTACATGGTACAACCCGAAGGTTTCATCGATCCACTACATCCTAAGAAAGTGTGCAAGCTTAAGCGTTCCATTTATGGACTTAAGCAAGCATCAAGGAGTTGGAATCATCGCTTCGACCAAGTGATAAAAGAAAATGGATTCACTCGATCAGTCGAGGAACCATGTTTATATATCAAGTCGAGTGGGAGCAAGATTGTCTTCCTAATATTGTATGTTGACGACATACTCCTGATTGGGAATGACATACCTCTCTTAACTTCGGTGAAAGTATGGTTGAAAAACCATTTCCAGATGAAAGATCTGGGAGAGGCACAAAGAATTCTAGGCATCCGTATCTATCGAGATAGATCACGACGGATGTTATCTCTCGATCGAGTCTTACATAGACAAAGTCCTAGAGAGATTCAGAATGACTAACTCCAAGAAGGGGTTTCTTCCTATGGCTCCAGGGGTGCATTTGAGCAAGTCTCGGGCACCGAGAGACACGGAAGAGAAAGAGCGCATGGCACGGATTCCCTATGCTTCGGCTATAGGATCAATCATGTATGCCATGATATGCACACGTCCGGACGTGGCATATGCATTGAATATGACAAGTCGATTCCAACAAAGATCCGGGTGAATCACATTGGCTGGCTGTCAAGAACATTCTTAAGTACCTACGGAGGACTAAAGATTGGGCATTGACTTATGGAGGCGAACAAAAGCTATGCGCAACCTATTCTGCAGATGCTAGCTTCCAAACGGATCGTGATGACTCGAAATCTCAGTCTGGATTCGTTTTTACTCTTAATGGCGCTGCAGTCAGCTGGAAGAGTTCCAAACAAACTGTTACAGCAGATTCTACGACTGAGTCCGAGTACTATACCGCGTCTGAAGCTACAAAGGAAGCGATATGGATGCGTCAATTCTTACATGGACTATCCGTAGTGCCTAGTTCGAATGACCCGATCACCATCTATTGCGACAATAGTGGTGCCATCTTCCAAGCTAAGGAGCCAAAGTCTAGCAACAAGTCTAGACATGTACAACGAAAAGCTCATCTAATCCGAGATTACGTGGAGCAAAAGGAAGTAGTGATAGAAAAGATTGCTACAGATGATAACATAGCAGATCCTCTCACTAAACCATTACGACAAGATAAGCATGAAGGGCACGTTAATTCCATGGGAATTAAACGTGTTCCTAAGTTGTAGTACTCTTTTATGGATCAGATTCATTCCCTTTTGTACTCTATACACCATCATCGTTTTGATATTTATATATTTTGTTTTTCATGTGGAATTGTGCGACAATTTTTGAACACCACAAAGTGAACTGAACGAACATTATATTTTTCAGTCCTTAATTGCCCACATGAGCTGATAACTCTGGCAATTATTTTGTGACGTTGGTTGATGGTGGGTTCAACGACCCATAAGTCAACCGGTTGACTGACCAATCACAGAGGCGATTTATACGGATATTTCGTAGGACACAATTGTGACATCGACGTGGAGTCCTAAATGTTTTATAACATTCGGTGCACGGTCGTGGATAGGACCTCCATGGTGATCCTAAGAGTCGATTCTTTTGACTATCGACTGTCTCTTGAGACTAAGGCAGATTTTGGGTGACTTTGGTTTCTTTCTCACGGTCATCCGTAACAGGGGGCCAAGTAGATTTTTTCCGGTCATTTCATGCGTGCTTAGATCGGAAGGAGTCGAGTTGAAGGAAATATTCAGCCTTTATCGTGCTCGATATTTCTCGGGGCCACTCGAGGAGTCAGAATCGAAATGCATGGCCATGCTCGGATACGGATTCGTTTTATCGGTTAAGTTACTCTCTAGTCGGGGAAACCACTCTTGATCCGGATCGATTGTAAAATACGACCTTTGTGGATCCAGGATCGCAAATTGTTTTACATTGAGTGGGAGAAATTTTAAATGAATATGAGAATCGGTTATCGCACATACACTTGTACGGACAAGTGGGAGTTTGTTGGAGCTTGTGTCCTCCAGTTAGTGCGGATAACGTCATTGCACATACACTTGTACGGACAAGTGGGAGCTTGTTGGGGCTGGTGTCCTTAACAGTTAGTGCAAAGACTTATAAATCTCTAAAAGGATCAAAGGGCATACTTTTGGTATTATTATCAGTTGATCCACGTTTATCAATAACGGTTGGCTTGCTAGATAAGTTTGACGTTATTGTCATACAGATGGCGGTGATCAACTGGTCCCTAAAAGTCACACCTATAGGATACGTTTGAGAGATGTGACGGTATGAAAATACAGTCATGTAGATGCCAAATTTGACTAACCAGTTAGTATGAGTTATTTGACTAATAATTAGTCAAAATGTGATGTTGAGATATTTTATTTAATACGGATTAAATAAAAATGGCTAAGACGAATTAAGCGGTTAATTCGTAAAATTGAATATAAGCATTTTATATTTAATTAAATGTATATTGAATATAATTATACAATATTGTCTTTGTCGGACATGTATTAATAATTCAACTAATCCGTGTTATTAGTTGATGATTTAATATCCGATAACCGATGACAGTCTATAATAAACACCGCGTTGTATACATTTTAGCCTCGGACCACGAGTTAAAAATAAGGAGAAAATGGAAGCCCATTTCCCCCTAGTCCACTCGGTTTTGGCCGAATTAGAGGAGACAAAAGGAGAGCTCTCTCCTTCACTTGTAACCTAATTCATTTGCTAAAAATTTTTAGGGTTTTGAGATAAGTGCCTCTCAGAATTCGGATCTCTCATCCAACAAAACCTCACAATACAATCCTCTCAATATTGCAAGGCAATTAGAGGATTCCTTCTAGCACAAGGGCATTTCTCGGACTATCTTGGGTGCATCATTTAGGAGGAGATCTACTTTGATCTCTCATTGCCAATTTGCACTAGGACCGAAGGTTATTTCTAATGCTTGATTTTTATTCATTGTATTTCGTTTATGACTATTAATCACGTATAAAATTTGCGTTATAATCCTATAATTAAAGGGTATTATACGGATATTACCCCACAACGAGTTCATTGGGAATTTCCACCTTATGCATTTTCAAGGTCTCAACATGCTCCATCAACTTGAGCACATGAGGGCTAACCTTTTGGCCTTCTTTGATGTTAAGATCAAAGAATGCGGAAGCCGCCTCATATTGAATGACCCTAGGAGCTCGTGAAAACATGTTCACAAGCTTCATGTAGATCTCATGAGCGGTGCTAATCTTTATAGCACTTCGTTGGAGTTCGGCCTCCATAGCAAAGATCAACACATTTTTTATCGCGGCCGACTCCTTTTGGTAAACCTCATAGGTTTTCCTAGCGGCGGGGGTGGACCTAGCATTAGGTTCGGAGGGAGATGCCTCGGTAAGGTAACGAAGCTTGTCGTCACCTTCACTACTACAGATACAGGCTATAACAACGGTAAAAAACCGTTGTTATATAAAAAAGCGGACGTTGTTAAAGCGTCCGTTGTAGAAGGTTTTAACAACGGTTGGTTTACTTAAGGAAACCGTTGTTAAAACTATTAACCACGGTTTTAAGTATAAAAACCCGTTGTGGAAAGTGTGACTCAATTTTGGGGGGAAAGTTATAACAACGGGTTTTAATATACAAAACCGTTGTTATAACTAAAGACAACGGGTTGTTTTAAAATAACCGTTGTTTGTTCTTAAAAAATAAAAAAAAAATTAAATTAAATATTACTAGATGCATGCATAATTACGGCTTGTTAGAATTCCGATGCATGCATTATTACTGACATCACTGTACATATGAACGGATAATATGGAATGAGAAGGGTTAGTAATAGGATTTGAAGCAGCATTATTGAGAGATATGATGATGATTATGGCACAACTTCCTAACATATATATTAATTAAAAAGCAATTAACTCAACCCACACATTGCTTAGTATAAATACATTGCATATCTCAACTAACATTTCCATTATCTCATATATTCATCTTCAAACTCTAACTGCTAAAACAAACTCTACTTAATCTTTCAAATCAAACTCAAAAAACTCCAACAAAATGAATGATTTCATCCTTAAGACTCTTACCATGATCGAGAACAACAACAACTTCATCCGCCGGTTCCTCCATATTGAGGAAAGTTTCAGGAGCTACCTTGCGGATGCTCGATCCGCACTGAAGCACGCCAAAGAAGATGGCTTGACGGAGCAAGCGATTTGCGGCTATATGACGATATAGCAACTGCTGAACGGAACCTCCAAATAGCCAAGGAGGAGAGGACGGATACGATAGAGCAGAATAAGATCCTCTATGAAAATATAAGAATTGCATTTTTACATATGTAATTTTTTTTTTAATTTATGTATTTATAAATATATATATATATATTAATTATGTTTATCTTACTTCTTCATCTTGCTTCTTCATTGTTTTACTAACTAATTATGCGAACAATACTTAAACAAATAACATAATGGTCGATAAAAACACATACATGCAAAAGAAATAAATAGAAAAAGAAAATAATGACGATGAAACTAACAGTGACGGCGAGATTTACCTGATAAATACAGAACGTAATAGACGATGAAATCACAGTGACGGCGAGAAGATAAAGCGACGATGGGAAAGAGAGAAATAGAGAAAGAGAGAAAGAGAGTGTGTATGTGTTTTGTGTTTGTTTGTCTGCTGTGTTTGTGTTTGTGTATTAAGGGTTGTGTTTTGTGGGCTGCAGCAGACTTACATTTTGTGTGGTTTATAGTATGGAAGGTATTGACAACGGTTATTAAACAACAACCGTTGTGAAATAAGTTTTAACAACGGTTGTAAAAAACACCCGTTGTTAAATAAGGTTTAACAACGGGTTTCAAAAATAACCGTTGTGATTACTTTTCACTAAATTTGCGCCAATTTTGCGCCAAATTATTAACAACGGTTGTGAATGTGTGACCCGTTGTTAAAACTAATAACAACGGTTTTTATAACAATACCCGTTGTAATTTATTTTAGTAAAATTCGCGCCATACATTATACAACGTCTATTGTGATTATCGTGAATCATCGTTGTTAAAGGGGCGTTGTAGTTGCCTGGATTTGTAGTAGTGCTTGCGCGGGCAAGCGAAGTTGCGCGTCCCAATCGGCGAAATTAGACCCATTCTTTTCTAACTTACATAGATCCATGAAGGATCGGAGCCATGACACATTGGTAAGCGTGGTGGAACTAGTGGATGCGGACGTGATTGGAGTTGCCATTGCGGTTAATAAAACAAATTTGACTACAAAATAGGAAATGAAGGAATTAATTATCATCTATCGTTTTAATAATACTCGTAAACTTAACTACAAGTATTGCATTTATATAGTTACCTCCACCCAACTATATAAATGATTCCGAGATCCAAATTCATATTAATACGGACACGGTGAGCCGATTCATCCTTTATTAATATAACTCGGTGGATTAACTCTTTAATCGATTCTACTTTTAGAACTCTCAGTCGATAAAAATTACTCTAATTCTCATCTTTAGCCCGGAACACATGCGACTACGGTCACAAATACTTCCGTTGAGCTCAATCCAAATTTCGATGTAATAACATTTTACTACCCCACTTCGCCAATGTAACAAGGTTTGTATTACGGTGAAGCCGGATTAAGTCCCTTATGAAATTGGTACTTCATGGGTTTCTACTATTTGGTAAGGCTATATCTCAATTATTATATGTGAGAGGTCATGTCAATTTATTATCTATCACGTTTTAAGTTAACTAAAGCGGTGAACTACGATAATTATAATTGACACGGTCGATGACTCGATATGATATGCATATGTTGTTATGGCGATTTGGCAATATAATGCATGCAACATATTAAAGGAAATGCAAAGCAATAAATAAAATTCCTAGTATGACCTTCCTAAAATATAAAATCAAATAATCTATTAGATATTCGGAAACCAACTCCTTTGGTCCCTTGAATCTTCAAGTGGCTCGCCTCCCAAGACACCATCTTCGTCGGATCACCTTTCCGAATGGCACCGTCTTTGAAGATGCTCCATAATTACAAATAATAATAGAAATACAAAGTTATTCCTATTATACATTTGTAAAATGGAAAAACTAATGAAATAAAAATAAAAGTGATACGAGATCACATTAAATTACAACCGAATCAATATTCCCTTTCATTACGGGTAATATCGATTAAAACTAAGGTCATACTAAGATAAAATTACATAATTCAAAATTATATAAATAAAAGACATTCAACAATTGAAATATGCAGCACTATAATATGTACCTTTTATGCCAAATGATGTGCCAAATCGTCTTATTTAACTTATGTCGTACATAGAACCCGGTTTTATGGAAATGCATGATAATAACCTTTTAAAATCACTAATTAACACTTAAATCACATCTAAGCTCAAGTTAATTATCCTAACACTTTTTAGGACACAAAAATTAGTCATCACTTAATTTTTTGACAATAATTGAACTTGATTTAATTTTATGCTCATTTTTGACCTTAAAATCATAATATTTATGAAATAAATCCAAATTAATTTATAAAAATTTCAAAATTTGAATTTTAAATTTTTGAACATTATGGAATAATTCCATGACACTCATAATGTCAAAAATCATGGTTAAAATTTTCGAATTAATTTTTAGAAAATATAGTTGCATTTTATCGGTTTTATCTCATAAAATATTTAAAGTATCCAAAATTACTCCAATAATTTTTACAACCTTAGATATGATAATTGGGATATTAATTCAACTTAAAATTATTTTCTCAAGCCATGCAATACGATTTAGCTAATTGTGCTAAAATAGTCACTATTTATGCCATTTTTACTCTAAAAAATCCATAAATCATGCTAAAAGAGATATTTAAATCTCGAAATTTACATACTATCTTTAAATTATGCATGTGACATCATATTAAAAAATCATGGCTTAATACGAAATTTAACTATTTTTAACCATTTTACCTCTTTTAATCCATTTTTATCTCATAAAAATCATACATCATGCAATATTAATCAAATTAATACGCGTTTGTTATACACAACTTGTAAAATATGCATGTGAGGTCATATAAAATTTCCAAGTTCATAAAGTAATTTTAACTATTTTTAGCATTTTAATTCCCATTTTTGTCATAAAAATGTAATAAAATGACCAAAAATCATTAAAATGAGCAATAAATTTCCATAAATCATAAAAATGACATAAAAACATTATAGGACCAGAATATATAATATGAATGGTGATTTCGTGGCTTATACTTATAAATCACAAATTTTTAGTTTTATATATTAACCTTTTAACTCGGAAAAACAATAACCGATTATGCATGCAACATCTTTATGCTCTGATACCACTTGTTAGGTTCATATACCTATTATTAGACTCCTCTAATAGTGAACTAATTAACTTGTTAATTATTTGCTCTTTAGATCTAGTGCATGCATAACAAAATGAAAGATTTATAAGAAAAACAATGTCCCTTACATTGTTATATGGTTCGAAAATATGGGCACAAGTAAGGTCATCTTCCTTCACTTGTTCTTGAGCTTAATATGATGGATGATCCTCCTAAGACTCCAAGTATATAAGACACTCCAATAAGTTGCACCCAAGATTAATCCCAAAAATTCCTACTAATATTAACTAGATATGTAGTAGAAATGTAACCTTAATAATACTAATATTTCTACTATTACTACCTCTAGTAATAGATTGAGTGTATTAGTATTTGTGAGAGTTATTAGCAATTGCTTGTGAAGGAAAACTAGAGAGAAAAACAAGCAAAAAACAACTTGAAAAATGAGCAACTAATGCTCTATTTAGAGAGCCAAAAACCGGTGGCCTCTCTCCTATGTAGGGAATATTTTTGTTTTTGTTTTTACTCTTTTGTTTAGTTTAGGTTGAGTGTAGGGAACATATGTGTAAGATGTAGTATGAATAAAGCTTGTGTGATGTGTCACAATCACACTTTAATCAACACAAGCAAAAGACAAAATAGCATCTTTTGTTCTCTTCATTTGGCCGAAAATTTGGACCCATTTTGGTCCATTTTTGCCTTTTGTCATTTGTCCCACAAATGCTTATAAGTCATATGTTTACCTATCTTATATATTTAATTATTAATGTAATCATTTAACACTTAAATATTACAATTAATAATATAATATACACTCCACTTTTTGAGTAGTATACTACCATTATATCAACATATAATGGGTCCCATAATTACTAGTTAGTTAAAATTACAACTTCTTGTAGCTTTAAATAACTAATTACCTCTACCTCTAAATTTATATAATACCTCAACTAATTTAGTAATTTAACACTTAATTACTAAATTAAATTTTATTTAATCACATTACAATAAGACGTAAAATTGCACTCCCATAATTAAGGAATTAACTAATCTGTATCGCATACAATTAATTAAATATCTATTTGGGCCTCATCCTATAGGTGTGACCTAAAGGGATCAACTGACCATCACCGTCACATGACAGTAATATCAAACTCTAATTAGCCAATCATTACCGATAAATGACGATCAGTCGACTATATAAAGAATTATCCCTCACGTATTCTTAGTATGAGATTTAATTATGATATTAAATCATGTGATCGCACCATTGTAGAGGACACATTTCCAACACAAAATATGGATGGACTCAATTAAGTAAAAGGAAATATGTGCAATCAAGACTCGAGACCGGTGGGAACCTTGAACCCGTGTGGGAACAAGGAGGGTGGCGGCATCCAGCAAGGGGAGAAGAATTCCAATTTAGTTTTTAGCATTTTCAAACTAGTTTAAATAAGAGTTGAAAAATTGGTCTAGTTTGTGAGTTCTATGCTTCAATCATCCTAGAACTCACAAAATAGCATTAAATGCATTCTTGGAGGCCAAGGCATTTTGTCCTATAAAAGGACCAAGCCTCCCTCATTTGTAATCATCCAAGTTTAAGAAAAACCCCTTTAGAGAGAGAAACTTGTTGTTTCAATCTTTTCAAAGATCGATGATTTCGAGTCCTGCCTTGAACTAAGGACGTGCTCCGAAGTTTAAGTTGGATTACTTTACGCGTTTTCGAGTAATTCCCCCATTGTTATCGTTATAGGTCTAGCGATAGCAAATATCCCATTGGTTCGATCTCTTCATAAGAAATCGAAACAAATATCCTTTCCATTCTTGCACCAAAGAAAAACAAAAACCAACGAAAAAGACTTCCGCTTCGCCCAAAACGCCTCAAGTGGCACGATCAGGTCGGGTTGCACGTAGTGCATTCGGATCTTCCGTCTCACTTGAATCCACAATTAAATCTTCTGCTCCGTATATGCATAAAAAAATACAACTATATACGACTAAATTTAGAGTAAATATACACAGTTTGGACTAAAGTTACACAATTCATTTATTTTGAGTCATTGAGTTTGAGCAATTTCAATCATTGTCCACTAGAGGGTAACTTTACTAAATTGATAGTGTGTATCTTTTATCATTTTATAAGTGTAATTTTAGTCCACAAAGGTGTAATTTTAGTACACAAATGTGTAACTTTAGTACATTGATAGTGTGCATATTTTATCATTTTATGAGTGTAATTTTAGTCCAGAAAAGAGTAATTTTATCCCACAAAAGTGTAACGTTAGTCCACGGAACTGTAATTGTAGTCCACAAATGTGTAATTTTTGTCCATACAAGTGTAATTTTAGTCCACGGAAGTTTAATTTTAGTCCATAAAAGTGTAATTTTAGTGTAATTTTAGTCCATAAAAGTATAATCTTAGTCCACAAAAGAGTAATTGTAGTCCACAAAAATGTAATTTTAGTCCACAAAAGAGTAATTGTAGTCCAGAAAAGTGTAATTTTAGTCCACGGAAGTGTAACTTTAGTCTACAAAAGTGTAATTTTAGTCCATAAAAGTGTAATTTCAGTCCATAAAAGTGTAACTTTAGTTTATTGAGGTTGTAATTTTAGTCCATGACGATGTAACTATAATCATTTTAAGTCATTTTTATATGAAAATTTGAAAAATAACAAATATAAAAAAAAAGCCCAAACATCAAAATTGAAAAAATAAAAAAAAAAAAAAAACGCAAATGAAAAAAAACGGGTCAATGAAAATAATATTTGGTCTATTTTAGTATATCTAAAATCAAAATAAAAGAAACTCACAAATTTGAAACAAGATTGTATAGCAAAACGATATTTGCGAAAAAAAAAAACAACAAAACAACAAAAAAATAAAAACATTTAAACAATAAATTTTTAGTTTTTTTTTAAAATAAAAGTCATCGACGGTGGTGGTGGCGGCAGCGGCGGTGGTGGGGATGGCGACGGTGGTGGTGTACGGTGGGTGGTGGTAGGTGGGTGATTTTTTTTTTGTGTTTGGGTTTTGGGTTTTTTTTCTTGGGTTTTTTATTTTTTGGGGTTTTGAGAAAGAAGAGTAGTGAAATGTGTGAGATGAGAGAGAGAAGTGAGTGAGTGGAAAATATATATAGTGAATTAGTGTTTAATTATGTTGTTAGTGATTAATTAAAATGTGTAGGAGAGAGAGTGAAAATTAGTGTTAATGGTGCTTTTTGGTTTCAATCTCCACCCTCCATATTGGATGATCCAAGGGCTATAGTGAAGACTTAGGTACTCAAAACATATAAGGGACTTATAAGAACTTTACTATATATATATATATATATATATATATATATATATAGATAGAGAGAGAGAGAGAGAGAGAGAGATTGGATTTGGTGATTTTGGTTCTTATGGTGAGTTTTGAGTTGGTTGAATCTCAGCCATTAGATTAAATTAGAGATGAGTGACCAAGATTAATCTTAGTTGTCATATAAAAGCATTGTTATTTAGTTTATTTTCTCTTTTTTTTCTCTCTCTCTCTCTCTTCTTTCCGTCATTTACTATCTAACTGTTTCCCTCTCTAATTAATACTTCATATTACTGCAAAACCGTTTATATAATCATTTTCAACTGTAAGCGTTCCTCTCTCTTCTATTATTCTTGTGTTATTCTTCTTCAACTGTTCGTCTCCTTCGTGTTTTCTCCAGTTTTCTCTTCGCCGTTCATCATCTTTCTTCCGATTGAAGGTAATTTCATGACATTTTCCTCTTTTATTCTGTTATTTTGTTTTATTTCATGCTTTTGTATGCTTTTATACTCGTTTTTCCAGTTTAATTATCGCTAGGTTTACTTAATCGAGTACTTTAATGTCGTTATTGCGTTTATGCAGTTTCATCATTGTAATATTATGCTGCATTTTTGAATTTCTGATTTTTCCTGAAGTGATTTGCATGTTCTTAGTCGTTTCTGCAGTTTTCTATTGTTTTGAAGTGATTTGCATGTTCTAGTTGACGAGTTGTGTTGAGTACTTTACTATTGATCTCTACACACTTTACTTTTTGTGTTATTCCGCTGTTATTCTATCGCTTAGTTTGTTGTCAAGTTATTTGTCATGTTTTAATTGTTTAATGTGTTTTTCTAGGGTTTTTGTGTTTGTTCGTGTTGTCTTCACTTTTCAGTACTTCTGTTATTCCGCTGTTATACTGGTCCTATGGTGTCATTGCAGCGTTACTCTTCCTGTCATTGTAGTGTTTTTCCTGTTTTTATTTACTGTTATTCTTTTTGTGTTATTCTGCTGTTATTCTTGTGGTTTTGTTCGTTTGGCTTTGTTTGTTTGTAGGTTTCAGCATCACTAATGGACTTAGTTTGTGAGGGATGGGCAATAAATATAGTGAATGAAGATAAATTGTTATTTGCTAGAGAGTTCGCTCTTTGAAAAAAAAAAAATTGGGTTGGTTATTGGAAGATAAGAGTGATAAGTGCTTTGAAGTTAATGTACGAGTTTGTCGTCGTAATCAATCAATGTCGGCAGTTTTAAATAGCCAGGACATAATGGAAAGAGTATTCGATCATGTAGAGACTACTTTGGACAAGAGCAATATGTGTCTTGTTTGTAAGAAATGGTCACAAATGTTCCTATTTCATAAAAGTGCGCCCGGTGTTCACGCCGAATATATGAAAGGTCTAACAACAAGTCACAGTCAAGGTTTTAAGATTTTGTCAAGGGGCTCAAAAATAGTTTCCAAATGATGCAAGTGCTACATGCTTGCAAGTGAGCCAGCAAAGGCGGTGTTGCATGCTTGCCGTTATATACACGATCATAAATCGATCCTTGATGCACCTGTATATGATAGGATCAGGCTAATTCACGAGTACTTTGAAACAATCAGGGACTATCCTGCTGCTTATGATCTTGCTTATGAATTGTATTATAAGTCAGTCGATGTTGTTGACCTTGACTGACTTTTTACGTTATGTCATGTATTTTCGGAAGTACATTTTGGTTCTTTCGCGGAAAGAATGTATTTTGGGTATTATGTAATTTGAAACTGTCTCTGGTTGTAATTTAGTACGTTATTTTATTTTATGAAGGCTTATGTAGGCCGTATGTAATTTTGAAACTGTCTTTGACTCTTTATTCAAAGAAGCTTTCTTTTGATTCTCTTTGTGTTTTTGTTTACAATTCCGTGTTGTTCTTTTTGTGTTTTTACTGCTGTATTATAACGGTTCTGTTATTAGTTTGACTAATTGTTAGCATTCTGTTATTCTGCTATTACGGTACTCTCATTCTGCCGTCATTATTAAAAAGTCCAGCTGAATACCTATTTATCATTGAAAGTGATCCTTATTTTTATTTTCTGGATAGTACAGCTGAAAATGAAGTTAAAAATCAAATTCTCCGGGTCCAAACATCGTCATCATCAAATTCTCCGGGTTCGTCTCTATCCAAATCCCCTGTCACATCTCCATCAAAGAGCACTGCTTCTCAGAGAAGGAGTACTCGTAGTCAAGAAATATGTACAATCGAACCACCCACTAAAAAAAACAAACGAAAGGCTGAGACCCAAGTTGCGAAGTTGTCGTCTAGTCCACCAAGGACTAGTAGTAACTTGGCTGGGAAAGTTAAGCATGAGAAGGGAATTGTGATAACTACTGTTATTCTACTTTTATTTTGTTGTTATTTTGCTATTAATATGTTACTTTTCGTGTTATTTTTTGCTGCTCTCCTATTATTTTGCTATTATTCTGCTGCTTTGCTTTTGTTATCTTAAATGTTTTAATGCATTGCATATTTTTTTCCCCTTTGTGTGCACAGTGCCGATCCATTTGTTAGTCTCTTGTCGGCCGCTTTTCTTCTCGTAGTTATTGAAGCCCTCACCGAGGAGCGGAAGAGGTCATAGGGAAATGGGATTCGGGGGTTTACTTGAGTTGAAGCTTTCTTCCCTCCCCCATACCATGTTCCGGGAGATTATATATGCTTTTAGAAGTGGGAAGTTTTTTGAAATATCTGAAACGGAGAAGTACGAGTTGACTGTAGAAGATGTGCACGATGTGTTTGGTTTACCAAATTCTGGACCAAAATCGGATTTGGTTATTACTGGGTTTCCGGGTTCTGCAGACACTGATGGAGAAGCTTTGAAGCGTGCTTGGCGTGAGAAGTATGGTATCGCCAATAACAAAAGTGGGATACCACTTAATAAAGTTCAGGAGACCCTGCTAGAGTCTTTGGTTGCGGATGGTGAGTTTAAGAAGACTTTTGTTCTGTTTGCTATATCGTGTTTCGTTGCTCCTGTGTCGGGTTTTGTGGTTGATCTTAGACTTCTAAGCGATGTGGAAGATGTTTCTAGGATCAAGGAAGTTAATTGGTGTCAATTTGTCTTCTCAGACTTGGTGACTTTTGTGCGTGAAACCTTTAACGGGAGGAAAAATATTCGTTGTTGTCTAGTGCTGTTGGCTATCACCTATTTTCACCGTTATTTCTTTAGCGGTGATCAGGTGAATAATGAGCTACCGCTCATTAAACATTGGGATTTTAAGTCTTTCAGTGAGAGGTTGCAAGCGTGAGGCAGCTGCTGGTGCTCTGGGCACTGGGGAGCGTTCAGACGTTGCTTTCCCATTGTGTCGTCCAAACATCGTTGGCTCTGGTCAACGTAGTCAACGTTGATGTCTTCTGCTGGATGTACCTGATGATATTCTTACGGATGAGCAAGTACAGTCCGCAGCGGTCGACGTAAGCACTTGTTTGATTGTTTTCAAACGAATCATTCTAAAATGTTATTCTGTTATTGTCTTTAAGTATTAGTTGTCCTACTACTATTATTTTACGATTATTCCACTGTTATTCCTCAGTTTTCCTGCTGTCATTCCACTGTTATTCTATTTTTCATTCCAATTGTTACTCCACTATTCTTCTACTGTTATTCTACTATTACTCCACTGTTATTTATTTTGCTGTTAGTGTACTGTTATTCCTTTGTTATTTTATTACTCCACTGTTATGCTACTGTTATTCTACTATTAATCCACTGTTATCTATTCTGCTGTTAGTGTACTATTATTCCTCTGTTATTCTATTATTATTGTACTTTTATTATGTTTTGGAATTCAGTTTTAAGTAAAATTTTGGGATTTTATCTTGACAGGATGTTCATCAACTTATACTGCTTAATGAGAGGGACTCCCAGATTTTATGCCGCCGATACTTGTAACGGGCGGAACTAATAAAGTCGAAGATGATGAAGAAGAACCAGCAGACTATGCGTCAAGCACCTGCTGCTAAGTTGCCCAGCCAAGTAACCCGACGAGCTGGTAAAGAAAGCAGGACTGAAGAGTCAGAAAAAGTGCATTCTGAAGGGTCAGAGAATTTGGTTGCCACCCCATCTTTCTTCACGGATCAAGTTATCCGTGAGTTGGACAAACGGGTTAAGCATGTATTGGCTATGAAAGCGGCAAATAAATCGCGATCAACTGTTCCTGAAGAACCAGCTTCCAAAAAGGCTAGACATGAAGATGTCATCATTGAACCTCCTTCATTTAATCTGTTTTCTCAATTTTATGAGGAGTGTGTCGGGCTTTCGGATGTGCAGCCGACTATAGCTGAAAAGAAGGGTGTTGAACATAGTACCGTCATTCAACAAAGTGCAAAGGTGGGGACTCCACAATTGTCACCGCTCGGTTTAGATTCTATTACGACGGATATCTGTGCTGACATTCAGTTTCGGTATGGAGAGCCAGATGATGGTGGTGAGAAAGTAGTCGATGTTGGGGACATTACCATTGATGTGGAGGATGTTAACAATGATGTGGAGGACGTTAACATTCAAGTTGAAGACTATCTTGTTGATAATCCGCAAGAGGACGTGCCTATTACTGTTGATTGTACATCGGTAGAGGTTCAAGCAACTCAAATTCCAAAGACTGATGCTTGTTTGCCTGAGACAGATGTGACGGATACCGGTGCTGACATTCCATTGCCTAATGACACTCAACATTCCACTCAAATTGGCAGTGAAGCATTTGTTACTGCAGAAGAGGAAGTAGCGGATGTGGTGATGTCTTGTCATGCAGACTTGTTGCTTGGGGCTGCGTCTGAGATAGATAAATCTGAGAAACAGGATTCCGAGGTTGTGTTGGAGGTTGGTACTGTTGTTGGTGAGGCTGTCCTAGAGGACAATGGCGTTGCTTGGTTGAATGCTCCTAATATCGGTACAAGTTATTTGCTGCACTCTGCTGCACATGAGGAGTTAATGTTGTCCGTTGCGCCTGAGAATTTCGGATGCACCTATGATTGTGGTACTGTGGATCCTCAGCTAGTTGTCCTGTCAAAATCAATGATAACAATGGGATATGTTTTCAACCCAATGCTATCCAAGAGGAAAGAGGTTGCAGACTGTTGTTTCTTGAATGATCATAACATTTCGCAAGGGTAAGAGCTCGTTTTTATTGTAAAAAATTTCCGCTTTCTGTTTAATATATTATATTGCTTTTTGTTCTTCACAAAAAAAATATTTATGTGACTCTTTATTTTCCTGTTTATTCGGTTTTGAAGGGAGAATCTTGTCACTTGGGGTGTTCATAGTTACCTGAATCGAGAGGATATGGAATCCATGGTTCCAGACTCAATGATTATGCTTGGTGTTGTGGACTGGTGGTCCCTCTTTCTTAATGATACTTATATAAGAGGAAGTCCAAGTCTACTTTTCTTTGGGATGGGTGAAACGGTTAGTTATTCTATCTTATCGTGTCTTTTACTTTATTTTTCATTTTGCATCACGTTTAAACTCTTTTCTCCACTTTTTGTTTAGAGTCCATTGGGGCGAATTTGTATGCCGTCGAAATATGAGAAGGCTTCCAGGAGTGATTTATGTGCGGAAGTCATATTGTCATTTACTGTGTTTGTAAATAACAACAAGAGAGATTGTGATCTTAATTCTGATATGGTATGTTTCTGTACTTGTGTGTATTCTACTATTATTCTTTTGTTACTCAACTATTACTCTGCTGTGTTTCTGCTTTTTTTTAAAAACCACATAATTAGTAACAATTTTTTTGGCCAAATATTTTCCCAGATTTTCATCCCAATTCTTTTGTATGAGCACTTCAGCTGTTTGTGCATCAACTTCAATGCGAAGAGGGTTGAATATCTTGATAATGTATTTCAAGAGGCGATGTTTGTTGATGATCAACAGCCGTGTGTACGTTTGGTGTATTGTCAAACTGCTATAATTCATTTATTGTGCCTAATTTTCTCTTGGTGTTTAGCCTAGTTTGTTTAAGTATTGTTACTAATTATGTTTTCTTTTTCCTTACTTATTTGAAGGTGAGCTTGATGTCTGATTTCCTGGTCAAAAAAGGAGTTGCCCGAGGCGGGGAGGTTAAAGATTATAAAATTGTCACCGTCCCTTTTACCTGGCAAACCACTGCGATTGAAAATTTGGACTGTGGTGTATATACGATGTTGCACATGCTCTTTTATCGTGGAACTGTTTTTGATTGTGACTTGGGTAATTCTGATTCAAGAGCCCTTTACCGCGCTGAGATCGCTGCCTTGTTAGTGCTGTCTGATATGAACGAGTCCAGGGAGGATGTGTTGAAAACATTGGAGGAGTTGAACAAGACGAGAAAGGAAACCCTGAGTGTGCTTGAAGAGAAACGCGTTGGAGTGTCCCCGACAATAATGCGATCGCAATTGTCGATCATGATGATCACATGTTTAAATCTCATTTTTAAGAATACGTAAGGGATGATTCATTTTATAGTCAACTGATCAACATTAATCAATTACGATTGGCTTGCTAATGTTTGACGTTACTGTCGTGGGACGGTGGTGGTCAGTTGATCCCTTAAGGTCACACCTAAAGGATGATGCCCTAATCTGTAAAGTTGATTAATTGTATGACGATACAAGTTAATCAATTCCTTAAAATTGAACAATTCAATTTGTGAGAGAGAATAATTATCTTATTGTAATGGGATTAAATAAGATTTATTTTAGTAATAAAATGCTTTGTTACTAAAATTGTTTTTTGTTTGAGAAACAATAGAGATAAGAATGAATGGTTAATTATAATTACAAGATGTTGTGAATTATAATTATATGACCCATTTTATTTATGTGATCAAGTATCACTAGTCAAATTGTTGTATGTAATTTAATTAATTCATGAAATAATATTTATGTGATAAATATGCATTGAATTAATTAATAACATGTATCATACTACATGTGACATATTGTGTGACAAATGACAAACTGACAAAATAAAATGGTAGTCCATTTTATGTATATGGACCGAAAATTGAGGGTGTGTTAGTGGGTTATGGTTGTTTTATTTTATTTGATAAAATGACATAATGATGCCTACCTACAACTAGTCTTACATCTACTCTTACACATCTTACACATCTATTTCTTGTGAAGACAAAAAGGAGAAAGTAAGATGCCCTATATTGGACTACTCCAACCGTCCACCCTCCATTAATCTTTAGAGAATTTTATTCTCTTATTATTATTCATTCACATGCATCATTTACTTATGCATCTTTCCTCTTTTCTCTTCCATTATTCTTATAAACTTAAGAAATTATGATCCAAATTGTTCAATCACATTACTAATATTATTAATGTAATATATGAGTATTAGTAATCAATTTTAAGGTAAACTACTAAACTAATATCTATCTAATATTATTTAGTGGGGATAAGGGATAATCTTGGTTGCAATCAAGAGAAGTGGCTTCTATACTTGAGTTCTTTGGAGGATCATCCTAACATATGGAAAGCTCAAGAACAAGTGAGGTAGGAGACTTCACTTGTGCCCAAAATATCCGAAATACTCACATGTAAGGAACCGGTTTTCCTCTACACTTATTTATATGTCTTGCATGCATAAGATCCTTAAGTCTTTATGACTAAAAGTTTAAACTAAAATATGTGATATTCAAAATATGATTTCCAACAAGTGGTATCAGAGCATTATGGTTGTTGCATGCAAGATCGGGTTAGTTTTTTCCGAGTTAATTTAATTAACATATAAAACTTGTTATTTAGGATTTATGAAGATAAATTATGAAATAATTTTGGATGTTAAAAGTTTCTGGTCCTAAGTGAGTTTTAGGACATTTTGGTTTATTTATGGATTTTATTGTTCATTTTATATAATATTGGCATTAAAATGTGATTTTCATGATAAAAATGTCATTTTTGGACGAAAATTAGCTAAACTTCGAATTTTTCAGTGGTTTTTGGACATGTTTTCACATATATTATCTACTGATGGCCTGTAAATTTTCATGTTAAAATGAGTTGTTTTGCTCGAAATATGGATTTTTCAAGTTAAAATCGTATTTAAATGGGTAAATAGGTTAATATGAGTTATATTTCGAATCTGGTCATGGAAATTTAGTATATTGTCACATACAATTTTACAAGATGTGTGTAAAATATTTGGCTATAATGAAGTCTTTATGCATGATTTATGAATTTTTGATGAAAAATCACATAAATAGTGACTATAATTAGTAATAATGCTAAAACAAACTTCATGACTAAGGAAACACGTCACATGTTGCATTTTATCATATTTTTCAGATCTAAAAGTGAAAAGTTGATGAATATAATTCTTCTCATTTTTTTTAGGGTCATAATTGTTAAAACCGATAAACCGCAACATTGTTTTTCTCGATAAATTTTCGAAATTTTTAACCTAAGTTTTGAACATTATGAGTGTCATGGTTTTTTTTTCAGAATGTTCATGAGTTTAAATTTCAAATTTCGAATTTATTTTAAATTTTTATAATTTAATTTGTTTGTCAAAATGTTAGTGGAGACTAATTTGGAGTCCTAAGATGGTTAGGGTAATTAACTTGTACATAAATATGAATTTATGTAATTATTGTGATTTTAAAAGGTTAAATCACGCAAATCCGTAAAAACCGATTAATATACGATATTGGCTCTCTAAAGGCGATTTAGCATAAAATCTAGCATGTTCATACATATTATAATGCTACATTTTATTTATGATTGTCATATTTTAATTTTATGTAATTTTTGAATTATGTAATTTTACTTAGTATGGCCTTAGTTTTAATTGATATTACCCGAAATGTATGGGAATATCGATTCGGTTGTAATTATTGTGATCTCGTATCACCGTTTTGTAATTTAATAGATTTATTTTTATTTTTATTACAAATGTATAATAGGAAATTATGTAATTCAAATTTTGTAATTTAATTATTCCGGAGTTCCTTGAAGACGATGCCATTCGAGAAGACGGTCCATCAAGAATGTATTGCCTCAAGATGCGTGCCAAGACGACGATCAAGGGACCAAAGGAGTTGGTTTCCGAATTTGTAATAGTTTATTAGATTTACTATTTTAGGAAGGCTATACTAGGATTTTATTTATGCTTTGCATTTTATTTATATGTTGCATGCATCGCTAAATCGCCATAACTAAACATGCATTTTAATCGAGTTTATCGACCGTGTCAATTACAATTATCGTAGTTCACCGCTTTAGTTCACTTAAAACGTGATAGATAATAAATTGACATGACCTCTCGCTAAAATAAACAATTGAGAATTAACCTTACCAAAAAGTAGAAACCATGAAAACCTATTTCATGAGGGAGTGCGCTCGGCCCTACCGGGGTACAAACCTTGTTACGTAGGGGAAGTGGGTGATAAATGTCTATCCACCGAATTCATGTTGATAAGGGATGAATCGGCCCTACCGTGCCCAAGTTGATGCGGATTTGGATCATGGACACATTTATTAGAAATTTGGATTGAGCTCAACGGAAGTATTCGTGACCGTAGTTGCATGTGTTCCGGGCTAAAGATAAATATTAATGTAATTTTATCGACCAAGAGTTCTAAAAGTAGAATCGATTAAAGCGTTAATCCACCGAGTTATATTGATAAGGGATGAATCGGCCCTACCGTGCCCAAGTTAATATGAATTTGGATCTTGGAATCATTTATCAAGTTGGGTAGAGGTCACTAGATAAATGCTATAAAATTTGTTTAAATTAAAATTTACAAGTATTATTATAACGATAAATGTTTTGTTTTCATTATTCCGTTATCATATTGTTCTATTTCTTTACCTCAATTTATATACAATATGATTTCGATTTTAGTTCAAATCTCCATTAAAACATCGTAACTAAAGACAAAATTTGAATTTTTCTTCTAAAAACCTTGTATTAGCCATTGTAAGGATCTCTTGTGAAGAGTATAGATAAAAGTTATTCGTGATCAAAAGAGTTTTTGATTCTTGACTAACATATCTACTTACAATGAATTGTTTCTCATATGCTTAATTGAGTTAAGTTCTTTGAAACGTTACATCATTTTGGTAACTAGATTTGTTTGAAATCAAAATTGACCAAAATACCGCAACCACTTTAATGAAAGTTTTAAGACTAAACAAATGAATTGAAGAGTAGTCTTCATGAAATTAAATTTTTGCTTCTCTAAGCAAAGATTCATTGAAATGAGTGGGTGCATTCTCTTAAACCGTTAAGAAAAGGACGAAGTTCAAAGAAGTAAAATTAGAATGGAATTGATACAAGGCAATGTTAAAAGTAATGTTATTGAGAATAACGATACTAAACCTATCAATCCCGACCGATAAAGTTTCCATTGTCTTAATTGTTGGACGCTAGAAAGGAAACTACCCCAAATGATTGAAGAATCAACAAGTTAGTTGTGGGACATCTAATAGGACCTTCTTCTTTAAATGTTTATTTGATTGACATAATTTTGCTAATACTACTTCGTCAATATTAGAAACCGGTGGTGGTTTTCATCATTGTATTTGATACATAGGATGATTAGAATATGACGACTAGCAACAATGATGTTGAGAGATAGAGTCATTGTGTACTCAATCTAGTTTTTGGGTTTAAAGTTGTACTTAATTGTGACTATTAAGTGCATAAACTCTAAATAAGAATATAAACTTGTTAAGATACAAAAGAGGTTTCACTTTTGTGACCCTATACACCATGATTTGATGTATGGCTAGCCCATTATCAAGGTGATTATATTCTAAACCAAACTAGAATGACATATCATGTAGATGATGCAAGACTCAAATTGGTAACCCAAGATTAAACCTTAAATTCTGGAATGATGAACGCAAAGAGTTATCGAGTACTCTTGGAACCATTAGATTGGTAATCTTATGGTATATGCGTATCTTGTATTCAAAGCAAGATGTTTCGTGCCTTTTGGATGAAAAGGAGATTGAGGTTGTAAATCATTGATCCAAAATAGGTTGATCATTTTCTTTTACCAACGATTTAAGTTGACGCTAATGTGTTCACTTAATAAGGTAAATAGAGAAATCTTTGAAGAAGTTCAAAGAGTTCAAAGAATCACGATTTAGTCGTGATGGGATTATCAAAGTGAAGACTTTGATATAAGCCAAAGGAAATGTGATATAGTATCACAAATTAATCTCTCTTAGCACGCATTATGGGATAATGTGTGGTTGGATAAGAAATCAAACGCTATTCGATATGGTTTGGACTTCAATCAAGTTACTTGATTCTTTTGGGGACTTTATCATTTTGTCTAAATTATTTTTCCACTAAATCTAAAACGAATCATATGAGATATGAAATGGTAGGGTACCATGTTTGTAAGTTTTCAAAAGAAACAAATACTCATTTTTCCTTACTATGAACACGAGTACAAAGGGTTTGTGGCTCGTGAAGCTGTCTTTCTAGAATACAAGTTTATTTCTAGAAGACAGAGTGGGAGAAATTATTCAAGAGCACAAGAGCCACAAAGAATGTTATGTCGCAAGAAACTGGTCTTTCTTGGCTACATGAGACGATTTGTGTAAGACGTTGTTTCTTCAAAACCTAGGAGGTTAAAGTCATCACTTGTTGAAGATGACGAATTAATGTTACTTTTAGAAAGTAACGAGCTTGAAACTTACAAAGAAATTGTTTGATTCAAGTTGATTACTTCTGGAAAGTAATGAACATATGACTTACATGAGACTGTTTAAGTCACGACTCAGTACAAGGCTTAGAGCCATGAAAATCCGTAATAAATTCCAAGTGAATTGTTAGATATCAAAGCTTGATTGGTGGCAAAGGGTTTTGCACTGGTTGAAATGCTTAAGTCAATTTGGATCTTCTTAGGGATTGTGTTTCATTATGATGATATACATATAGCAAGTGAATCTAAAACCCACTTCTTCAATTAGAAGGAATGTATTCAATACATGTCTTGAGTTTTGTAGATTCTTGCAATCCTAAGATAATGTGAAACTTAAGAGAGGGTCTTAAGTAGGACATCAATGAGTTGGAATCAATATTTTGATCATGTTATAAAACTTTTCTCGATAAGTCGAGAAGTTGTGTTTATACATGGAGTTTGGTGGGAGTTACGGTAATTTTAATTAGTCTAATATGTGGGTGACATATTGATCATTGGGAATGATTTAAGACTTGGAGAAATATAATACATCTTTAATATCCAGATTTATGGAGATAAATCCACATGATATTAGCGTCAAATAAGAAGTCTTATGTTGATAAGATTCATGACTAGTTCAATCAAGTTGAACATATTTGATTGATTCCATTTGCTTCTGCTGCCGGATCATTAAATGAGTAATGATGTATAGCACTTCATATACTTTGAGTATGATGAGTTGTTTCAAATTGAATTTAAGTAATACTTACCAAGTAAGCCATAAAGATTACCCTTAAGTGCTTGCAGAAGCATTAAGGATGTAAAGCAAAGTGTTTTTGATGTAATTTTGTGTAAGGGTGTTACATAAATGACAATTGACAATTGAGATTGCGCATGGTTTCCGACAAAACCATAATCAAAACACATTAGGATGGTTAAGATACCATTGTGGCTATGTTATTTAAGAAATAGATTTTCTAGAATGGTTCTAGGCAATAAAGAATAATGAGAAATATTTACAACGGAAATCGAGTACACTTGCAATCATGGGATGTGCAAGAGGGATGAGTTCCGCACATTGTGAAAACAGTGGGAGCTATTTAGTAAGAAAGCCTATGTCTAGATTGGATCTAGACACGTACTCAGAAAGTTTTGTAATGCAAATGTATACATTACGAAAGGAAAACAAGTATGTAGCAAGGTTGAGCAGGGAGTTGCTAAGACCTACTTACAATGCCTATTCATAGGCTTAACATGATGAGTCATGTCATTTCAATTGGATTGAAATGAACAACTACATACAAGACCAATATGAAATAATAATCAGACATTGACTATTCATATGTGATAATCGCATTTGTCGTTCGAGTTTTACTTTAAAATCTTTTTTCTTGTACTTTGTTACATCCAAACGGGTTGTATGACAACATTGAACCTCGTTAAAGTGAACCCGGATTAACATGGTATTTGCCCATAGTCACTTGTATGAGGTGACGTCTCGAAGTGACTAGAGTGTGATGCGATTGATGGCAAGTTCAGGTGCCATAGAGTCATGTGAGATGACTAGTCGATCACATAGGCAGACTGTTAGGAACACTTTGTCAGGCAGTGACCGCTTATAGAGTTCTGACAAATTTATATAGTCTGGTCGTGGCGAGAGCTACTATAGTATTCTAATGAGTCGATTCTTTTGACTAAAGACCGTTCGCCTAAGGTGGCATGGTTTCAGATTAACTTTGATTTATGTTACTACGACCTTCGTAAATGGGGTCAAATGGGCATATTTTGGGTTATGATGGTTGTGGCTAGTCGAAGGGAATAGTGCGATAGGAATTGTCCACCTCTTTGTCAGGGTTAAAACAATATCTCAAGGCCACTCGAGGAGTAATGAATTGGAAATGCGGGGCCACGCTCGGAAGGTATCTATGGTATATAATTTCGGTCAATCAGTTATTCTCCAGATCGAGGAAACCATTCTCGATGTGATCACTTGCAAGTACGACCTAAAAGACACCTTGCATTGAGTGGGAGATAGTAATAGGACAAGAGAATTGGTGACGCACACTTGTCGAGGACAAGTGGGAGATTGTTGGAGTGTCCCCGACAATAATGCGGTCACAATTGTCGATCATGATGATCATATGTTTAAATCTCATTTTTAAGAATACGTAAGGGATGATTCATTTTATAGTCAACTGATCAACATTAGTCGGTAACGATTGGCTTGCTAGAGTTTGACGTTACTGTCGTGGGACGGTGGTGGTAAGTTGATCCCTTAAGGTCACACCTAAAGGATGATGCCCTAATCTGTAAAGTTGATTAATTGTATGACGATACAAGTTAATCAATTCCTTAAAATTGAACAATTCAATTTGTGTGAGAGAATAATTATCTTATTGTAATGGGATTAAATAAGATTTATTTTAGTAATAAAATGCTTTGTTACTAAAAATTTTTATTGTTTGAGAAACAATAGAGATAAGAATGAATGGTTAATTATAAGTACAAGATGTTGTGAATTATAATTATATGACCCATTTTATTTATGTGATCAAGTATCACTAGTCAAATTGTTGTATGTAATTTAATTAATTCATGAAATAATATTTATGTGATAAATATGCATTGAATTAATTAATAACATGTATTATACTACATGTGTCATATTGTGTGACAAATGACAAATTCACAAAATAAAATGGTAGTCCATTTTATGTATATGGACCGAAAATTGAGGGTGTGTTAGTGGGTTATGGTTGTTTTATTTTATTTGATAAAATGACATAATGATGCCTACGTAAAACTAGTCTTACACCTACTCTTACACATCTTACACATCTATTTCTTGTGAAGAAAAAAAGGAGAAAGTAAGATGCCCTATATTGGACTACTCCAACCGTCCACCCTCCATTAATATTTAGAGAATTTTATTCTCTTATTATTATTCATTTACATGCATCATTTACTTATGCATCTTTCCTCTTTTCTCTTCCATCTTTCTTATAAACTTGAGAAATGCTGATCCAAATTGTTCAATCACATTACTAATATTATTAATGTAATATATGAGTATTAGTAATCAATTTTAAGGTAAACTACTAAACTAATATCTAGCTAATATTATTTAGTGGGGATAAGGGATAATCTTGGGTGCAATCAAGAGGAGTGGCTTCTATACTTGAGGTCTTTGGAGGATCATCCTAACATATGGAAAGCTCAAGAACAAGTGAGGTAGGAGACTTCACTTGTGCCCAAAATATCCGAAATACTCACATGTAAGGAACCGGTTTTCCTCTACACTTATTTATATGTCTTGCATGCATAAGATCCTCAAGTCTTTATGACTAAAACTTTAAACTAAAATATGTGATATTCAAAATAAGATTTCCAACAAAACGGCGTATTGAGGATACGGAAGCGAGGGTTTCTCAAAGCGGTAAGAAACGTCGTGGTTCTGGCAGGGTGAAAACTGTTGGTAAGAAGGTTAAGACGATGCAGCCTGTTGTCGAGCCCGTCGCTTCTCCTACTGTCATTGATAGCACTGAATTCTCTACAAACACCCCTACTGCCAGCCGTCAAGAGGGAAGCACGGGTGTGGATAGCAATGTGAGTCCAAAGTCAGCTTTGGGTAGCCGTAAAAGGGGTAAGGCACACGATGGGCTGGGTTGCTCTATGGATTGCGGGCCAGAGGATAGTAGTTTTGTTGCGGTGTCGGATTTGTTTCGGAAGAACAAAAAACAGTCCTCTAAGATGCTGAAGGTGCGGAAGCAAGTGGTGGACTTTGTTCTTCGTGAAGACGCTCACTTGAAAGAAGAGTATGTGTCGATTTTCATTTCTTTGATTGTGGTGTTCCTGTTCAGTTAGTCTTTCTGTTTCCCACTGTTAGTCTGCTGTTATTATGCTGTTATTTTGTCAACCTAGTGAGTCGTCTAATTTCACTGTTAGGTCCCTTTGTTATTCTGCTGTTATTGAACTGTTATTCTACTGTTATACCACTATTATTCCGCTATTAGTCCAGTGTAATTCCACTGTTAATTCCTTTTGTTGTTCTGCTGTTATTGAACTGTTATTCTACTGTTATACCACTATTATTCCGCTGTTAGTCCACTGTAGTCCCACTGTTAATTCCCTTTTGTTATTCTACTGTTATACCACTATTATTCCGTTGTTATTCCACTATTATTCTACTGTTATTGTTCTGTTATTGAACTGTTATTCTGTTGTTATACCACTGTAATCCCACTGTTCTTATCATATGTTATTTTTTTGTGAATGCAGTGAGATGTTAGTGTTGTACAACGACGATGTCGGCGTGTTTTTGGACAGGGGGGATATTGTTTCCATTGTAGATGCAGCTGCTATGATGTCAACAAGAGTAGTCGATGTTTGGTCAATTCTTTTGAATTCGTTGGAGTTTGAGGAACGTTCAGAACCAAGCTCAATGTTTTTCGGACTTCGTCATATGGTATTTTGTTTTTTCCTTTGCTATTTTGTGTTATTACCTACATATTTACTCACAAGTACTGATATAAATTTAACACTTGTGTGCTATTTTTGTTTGTTTATGCTTTCTGTTTAGGAGGATGCTCTTTATTCACTCTTAGAGAACTTTGATTCCTCAAGCCCTCTTGACGGTACGGGTAAGAAGCTGTTGAAATTCTGGAATGTGTTTTCCGATTCCTGCAATGGAAGATGTCGTCTGAACTCGGACCTTGTGTTTGTGCCGATTCTGTACAATGAGCACTACTCTTGTTTCTACATCAATTTTATGAATGAATCGATTGATATTTTGGACAACATGACTCACGATGCCAATAAATTAGCCGATTACAGAAGATTGACCGAGATTGTGGCAAACTATATGTATGTTTTTATGGAGGGTCATAATGTTATGAAGTCTCAAGATTGCCGCAATTTCGAAATCGTTGATGTTCCTTTTAAATGGAAAAAGAAGGAACTGCTGAATTCCGAGTCTGGGTGTTTCTTGCGCGGAATCGTGTTTGAGTCCAATCTTCATAGCAAGATTGCTCGTCGAAGCTTCTGTGTTGAAATGTCAGCTTCCCTGATCTTGGCGGATATTAATATTTATAGGCAAGTAGTTCTTGATAAAGTGACGGCTTGTGAGAATCAAAGGCCGAAGACGTTGGGTTTGGTGTCAGCTAGGAACAAGTTGAAAGAATTGAAACCCCAATCATCTGCTGCTAGTGAAGAATCAGGCGTCGTAGTGAATGTTGTACCTTTGACTGTTGTGTATCCAGGAAAGTCAGACTAAGTTAGTGTAAACTGTTTGTTAAACAATTAGTGTGCTGTTATTGCACTGTTATTCTATATAATAACTAGTTTATTGTGTTGTTATTCCCGTATTATTCTAGTGTTATTCTAGTGTGTACTCTAATTTAATTGAGTTTTCATATTACTTGTACTTTTTTCCAACACCATCCATTTTTACTCTAATACCCCTGATATTCTGCTGTTATTGCAGTATTATTCAGCATAATGAGTAGTTGTTCTGCTATTATTGCACAATTAGTCTACAGTTATTCGACTGTTATTGTAGTTTAATTAAGCTTTCCTATTACCTTTGTTTTCTACAAACACTATCCATTTTTATTCAAGTGTAAATTTAGTCAAGCGTAAAAGCAGTGGTTTAGACTGCTTTTATTCCACTGTAATTCTACCATTATTCTGCTGTTATTGTAGTATTATTCCGCATAATAAGCAGCTACTCTGCTGTTATTGTACTATTAGTCTACACTTATTCTGCTGTTATTCCACTAGTTAAATTAAGCTTTACAAACACTATCCAATTTTTATGAAGAATATGCATTTTCTATTCAACTGTCAATGGCTATTTTTTCTCAACTGTGATTCTATTCTTATTGCACCGTTATTCTGCTGTTATTGCACTATTATTCCGCATAACAAGTAGTTTATTCTGCTGTTATTGCAGTATTATTCCACAAAAGGACTAGTTTATTCTGCTGTTATTCCACTGTTATGCAAGCATTATTTTGTTAAAACTATTCATTTTTATTCAAGTGTAAATTTAGTCAAGTGTAAAATCAGTGGTTTAGACGCTTTTATTCCACTGTTATTCTACTATTATTCTCATTATTGCAGTATTATTATTCGCATAATTAGCGCTTATTATCTTTGTTATTGCACTATTATTCTGGTAAAGACTTCTGTTGTTCCAACATTACTTAAACATAGTAGTAAATAGTACTTAAAGATAGTACTTACATAATAAACATTAACGTTCTAAAATATTAAAGGCATTATTTTTAAAGCAATAAATATTTTAAACATATTTTAAAGCAGCAGCCCTGGACCATCATCGTTAGATTTTTATATCTTTATTCTATTCTCTGACGCCTGCGCGCAGGTCCTTGGATAGTGCTCTCAACTTCCACCGACTCATCCAGAAAAGGATTTTTGTATCCTTCCATAAGTTCCATAGCTTTCAGAACTGGTGTCCAATCGGCAGAGATTGAAGGATAGACTTCAGTGTAATACTTCTTCAAAGCATTCACACCAGCAATGAATTGATTGTCCATGTCGGCTTCCGTGTAGTTCCTATTTTTCTTTTCCTTCAACTGTCTACGCATACGTTCATTTTAAAGTTCAGCAACCTTCAACTGTGTCCTAGCATTGTCGACCTCTCTTATTAAGGCCTCTTCACGGTTTTCTGCTGCCTCTACATTTGTCCTTGTCTCGATCAACTCTATCGAAAGGGACTCTATCTTCCGTTTCGCTTCATTGATTTCCTCCCTTGTCGGGGACCTTCGTTTATCGTCAGTTACGTCACTCATTCTGCAGTATTGGAAGTATGAAACGTTTTGCATTATAAAAAGATGTTTAAAATATTTCAACCAAATTAAAAGCATACCAAAGCAGAAGAAAGAGAATTACCTTTTCTGCAGCATCGAGTATAGTGTAGACAGATAAGAAAAATAAACATCAAAGAAAAATAAAGAATAGAAAGATAAGAAATTACCTTTTTGCAGAGGAGATAAATTTTTTTTTTTTTTTTTTTTGGAATGGACTTTTTCAGTGTTTGTGTTTGTTTTTTTACTCGAAATAGCAGTATTTATAGGGGTTTGGGGAATACAAATAGTTTTTTTGTAATAAAGTATAGAAAGATAAGAAATTACCTGCCTACCAAAAAAAAAGATAAGAAATTACTTTTTGCAGAGGAGATGCAGAGTTTTTTCTGGAATACAAACAGTTTTTCTGTACTTATTCAGTGTGTGTGTGTGTGTGTTTTTTTTACACGCAATAACAGTATTTACAGGGGCTTGGGGAATACAAACAGTTTTCCTGTAATTATATTAGATTAGGTTAGGTAACCGTTTTTAATAAAAACTGAAAAGTGGAACTGCTTTTTATAAATATTACTAATCTGTTATTATTCAACTATTATTGTAGTGTGTAAATGCAGTTTTATTTTGTGGGTGGTTTATGGAAAAACAGTCAAATAATATTAACAAAAAAAATTAATGTAACTAGTATTAATTCTCATATAATGTAGGTCTCACTTTATTATCTAGAAGAAACATTTTAGGATAAAATGTAATTCAAACAACGACAAATAGTAAAAGTCTTTGACATTTTTAAGTGAGGTCTTCATCGTAGCTGCTGTCTTTTGCGTCTCTTTTGTCTTTGTTAGTTCATGCATCTGATTCATATTCCTGCAATGTTTGCTTAGTATTTGTCATTGAGGTAACGTAACAATTAGAGCAAAAATAACAACACATTAATAGCAGAATAGCAGTAGAATAACATTAATAGCAGTAGAATAACAATTAGAGCAAATTTAGCAGCTACTCTGCTGTTATTGCAGACACTATCCATTTCTACGAACAATATCCATTTTCTATTCAACTGTCAATGGCTGTTTTTTCTCAACTGTGATTCTATTCTTATTGCACCGTTATTCTGCTGTTATTCCACTATTATTCCGGATAACAAGTAGTTTATTGTGCTGTTATTGCAGTATTATTCCACAAAAGGAGTAGTTTATTCTGCTGTTATTCCACTGTTAGTCCAACATTATTTTGTTAAAACTATTCATTTTTATTCAAGTGTAATTTTAGTCAAGTGTAAAAGCAAAGTGGTTTAGATCGCTTTTTATTCCACTTATTATTCTACCATTATTCTGTTATTGCGTATTTTTCCGCATAATAAGCAAAACTCTGCTTTGTTATATTGTACTATTAGTCTACACTTATTCTGGTGTTATTCCACTAGTTTAATTAAGCTTTACAAGCACTATCCATTTCCACGAAGAATATCCATTTTCTATTCAAAAATAACAACACATTAATAGCGAAATAGCGGTAGAATAACACAACAAAGCAGAGAATAGCGAGAGTAACAACACCCGAATAATAGGGGAATAACAAAGAGAATAAGAGGATAACATTAGAATAATAGGAGAGTAATAGTTCGATTCATACCTCTTCGATTCGATTCTTCTTCATTATCGTCATCGAAGGGGGACTTTCAGCAAATGGAAGATTACAAGTTCTACTGTTGTGGTTCACCCACTTCTTGCAGTTACCGCATCTTCGCTTCCTTTTTGTGGCTTGCTCTTGGTCTTTTCTTTCGACGACCTCAATCTTTTGCCACTGCCCTTATTCTTGGCCTTGTTTGGCGGTCGAAGGTCAATATCATTTGAAGGTGTGATGCCAAGAAGAGCCTCGATTTCCTGGTTTTTAGTTTTCGGTTCAATTGGTCCTGTGATGTTCTCCCTGAACTGTGTCAGAGTTTTCTGTAGTTGCTTCATCTGTTTAACCATAGCATAACTGTCCATCACCCCGACAGTTGCATAAATCTCAGACCAAACCTTTGACATCTCAGCTTTCTTGATGTCTGCTTCGTCAATGTCTTCTATGACCTTTCCATTTTCATCTCGGACAATTGGCATGTAGGATTTCTTTGTCCATCGAGCAAGGATATAAGGCTCAGGTATCCTGTGTACCTGCCTACCATTCCACACCCACAGTATATGCCAACAGACAATGCCATGCCTCTCAAACAGCTTACATGCACATTTGCGCTCGTTAGTTTTGGTGTTAAATTCCACTCGGAAGTTTCTGTGCTTCAGTCCATCACGAACGTCATGGTACTCCACTGTCCCTAATGTTGTCAAAGATAGGATGTGTGTAGACAAGTGAGGCATGCATCTCTACCTTCATCGGCCCTACTTTCTCCAGCATACTATGCTTGTTGGCAGTGTCCATCCTCTTTTGTGAATGCCTTTGCTGTTCTATTGCGGAATTGTACCTCATCCAGAACTCGAAAAGGGTTCCAAAGTGGCTTTCAAACCACTTGAAATAGCTGTTTGAACTTTCGGATCTCTGGGTTGTCCGCAGCAAACAACCTAGAGGCAGATCCCGAAAGTAAGCCGGTATCCACTTTTGTGTTATTGCAAATACATACTTCAACCACCGGTTGCTTTGCATACCATGAGCTTCAATAACAGTTTCCTAGTTCTGTTCAAATTCTTCTGGTTCGAGGTCGACATCCCAAACAACGACATTTATGTCGGTCATAAATTCCGTGTCATTGCAGATTGCCCTTCCCACCTTCTCAGGCATTTTCTGCATGATATGCCACATGCAATACTTGTGCACAGAATGCTTGAAGACATTTGGGCATGCCTTCTTAATTCCAGGTCACTGGTGTGTAATTACATACTGAGGTTGTTGCTGCCCCATTGCTTCGAGAAATTTTTTAAAAATCCACTCAAATGAATCCTGACTCTCGAAGTCAAGTAACCCAGCTGCAAAAGTTACTGTCTTCTTGTTGTGGTCTACTCCGGTGAAGGGAGTAAACACCATGAAATATTTGTTTGTCCCATAAGTAGGGTCAAACGATATCGTGTCTCCATATAACTTGTAGTTGTTTATTCCTTCCTTATCAGCCCAAATAACCTTCGTCAAGCATTTGTTCTCATCCTGATCATAAGCAAAATAGAACCCGTTTGTTTCAGCCAGCATTTTGAAATGCCCAATGAACATTTTAGCATCCTTATCCCCAATGTAACACTTGATATTTCGTTTGAAGTTTTTGAAGTCTAGCAAAGAGGCACCGATATTCTGATAACCATTTGAGTATTCCTTGAGAATTCTGAAGCTCAATGTTAGACCTATGTTGAGCTTAGTATGATCAATGATGGTCCTCTTAATGTAGTCATGGATGTCCCTTGAGAGCTTTTGGAACTCTCTGTTTTTGACAGAGTAAAGAGAGTGATTGTGAACGTCTACAAAGACGTCCACAATATATCCAGCCGGTCTGTCGTCGGTTTTTTCACAGGTTCTCAACCTCATGTGCACCTTGTAGCCACACCTTGTCAGAGCATGCTTCTTTGGCTGTCTAATTCTTCGCTCTTTGTTCTCTGCTGTACTCAAATTACCAGCTTCGTGATTTGTTGCTTCAAGTCGCAGTTTTATTTTCATATCTCTATACCCCTGTCTGTTACAGACCAGTGATTTGACGCTGACGCCCCCCTTATACTTCGCATTTGTGTACCTTCTCACAACAAACCCGCAAGCCAATGCATATATGTTGTATAACTGTACTGCATCGTCCAAGGTAATAAATAACATGCCACGTTTAGGCATAAAATCACTCTCAACAGTCCTTACCCACTGCCCAGTACCCCCGGGTGTACTGCTGTAATGAAGAGTTGGAACAAACTCATCGTTTTCTTCGTCTGAACAGGTTGGGCTGGTGAATATATTGTTATTAGAAGAATCCCCAATAGTTAAGACTGCATTGTCTTCAACAATAGAGATAGTAGAAAGATCTGGGACAGTAAATTATTATAATGAGTACAGTCAGTGGACAACAAAATGACAATAACATCACAATAACAGTAGCATGGGGGAGAGATCAACATTGCAGTAATGTGACAATAACAGTATGATAACAACAGCTGGGAAACAGACAACAATCAATAACATCACAATAACACTAAATGTGTTTTTCTTATGCTACTCTCTTATCAGCCGTATATTTTCATGCTAATGCACAATAATATCACAACAATAGTACCATAATATCAGAATAACAGTACAATAATATCATCATGTTTCTCTACTTTTACAATAATAGTACAATAATATCAGAATAACAGTTCTCCGATTCTACTTTATTACATACAGATAATACTGTATTTTTTATGCTACTCTTTTGCAAGCCATATATTTTCATGCTACTGCACAATAATAGCACAATAATATTACAATAATATCATAATAACAGTCCAATAATATAATCATGTTATTATACTGTTACAATAATAGTACATTAATATCAGAATAACAGTTCTCTTTTTCTACTCTAATACAAGCCAGACAGTACAATAATATCAAAATAACAGCTGAGAAACACATAGAAATCAATAATTGATTTATAAACAACGGCGGATAAAGAGATAAGAATCAATAACAGTATTACCTGTTTCCATATTTACTGTCAAGTTGTTTTCTTCGCTACAATTGTTGTTAATATCGTTGTCCATCTTTTATACCCGAAAACAGTAAAATCAAGTATTCAATTCAATAAAAATCAACGAATTTCACGAATTTTACATTAATTTCGAAAATACGATTGAATACACTAAAAATCAACGAATTTACATTACCTGTAATTCGATTGCAGCTAAAAATCGACGAATTTGTGTAATCTTATTAGGTTTTTTATGAGATTTCTATAGTCGGTGTTCTGATTTTTGTGTTTCTCTGTTTCTGATTTGTAGAGAGATGTAGAGAGAGAGAGAATATCGTTTGAATGAAGTTTCTGTTTTCATGTTTCAGCTACTTTCGTATTTTTCGATTTTTCCTTTTTTTTTCCTAATTTATCATTTAATCTCAGCCCTTGATTTCTTTTAATCTTAGCCCTTGATTTTCCCCAACTCACAACTCACCATAAGACCCCTACTTACGAGATCCCGCCTATATATATATATATATATATATATATATATATATATATATATATATATATATATATATATACTGTTTATGTCTCTAGCACGACCACTTGATGAAATGTGGAGGGAAGTGGGTTAAATGGCCGATACTACTGGAAGGATTCCTCTTTGGATAATAGGTACTGTAGCTGGTATTCTTGTGATCGGTTTAATAGGTATTTTCTTTTATGGTTCATATTCTGGATTGGGCTCATCGCTATAGTAATTGGATGAACCGAAGAATAGATATGAAAGTATAAGAACTCAACGGGACCTTCCTTCCCCCTCGACTTAGACAAACAATATGATGCATGCTTTCTATTGTTCGGAGAGCTAAATTGAATTAACTCGCTTCCCTTGTGTTTGAATTTCCCCAAACCAAGTAAGACACTATTTCTAGTGTAAAAATAGGGGGAGTTCATGCACAAGGAAAGGATGCAATGCATGAATCCTAATTGTCATTTTTGATTTTCAAAGCGGGAACGCAATGAGACACCTCAATGGAACCGAGGTGGGAGTCCTTTAAATGTTGCTAGGACTCAAGACAAGTACTCAAGATAAAGATTAAAAACATGATATAGAGACAAAGCTAAAGGAGGTGTAGGAAACTCACAATGGAATAGGTTGAATTCAAGTAATCAACACCGCATGTGTGGTATCCTTAAAATAGCCTTGTAAACCATCAATTGTTGCTCATTGCGACATTTTCATCACCGGCATCATTGCCGTCATCATCATTATGACTTGCATCATCAATTTCCTCATTATCTTCTTCATCATCCACCTCCATTGACCCGGAGGATTCACCATTTCCATCATCATCATTGGAACTTGAACCTTGATCTTCTTCTTCTTGGCATGAATCACTACCTTCTCCGTCTTCATAAACAACAACCTCCTTTCCATGTGCCACCCGACTATCCATTTCGGCAGCTTGAGAAGCATTAGGGAAGAATACCTCCCTATCCGCCCAACTAGGCAAAAGACATGAAGGATCAAGAAGTCCTTGCCTAGCTAGATGTAGAAGGGGTGGATATTGGGCACGGTAGGCATTCACCCGATCATCATGAGCTTCTTTATGCATTTGTTGTAATAATTGGGTCAAATAGTCGTTGCCTACCACGACATTAGAGCCACTCGGTTTGAATTCTTGGTAGGCAAAGGGGTATGGTGGAGTCACAATGGTTCCCTATGTTGCTTAATTATCCCTTCGGCTTCCTTGGAGACGGGCAATAGGTAGTTTAGTCTACGGATGGAGAGACGGCAAATCTTGCTAGGGAAGACAAAGGACTTAGTTTCTTTGATGATCCACTCATATTTGTCATCAAGATTGTCATTCTTGACCCAATGGAATTTGTTGATCATAGTGCTCATATCAAGGAGGTTGCTCCCTATAACCGGTTTGTATGTGTTATCTTTGTTGAAATTTGGGTTAAAGTGCTTAGCTAGCCTCGTTACTAAGCCGCCGTTTACAATGAAGGCTGCTCTGTCTTTCCCATTATCAATCTCAAGCCACCGATCAAGTTCGGTGAAGTGATTGGTGCCTTTTCTAGCAATCAAGGTATTGCCCACAAACTTGTGCCATACTCTTATGCACGGATGATGAACATATAAAGCATGACACTCCCGGAAAGAGTCAAATTTTTGACCGGTAATGGCTTTCCAAAGGGGCGCGGCATCATATTTTAAAGGCTTGTTTTCATAATGATGATATTGTGAAAGACCAAACACATCACCAAACTCACTCAAAGTCATGTGTCTAGTCTTATTCTCAAGACAGAATTCAACATAATGTCGAGTCTCTATCTTAGACACCTTTAAGGAGCTTATGAACTCCATGGTTAATGAAGGGTAGGTCAATCCTTCCATTTCAAAGAGGGCTAACAACCTCATGGACTCAAAAAATGTTCTAGTTCGCTCAAGCACACCCAATTTTTCCAAAGTGTCTTAACATATAAACTTGGTAGCCACAATAGTCTTTCTAGTAAGGGATAAAAATGCATTCCTATGAGCATCGGTTAAGAAAGTTAGCTCCGAAAAATTTGGCAATTGTTCTATAACCGGAGTAGGTGGGGTAGCTTCCTCAATAGGAGTTGCAATTTCTTGGATTTCCACCCTTGTTGTGTCACTACCAAAGCCTTAGATGCAAGAAGAGCTTGTTGTCTCTTTGATAAATTTGGAGTCTTTGGTGCCTTGGTTCCGCCTTTGGTCCTAGCCATTGTGTTCTCCTTCTCAAATTGGTATCAACAAACCAAGATTTTGCTAAAATGTTCCTTGCTTCCTCAAACTTCAATCAATTCCTCAATCAATTTAGGATTTTCGAATTTTTGCCCAAACCCTAGAAAATTGATTCAATTTGTGAGGAATTTGATGTTTAGATGGTCTTTTGTTGATAAACGAGTGATTTAATCTTGTTTTGAGCAAGTTTTGTTTGAATGGTGGTGAATTTTGTTGAGAAATTGGTGTTTTTGAATGGGTTGATTGAGGGTTTAAGTGGGAGAAAAGGTATGGATTTGTGTTTCTGAAAGATAGAAATGAATTGGGAATAAGGAAGGGAAGTCCCGTGTTCTGCTTAAGTAGCAGCTAGGGATGCTCGAACCAGACACGGGACGTGCGGATCAGCTTATAGGATTTCCTGAAATTGCAAACCCGTGTCAGGACGCGCGGATCCTGCTCAGCTCGAGCGAATTTCTGAGGGGACGCTCGGATTCTCTTGGGGATGTGCATATTCCCTTACAGCATAAAATTCACAGACTGGAAGCATACGAGGACGCGCGGATTGATGGCAAGACGAGCGTCCTAAGGATGGGGACGAGCGTCCTGAGGATGATCTGCTCATATTTTCTTACAAGGCGTCTTCTTCAATTCAAACGTTCCCAGGACCTACGTCCTAAGGTCAGAACGCTCGGATTCAAGCTGGGGACGCTCGGATTCCCTTAGGGACGCTCGGATCCTTTCCAGCTCCCATGAGCTCAGGTCCGCTCGTGGGGATTCTTTTTCCCATGTCGTTCTTTCTTCTTCTCCTTTGTTAAATGTTGTGGGTGCACTACAAAGGCTTGGTTAGCCAAGGCATTTGCCATCCCCACACTTGGTCAAACACTACACATCAAAGCACGTTAAAATACCTCCCTCACTTTCTCTCATGTCGAAAATCTTGATCAAAGCACAAAAATGCAAATCCAAAAATGACAAAAATGCTATAAAGGGAATAAAATGCGAGTTAAGGGGTTAGAATATTTACAAATGGTGGTTTAGGGAGGACTCCACCAAAATCTCATTCTTGGATGAGATGTCAAGGGGGCAAAGCCAAGGTGTTGTTGATGTTGCTCAACACCTTGTAGAAGTAGTCGAAGGCTTGCTCATTTTCATGATAGAGGTCTTGGGTAGACCTTTGGACATTTTTTTCTTCATTATTGTATTCTAAGTCACAGTGATTACAAGGATCCACAAAGCCTTGGTCTAAGATCATAGAATTTCGAATATAAGGATTGACCAATCCTTCAAATTCATCGTCCCATAGACCGCAAACTTCACTAGCTTGTTCCTCAATATTGTCATGAGTTGATAAGGGTAACTCTTCTTTCTTGTTGTCTTGGCCAATGAGACCTTCTTCATTGCTTGTCATGATGGGTGAGCTATTCAAGCTCTCATTGTTGTTGAAAATTCCTTGGCTTTGGTTGGAAAAGGGTCTTTGAGCTAGGTTTCTCATTGGCGGTGGGGTGTAAGTTTGTTGGGGGTTTTGGACATTTTGGCTCTTGTATGAAAGATTTGGATGGAATTTGGTGTTCTCATTATATTAGTTGGAATAAGGGGTGCCACACTTGTATGCTTGGAAAGCATTAACTTGTTCAATTGTTCCCCTACATTCATTTTGATCATGTCCCAAGGTTCCCCAACTTTCACATACTCCACTTGGGATTGAGGATGATGCCACCATAGCATTAAGATGTTTTTTGGGTGATTTGGAAAATTCATCAAGCTTAGCCATGGCCTTCTCAAACTTCAAATTGATGGTGTCGATATGAGCACTTAGTTGAGCACCCAATTGAGTGATGGAATCTACCTTATGCTTTCCTCCTCTTGTGGCCTTTTGAGGCCTATTATATTGGGAATTATGAACCGCCATCTCTTCTATTTTGGCCCATGTTTGATTGTCATCAACTTCGGTATACATCCCATTGGATCCCATATTAAAAACATTGCGGGAGTCTTCATATTGGCCGTTCCAAAATTGTTGCACAAGGAACCACTCACTAAGTCCATGGTGTGGACAAGAACGACAAGGGTCCTTAAATCTCTCCCATGCTTCATATAATGATTCCTCATCCCTTTTTTTGAATCCGGTGATTTGGGCTCTCAACATATTAGTCTTCTCCAGGGGTAGAATTTCTTGTAGAAGGCAAGTGCTAACTTCTTCCATGAATCAATACCAAGGGTAGCCTTGTCTAGGCTCTTTAACCATTACTTTGCGGTACCGATTAAAGAAAAAGGAAATAATACCCATCGTATTTGGTCTTGAGTAACTCCGGTTTGAGAAATTGCATCAAAATAGTCACAAAAAGTCTCCATATGTGAATGAGGGTCTTCACTAGGCATCCCTCCAAATTGATTTCTTTCAACTAATTGTATGAATGCGGATTTGGCAATGAAATTACCGGTTAAATGTGGTGGTGTAGGACTACCGTTTGGTAGGTTCTCCTCGGTTGGTACAGAATGTGATGAAAATTTAGGCATTGTAGGTTGATTTTGTGGTGGGTTTTGAATTGGGTTATCCTCTCCTTCTCTTGAAAAAGGGTTGACAAACTCAATGTTATTTGGTTGAATGTCCACAATCTCACCAATACCTACAACTCTTGAAGTACCTCTAGCAACTCTTCTATTGTCGGTTAAGGTCATTTCAATCTCGAAATCAATAGGTAATAAATTACCTTGTGATCTCCTAGTAATGCAAAATATCAAACAACTCGAAAACAATTAGAACAACCTTGAGGAGATTAACTTCCCCAAGGTAGAGAAAGACACAACTAAAAACAATTAACGAAAATCAAATGAATTGAA